>NC_088381.1:174809375-175130000 GCF_037993035.2 Macaca fascicularis
TTAGGGTGTCAATTTTAGATCTTTCCTGCTTTCTCTTGTGGGCATTTAGTGCTATAAATTTCCCTCTACACACTGCTTTAAATGTGTCCCAGAGATTCTGGTATGTTGTATCTTTGTTCTCATTGGTTTCAAAGAACATCTTTATTTCTGCCTTCATTTCCTTATGTACCCAATAGTCATTCAGGAGCAGGTTGTTCAGTTTCCATGTAGTTGAGCGGTTTTGATTGAGTTTCTTAGTCCTGAGTTGTAGCTTGATTGCACTGTGGTCTGAGAGACAGTTTGTTATAATTTCTGTTCTTGTACATTTGTTGAGGAGTGCTTTACTTCCAATTATGTGGTCGATTTTGGAGTAAGTACGATGTGGTGCTGAGAAGAATGTATATTCTGTTGATTTGGGGTGGAGAGTTCTATAGATGTCTATTAGGTCTGCTTGCTGCAGAGATGAGTTCAATTCCTGGATATCCTTGTTAACTTTCTGTCTCGTTGATCTGTCTAATGTTGACAGTGGAGTGTTGAGGTCTCCCATTATTATTGTATGGGAGTCTAAGTCTCTTTGTAGGTCTCTAAGGACTTGCTTTATGAATCTGGGTGCTCCTGTATTGGGTGCATATATATTTAGGATAGTTAGCTCTTCCTGTTGAATTGATCCCTTTACCATTATGTAATGGCCTTCTTTGTCTCTTTTGATCTTTGATGGTTTAAAGTCTGTTTTATCAGAGACTAGTATTGCAAACCACGCTTTTTTTTTGTTCTCCATTTGCTTGGTAAATCTTCCTCCATCCCTTTATTTTGAGCCTATGTATGTCTCTGCGTGTGAGATGGGTCTCCTGAATACAGCAGACTGATGGGTCTTGACTCTTTATCCAGTTTGCCAGTCTGTGTCTTTTAATTGGAGCATTTAGTCCATTTATATTTAAGGTTAGGATTGTTATGTGTGAACTTGATCCTGCCATTATGATATTAACTGGTTATTTTGCTCGTTAGTTGATGCCGTTTCTTCCTAGCCTCGATGGTCTTTACATTTGGCATGTTTTTGCAATGGCTGGTACCGGTTGTTTCTTTCCATGTTTAGGGCTTCTTTCAGGGTCTCTTGTAAGGCAGGCCTAGTGGTGACAAAATCTCTAAGTATTTGCTTATCTGTAAAGGATTTTATTTCTCCTTCACTTATGAAACTTAGTTTGGCTGGATATGAAATTCTGGGTTTAAAATTCTTTTCTTTAAGAATGTTGAATATTGGCCCCCACTCTCTTCTGGCTTGTAGAGTTTCTGCCGAGAGATCTGCTGTTAGTCTGATGGGCTTCCCTTTGTGGGTAACCCGACCTTTCTCTCTGGCTGCCCTTAAGATTTTTTCCTTCATTTCAACTTTGGTGAGTCTGGCAATTATGTGTCTTGGAGTTGCTCTTCTCGAGGAGTATCTTTGTGGCGTTCTCTGTATTTCCTGAATTTGAATGTTGGCCTGCCCTACTAGGTTGGGGAAGTTCTCCTGGATGATATCCTGAAGAGTGTTTTCCAACTTGGTTCCATTTTCCCCCTCACTTTCAGGCACCCCAATCAGACGTAGATTTGGTCTTTTTACATAATCCCATACTTCTTGCAGGCTTTGTTCATTTCTTTTTCTTCTTTTTTCTTTTGGTTTCTCTTCTCGCTTCATTTCATTCATTTGATCCTCAATCGCAGATACTCTTTCTTCCAGTTGATCGAGTTGGTTACTGAAGCTTGTGCATTTGTCACGTATTTCTCGTGTCATGGTTTTCATCTCTTTCATTTCGTTTATGACCTTCTCTGCATTAATTACTCTAGCCATCAATTCTTCCACTTTTTTTTCAAGATTTTTAGTTTCTTTGCGCTTGGTATGTAATTCCTCCTTTAGCTCTGAGAAATTTGATGGACTGAAGCCTTCTTCTCTCATCTCGTCAAAGTCATTCTCTGTCCAGCTTTGATCCGTTGCTGGCGATGAGCTGCGCTCCTTTGCCGGGGGAGATGCGCTCTTATTTTTTGAATTTGCAGCTTTTCTGCCCTGCTTTTTCCCCATCTTTGTGGTTTTATCTGCCTCTGGTCTTTGATGATGGTGATGTACTGATGGGGTTTTGGTGTAGGTGTCCTTCCTGTTTGATAGTTTTCCTTCTAACAGTCAGGACCCTCAGCTGTAGGTCTGTTGGAGATTGCTTGAGGTCCGCTCCAGACCCTGTTTGCCTGGGTATCAGCAGCAGAGGCTGCAGAAGATAGAATATTTCTGAACAGCGAGTGTACCTGTCTTATTCTTGCTTTGGAAGCTTCCTCTCAGGGGTGTACTCCACCCTGTGAGGTGTGGGGTGTCAGACTGCCCCTAGTGGGGGATGACTCCCAGTTAGGCTACTCAGGGGTCAGGGACCCACTTGAGCAGGGTGACTGTCCCTTCTCAGATCTCAACCTCCGTGTTGGGAGATCCACTGCTCTCTTCAAAGCTGTCAGACAGAGTCGTTTGCATCTGCAGAGGTTTCGGCTGCGTTTGTTATTGCCCTGTCCCCAGAGGTGGAGTCTACAGAGACAGGCAGGTTTCCTTGAGCTGCTGTGAGCTCCACCCAGTTCAAGGGCTTTGTTTACCTACTTAAGCCTCAGCAATGGCGGGCACCCCTCCCCCAGCCTCGCTGCTGCCTTGCCGGTAGTTCACAGACTGATGTGCTAGCAATGAGGGAGGCTCCGTGGGTGTGGGACCCTCCCGGCCAGGTGTGGGATATGATCTCCTGGTGTGCCTGTTTGCTTAGAGCGCAGTATTGGGGTGGGAGTTACCGATTTTCCAGGTGTTGTGTGTCTCAGTTCCCCTGGCTAGGAAAAGGGATTCCCTTCCCCCTTGCGCTTCCCAGGTGAGGCAATGCCTCGCCCTGCTTCAGCTCTCGCTGGTCGGGCTGCAGCAGCTGACCAGCACCGATTGTCCGGCACTCCCCAGTGAGATGAACCCAGTACCTCAGTTGAAAATGCAGAAATCACCGGTCTTCTGTGTGGCTCGTGCTGGGAGTTGGAGACTGGAGCTGTTCCTATTCGGCCATCTTGCTCCGCCCTCCACAGTACTATTTTTATACGCACGAAACAATCAAGCAGAGAACCATAGATGTGTGGAACAGGATAGACATTCCAGAAATAAAGTCACAAGCCTGCAGCCAACTGACTGTGACCAACTAGACAAAAAGCATATCCTGGGAAAAGGTCACCTTGTTCAATAAATTGTGCAGCAAAAACTGAAAGGCTATTTGCAGAAGAATAAAACTGGACCCATAACTCTCACTATGTGCAAAAGTTAAGCCAAAACCTATAAAAGACTTAACTGGGAGACCTGAGAGTCTGAAGGTTGTAGGTGAAATCCTAGGAAATGTTTTTCTGGACATTGTCCTAGGCAAAGAATTCATGACCACAACCTTAAAAGTAAACAGAACTTAAACCAAAATAGGCAATTTAGGCTTCATACAAATAAGAAGCAAAGCATGTGCTCAGCGAAACAAAAAGTCAACAAAGTTAACAGAAAACCAACAGAATGACAAAAAATATTTGTAAACACTACGTCTGACAAAGAGCTAATATTTGGAATGTGCAAGAAACAAAAACAACACAAGAAAACAAAAATAACCTCATTTTAAAGTGAGCAAATAACAGACATTTATTTTTCAAAACAGGACATAAAAATCATCCACCAGCATACGAAAAAACAATCAATGGCATTAATCATCACAGAAATGCAATTTAAAGTCACAATGAGAAACCATATTAAACCAGTCAGACTAGCTATTATTAAAAAGTTAAAAATAAAAACTAAACTGAACAAAAAACAGATGTTGGTGAGGATACAGAGAAACAGTAGTGCATATACACTGTTGGAGAAAATGTAAATTAGTACAAGCTATATGGAAAACAGTATGGAAACTTCTCAGAGAACTAATAATCGAACTAATATTTGATTCTGCAACTCCACTACTTGGTATTGGCTCAAAGAAAATAAATTTTATATTAGATGCCTGCATTTATTTTTATTGTTGTGTTATTCATAGTAGCACATATATGGTACCAAACTATTTATTATGATTAGATAAGGAAAACATGTTGTATATGTATATGTGCATATATATATACACTTACCCTCACAAATACACTATATATAAACTCGTGATTAAACTCGTACCGCATGTTCCAAGGCTGCAGACATCCACAGACACTGCTATCAGGTGGAATATTTTATGGACTTGGACACCTCATCCCAGGAGGTAAGAGAGAGCCATAAATGAAGAAAAGTTTTCTTTTAATTTTTTTAGTTATTTCCTTTTTTAGGAACGCTCAGGGTTTGACCAATTCAGGCCTGCTGAGTTAACCCACCGCTGTACACAAATCCCGATGGGATGCATTGTGGATGGTTAGGCTCAGCAGAGAGGGTAGAGGTGGCCGAGTTAGGACCACAGGGAGGAGCTGAGGGACTGTAGGAGGAAAGTTGAGAGGCTCTGGAGGGACCCATGAGTGTGCCTGAGCTGTGAGTTGAACCAAAGCTGTTGTGTTTCCCAGAAGCCCAAGAAAATGGTGCTAGAGTGAAGGGTGTGGGGAAGGGGCGGTAAATAGGCAGTGGATGGTTGCGGGAGGGAAAGAGAGCTAAAGGTGTTAGGAACCAGGAAGGAGAGCCAGGGATCTGGGCATTCCTTAAAGAAGCAGGTTCAGAAAAAAGCTGTCAAATGCCTCCAGCCTGGGCTTCCATCCGTATGTCAAAGATAAATTCTAGGCAAGTTTCGCAACTGACAAATACCACAGAGTGAGGAAGGGATGGAGGCGTTGCTAGGAGAGAACACCCTGGACAAGACAGCAGCGCATCCTTTTCCTCACATGGCCCTGCCTGTCCTTTATCATCACAGATCAGAGGTTCTCATCCTTGACCTGTGGTGGAAAAAACATCCTGTTCTTAGAATCCTAAGAAGACCTCCAGACACATGTGGGTGGTTCAGTCTACCATAAATCTGGCATTTCCAAACAAGTCCTCTATCTGCTTTTCATCAATGTGTTCATGAAGCTTCAGGGTAAGTGAAACACGTCAGTCCCTAAACAGTAAAAACAAAAACAAATGGCCTATTTACCCATGTTGGGATGACTCCCAGGTTTCGGAAGCAAAGAATTGGACAGAAAAGCAAAAGTGTTGGTTCTCAGGACTTCTGGACACCACACATGGAAAATGAAACTCACACATACACACATTATAGTAAAATGGACCATCGCACTTATCTTATTTTTGTGAGGTTCCCTGAGCAATTAGGAAGCATTAAAGGTAGATTTATTACAGAAAAAACATCAAGTAAAGACACTTGTTCCAGCACAGTAAGGAAGACTTTATCCAGGGTCCTCATGGTAGGTGTAGGGACCGGGGCAATGGTGTTTGGCTGTAGGGAGAGAGATTCAGCTGAACTCCAAATGCAGATGGGAACATGAGGATTTACAACCAAGCAGCAGGGTGGGGTCCGGAACATGGAAAATTACTAAGCGGAAACATCAGGGGTGTGGCCAAATCTCCTTAAACCAACCTGCCAGGATTCTTGTTGATGTTGGGCCAAGGTGATTCGACATCACCGAGGTACAGTGAAGGGCAAGGAACCTGATCAGACACCCAGAAAAATCAGACATGGAGGATGGGAAATCTGGCTAAACCAACACACCGGAATTCCAGGTAAAACGGAATTTCACATGAAGATCAGAGAGAGGGGCGGATGAGAAGTTTCAGGAGCCTCCTAACTTCTGTGAAAGCAAATGAGCTGCATCAGGTGGGGACCCATCAATGGTGGCACTTTCTGCTGAGCAAACTCACAACTGAGTGAAATGAGAATAATTCGGCACAAAAATGTAAATTCAACCATTTCCTGAATTTCTGGAGATTGTGAGTGGCAGAATGAGCTGAGGTGTGATAGCTCAGGGGGTGTCCTAATTCTGAAGCCACAATTAGTTCTAAGCAGTGTTCACTGACAAAAGAACAGCTCGAGGTTCCCACACTCACAAACACCTGACCCCATGAATCTGCAACCGGGGGTCTCTGCAGGCTCTGAGGTGCACAGGACAGATCCCACCTCAGAGTCAGCCTCAGGTAATTATCTGCTCTTCCTGTGGGGAGGAGAGGAACAGTGCAGAAGGAGAGTCAGCTGTATTCTACTCAGGATCTCTGCACATGGAGGAAAACAATGAAAGGGGGAATCACACATCCTCCACACGTCACAATTCCACATGAGAAAGGCAATTCTGTTCCAGGACATTCTGTGGAATCAAGGAAGAAAGCAATTGGGACAAATTAGAAATCACCATTGTTTACAGACTGCATGTTTGTTTCTATGTCATCCACAGAAATGAATTAAAGGCCTGTGTTCTGTATAGAACCCACACAGTGTGGGCCCTGAGTCAGCACCTCCCTGCCTCCACCTTCGGGGAGCACAACGCACGTGACCCAGGTGCCCGGGGCTGCACTCTGTCTTCCATGCCATGGCTGGTGCTGGAGCCACGTCCTGGGCTCCACTCTCAGGAGAAGATCGAGCTCTGCGCTGATCTGAGCAGAGCCACTGCTGGGAGTCACTGGGTCCCCGATGGGAAACTTTGACACGACTCTGACTCAGTGCCCTTGCTGGACCTTCTAGAACAGCACAGAAGTTTAAGAAAGTTCCTCCCAGCCCTCCTCCCTCTCTCCTTCACTCAGGGACTGACTTCCCTCACATGCCTTCAGCTTCCCCAGCCTCCTTCCACTCCCTCTGCATTTCCTCTCAAACGCGTGGACGGGTTCCTTAGGACACTGTACACAAACTTAATCCAGTCATAGAATGTGCTTCTCTGAAGACCAACACTAACACACATATTTTAGCAAAGCTGTTTATAATACCAGCCAGATTCTACTAAATATGAACTGACCACGGCAATCACCAGTTTTACGTGTCTCCTTGGTTAGAACACAGTCTCAATTATTAAATGAGACTCGAATCTAGGTGTTGCTCTGATGATTTCATATAGGTGTTATTCAAACCTGCCATCCAGTTTCTTGAGCTAGGAAGATAGTACTAGTTATCCTGGGTGTACCTGATTTAATTCTAGCAGAACAAGACAACAAAATTCCCTGATGGATGGCAGGTGCGCCTCTTTCCAAGAATTCCAGCCTGTCCTTCCTGAAGGCCGGCCCTAGACACGCCTAGACAGAAGACACAATTGCTGTCAGCCCTAGACACGCCTAAACAGAAGACACAATTGCTGTCAGCCCTAGACACACCTAGACAGAAGACACAATTGCTGTCAGCCCTAGACATGCCTAGACAGAAGACACAATTGCTGTCACCAAGAAATCCTACACACTGGAGTGTCCACGATCAGCTCCCCAAAGTCACAGGTGAGGAAGGTGACACAGGCAGTCTCGGTAGATCCAGATCACAGATCTAGACAGGGTTCCTGGGGAAACTGTTAGATGGAGAAATTGCTAAGGCTCTCAAAGGAAACCAGCCCTTAACCTTCCTGAGCAACTTGCCCCAGAACGAACCCTGTGCTCAGTGGGTCTTGAGTGCCGTCTGCAGCCCAGGCCCCTCCTGTCTTCCTGCAGGGACGTTTTTGTCTGGGCTCTCACTGACTTCCCCTCACCGTGTCTCTCGCACAGTAATACAAGGCTGTGTCCTCAGCTCTCAGCCTGTTCATTTGCAGATACAGGGAGTTCTTGGCGTTCTCTCTGGAGATGGTGAATCGGCCCTTGACGGAGTCTGCATAGTATGTGCTACCACCACTCCAACTAATACCAGAGACCCACTCCAGACCCTTCCCTGGAGCTTGGCGGACCCAGTGCATGGCGTAATCATCAAAGGTGAATCCAGAGGCTGCACACGAGAGTCTCAGGGACCCCCCAGGCTGTACCACGCCTCCCCCAGACTCCACCAGCTGCACTTCACACTGGACACCTGCAAACAGAGATACACCCTGGTCAGAAACTGCCACACAGATCCACTGTTTCTCTCACTCATATTCACTCACACTCAACATCTCTATTTCTCCATGAATCACCTTTTAAAATAGCAACAAGGAAAACCCAGCTCAGTCCAAACTCCATGGTGAGTTTTGTGTTCAGTGCTGATCACCGAATGGAAACACCTGGGAATCCCGGGGCTGGGGCTCCTCTCCCAGGGCTGCAGGGTCAGGGCTAGGTTAGTTTTCATATAAGCAGAGGGAGGACCCTATTTGCATGTCTCCTACTATATAATGAGTTCTGTAAGGGATGCATCACAGTGCACTGTGTCCAAGAGTGGATGTGGGTGATTATACTTCATAAGTAATTAATTCTCATTAGCCTTCATACTTTTACATGCACATGAAATATGTTCTTTGGGAGTCAATGCTTCCTTCATTTACAGATGTGAATGTAAACCCCCAAGTATGGAGGGGCCATGTGACATGTCTAAGAGCTCACATCTGGTAAGAGCCAGTGTCGGTGTCTGGCCTGCGTTTCTCACAATTGGATCCAACTGTTCCCTAAATTAACTCTAGGAAAGAGCTAGAAATTCCAAGTGAGGTTTACAAAACAATCTTCTTATAATGATACTGTGATATTATTTGGCTGTATCTTGGTGTCTTTCTAAGTAATGTAGAAAAACTGAGGGTTAATTCATGTGAGTATTCAGGAGTTCATGACTTTTCTTGTATTATTTTTATTTCTCTCCTCGTCTCCTACCACATTAGACTTTTATTTTTAATAGTTTTAATGAGGGAATACTGACATAGTCTTCACATAGTATGTTCACCATTTGACAGACATTGACCTAATCACCCTTCACAGAGAAAACAAATCAATTCGCCTCTCAATTTTCTCTTTGTCTCCCGCAATTTCTCCTTCCTATACCTTCACTTCTCTTACCATGGAGAAGTCAGTTAGTGATCTTTGTTATGTAACTTCCGATGAGTATTCACTTTGTACAGTTTATAAAACGGAATCATATGTATGTGCTTTGGCGCATTATACTCATTGCATGTACTTGTGAATTGAACCATGCTGTTGATCGGATCCAACATTAACTGATTGCAGTAGTGGGTACTATTCCAATAAACGACTTTTCCACAATTTGTTTACTGATAAAGGTGCTGATTGGTATTTGGATTGTTTTCAGTTTCTGTGTATTTGAAATAAAGCTGCTCCTCAGCTTAGAGGAGTACACAGCTGAGAAACATGTTCTAGATCTTACAGCAACATGAACAGCAGCTAAAGTGGTCAAGTTGCAAATGAATCAATAGTCTGTAATACCTCAAGTAATTAACCTTACGGCACCCCATGCCGTAAGGTTAGTGTGTGAGAGAGAAAGAAAGAAAGAGGGAGGAAAGGAGACTGAAAATAAAGTGATTCTACGTAAGTATTAATTTGTGAGGTCCTCAAATGCATGGACTGATTCCTAATGAACAGAGTCCACATAGGTTGAAGAGGGTAACTTGATGCACCCACATTTGGCTATAGATTCATAATATAAATGTTATTCTCTAAACACATAAACACTCATACACATTAGAATAGATGTAGTGTCTAGTGGTGGAATGAGAAGGTGACACTAAAACCTGTCTTCAGGCCTTTCCCCACCTGCTACACCTGCTCCGAGGCTGACCCTTGAGCCTGCCTGACCACTGAGCCCCACAGTGGTCCTGAGACCTCATGCGGTGCTATGTGCCCCCTGGGTTTCCCTGCTGGTTTCTGGGTGCTGGCTTCTGTCCTCAGCACCCTCTGCTGTCTTGTAAACCCCAACAGGAAGGTTTGTGTGTGGGCTCACACTGATGTCTCCTCACTGTGTCTTTTGCTTAAAAATACTTGTTTGTGTCTGGGCACAGTGGCTCACACCTGAAATCCCAGCACTTTTGGAGGCCAAGGCAGGTGGATCACAAGGTCAGGAGTTCAAGACCAGCCTGGCCAGCATAGTGAAAACCATTCTCTACCAAAAATACAAAAATTAGCCTAGTGTGGTGATGGGTGCCTGCGGTCCCAGCTTCTTGGAGGCTGAGGCTGGATAGTCGTTTGAACCCACGATGTGGAGGTTGTATTGAACCAAGATTGTCCCACTGCACTCCAGCCTGGGTGACACAGCAAGACTCTATCTGAAAAACAAACAAACAAACATGGTTTTGTACTTGTTGCTCCTGTAGCTCAGCCATAGGAAGAACTGTTTTTGAACATAGATCTGGAGGTGGTGACTGGACTCTGGAGGAGTGGGTTGGAATTTGTGCTCCCTTCATGACCTGTGCACCTGACCCACTCCAGTCCCTTCCCTGGGGGCTGATGGATCCAGCTCCAGGAGGAAGTCCTGGTTCTGTTGGGGAATCCAGCGTTTAAACCGAGATGTTATTGTTGTTGATTCACTAAACAAAATGTGGCACTCATTTTTATTGTGTTAAGATACACGTAACATAAAATTTACCATTTTAGCTCTTGGTATAATGGTAATAGCCAGTGATACTTTACGTATTCACAATGCTGTGCAAGTATCACCACTATTTGGTTTTGGAACATTTTCCTCACCAAAAAGGAAACCTCATTTCCATTAAGCAGTCACTCTGTTTCCCCTCCACTCACCTCCTGAGATCCGTCTCTTGGGGATTTCCTGCTCTCCATACTTCATATCCATGAGACAATTTGGGATGCAGACTTCTGTGTCTACCTCAGTTCACTCAGTCAATGTTTTCAAAGTTCATCCAAGTTGCAGCCTATGTCAGTGCTTCACTCCTCTTTAAAGCTGGGTTACAGCCACACAGACACACCACAGCATCTTCACCCGTGTGGGTTACAGCCACACAGACACACCGCAGTCTTCATCCCTGTGGGTTACAGACACACTGACACACCACAGCATCTTCACCCGTGTGGGTTACAGACACACAGATACACCACAGCGTCTTCATCCCTGTGGGTTACAGACACACAGACACACCACAGCATCTTCACCCGTGTGGGTTACAGCCACACAGACACACCACAGCTTCTTCATCCCTGTGGGTTACAGACACACAGACACACTGCAGCGTCTTCATCCCTGTGGGTTACAGCCACACAGACACACCACAGCGTCTTCACCCGTGTGGGTTACAGACACACAGACACACCACAGCGTCTTCATCCCTGTGGGTTACAGACACACAGACACACCGCAGTGTCTTCATCCCTGTGGGTTACAGACACACAGACACACCACAGCGTCTTCACCCGTGTGGGTTACAGACACACAGACACACCACAGCTTCTTCATCCCTGTGGGTTACAGACACACAGACACACCGTAGCATCTTCATCCCTGTGGGTTACAGACACACAGACACACCACAGCATCTTCACCCGTGTGGGTTACAGACACACAGACACACCACAGCTTCTTCATCCCTGTGGGTTACAGACACACAGACACACCGTAGCATCTTCATCCCTGTGGGTTACAGACACACAGACACACTGCAGCGTCTTCATCCCTGTGGGTTACAGACACACAGACACACTGCAGCATCTTCATCCCTGTGGGTTAGAGACGCACAGACACACTGCAACGTCTTCATCCCTGTGGCAGTCGATGGGCACTTGAGCTGTATTCTCCATTTAACTACTGTGAGTGGTGACACTAGGTACATTTTTGTATGAGGTTTTCCATGAAGACCATTTTCCAAAGTTGCTGTCCCATTTCAATACCAACCAGCAACCATGACCATTCCAAATTCAATGTGTCTTTGCCTACAAGTGATTATGTTTTTCTGTTCATTTTTGAATACTGGTTATCTTAGTGTGTGTAACGTGGTAACCTGTAGGGAACTTAAATCATCAGTATAAACTAGATAACCCTATTAAAAATGGGGAAAGGACATGCACAGAAGCTTCTCAAACACTGACATACAAGTGAATAAGTAACATATAAAAATGCACAGCATCATCAATCGTGAGATAAGTGCAAATCAAAACCAAAGGAGATACTATCTGACACCTGTCAGAATTACTATCAGTAAAAGATCAGAAATTAACAGATGCAGGCAAAGCTATAGAGAAAAGGGAACACTTACATACTTTTGGTGAAAATGTGACTTGCTCCAAGCACTGTGGCCATCAGTCTGGAGATTACATGAATAAATTAAAGCAGAACTACCATTCCCCTCAGCAATCTCATTACTGGGTATATGTCCAAGAAAAAACAAATTATTGTAACAAAAAGACACGTCCACTCATGTGTGTTTCACTGCACAGTTCACAGTACCACAGACATGGAATCAACCTATATGCCCATCGGTTATAGACTAGATAAAAAACATGGTACTTATACACAGTGCAATGCTATGCAGCTGTAAAAAAGAATGAAATCCTGTTTTTGCAGCAAATTGGGTGGAGCTGGAGACCACAAGTCTAAGCAAACTGCCATAGCAACAGATGATAAGAGTCAATGGGAGGGGAAATGGACATTTTGGGTGTTGCTCTGCGTAAAATTGAGGAAACAAATCCCCTGGGTACATGAACTCTTGAAATAGACAAGCCTGAAGACACTCATGTCCTGACTTTCATATCATTAGGTTGTGCTTTTCTCATGTATAGTCAGTTATCATTGCTTTCCTTCACTCTTGGCTAAAAGAGCCACACATTATAATCTAGAGACATTAAAATAAAAAATAACATATCTGAACATTAAAACAAATGCTAACTGTTAGGTCAAAGTTAGTGTGGATTCAGTGTGATAGCCAGGAGACTTGGCTGAATACGAGCAGTGAGCTCACAGCAATGTTATCTAAACTAGGAAAGTTTGTTTACATCTTTTAGATTAGATTCCCATGGAAATCCTTGATCTAATATCATCTCTGATGAATCATACGTCAGTAACAGAACTGGGGGTTATGTACTCAAATGAGTAGTGCGTTCAGAGTGTGTTCTTCCACCTGATGTAAAGTCAGCCCATATGACAGAAGTTATTGTGGTCAACAGAGCTCGTCAATAAGCCAAAGCAAGGATTAAGTATATGTTTTAGAGGAGTGCCTGACTTTGGGATGCTCTTCATACAAAGAAGCTTCTCACATCTTCTGGAACATGTAAAAATTCTCAACAAAAGAATAAATTTCAGATGCACGACTACATTTTAGGAATCTGACAAATGTAACCTAGAAAGTAAAATCCTAAAGGAAACTGAAATGGCAAAACAACTAAAAGAATACGTATTGTAGTGGATCATCACACCAAACAGACTTGTTTATAATACTATCTAAACTCAGAAGCCATCAGCATTACTCATATAACTCAGCATCTATCCCATCCACAATCTTCTGAAGACATTGAAGAAAATTGTCATCCTTGAACTAACATTGTCAAAACCTTAAGAAAATCTTGAACTTACTTGGCCAAACGTTCTCTCCCCCTAGCATCAGAGCATTATAGTCAAGTCCCTCAGGGAGACTTCAGTTATTAGCCTATGGTTTGGTAGCTGGAAGGCACATACACTTAGAAATTTACCCCCAGTGCTCTCCTCTTCCTAGTACATGCACACATGACAAAGTATTGAAAGTGATGACTGTATTTTACACACTCCATTCATCAACAGATTAAAGCTACCATTTTCCTACATCTTTTCAATAGCCTCTAATGACATTAAAACAGGGAATTATATCTATTGGAAGAAACATCAGGGTGGAACACTGCTCTTGAACTACTTTGGAAGGAATCTTACCAGGTGATTTCAACCACAACCCAGCAGTGAATTTGCACAATGTCAATACTTGGGTTCATATTGATGAACTGTAAACTAAAAATAAAATCCTAAGTGCCCCAACTGACTAAATAGTCCATCTGTTTGTCTAAGGGACTCCAGAAGAGCCTAAAACTGAGTTCCCAGCCATGACAAGATCAGACACACCTCTTATACCCACTACCCTTTGCGGTTTACACAACAATGACCAACACTAATGTTAAATTAGAGATCATAAGACTGACAGAACAGACTCCCTGTGGCAATAAGATGTCAAATTATAAACAAGACCTAAAGCCATGTCAGGCAAGGGTTTTGCCACTCACTCCTACACTTGAAAGATAAACCATGTTCTAACTGCCAATAGGTGATTCTTTTTGTCTAGTGGCTCAGTAGGCACAGGCACTGAGACAAGCACTGTGAAGACAATTGCAGCCCATCCCCTGATGAACTGACCCCTGTTCCACAAGTCATAACCCCAGCTTTGATTGAACACTAGACTCATATCAGGATCTTTCTCCTGATCAGAGACCACTGACCATGTCCTGGCTCTGGCCGTTTACAGAGGCTGCACACTGAGTACCTCTGTGTCTATGCTTCTGCTTTTGGCACATAGGGCCTGACTAATGAATTTAAATGCTAAGTCTTCACTAGTAAGTAAATAGGGGTCATAAGTTACATGCATGTGTGTCCAGTATACATATGTCAGGACCACCTCCATGAACATCCATAGCCCCTCCTATAACCTGTCGATTGTGTCTGTTTAACCAAACCCTTCAGCGTAAAGCTTCTGCCCAACCCCTTCTTCGTGGGAGTGCCTTTCTCTCATCTTTACCAAAGCTATGCTTTCCAGCATACGGGATGGCTGTAACCCTTGATAAAAAATAAACTCTCACTTTCCTAAATTGTAGATTGTGTTTTGTTTTGTATTTAACATAATTGGAGATTAAATTCAGAAGTTTATCTAATTATAAGGCTACTTTAGTGAAGAACGACAAACTGAGCGTTTTCACATGTACTGTAAGGGCCTGTGATATTTTGAAGCAGGAAGCTGACCTGAGACCTGTAGAATAAACTGATGACTATGGATAATGAAAAGGCCCCACACAGGGCATTGATTCAGCACCTCTGCCTGTCTCATTCCTTCTTCTCTTTTTATTATGTGCTTACAGTAATAAAATTTTTATTTTCTTTAAACCTGTTTGCTTTTCACACATAGTGGAATCTTATTTCTCTTTTTCACTCATTTTCTTAAGCTGCTAGGGAGAATAAAGTGTCAGGTCCTATTTTTGGTGCCTCAATGCTAATGAATTAAGGTTTATTCTTCCTCCTCCTTGTTCTCTGCATGTGGTAAATCTAGTTAAGAAATCACGGAAGCTCCCTTATCTGATACCAGTGTGAGGCTGAATCATGCAAGCTCCTTCTCCTGAGTAGAAACACACCCCCTGACCCCACCACCAAATCATTAGAAAGCCCTGAGCCAGCCTCCTTTCCTGCTCTAATGAGGAAATTCCAGTTTGTAATTTCTTGAGAAGCCTGTGCTGCTCTCAGCAGACACCCCAAAAATAGAGTTAATAAAACTTTTTATATTCACCTGGGGTGTGAGTGTGGAACTATCAGACTCGACATCCACACTAAACATTGGTGGGGTCTCTCTTCGTTTGCCAGCGATCACCTACAATTGGAACTGTGGGCTTGGAGTCCTGACAGTGACCACCACATGGCCTTTCTTCTCTTGCACTGGATGCTAACTCCCTCTGCCCCAATGCCCAGCATGCACGTTATCCTGCCTGCTGCTCGCTGGCCCTTGGAGTTCTGTTGAGCTGGGCTGCAATACTGAGTTAAACACAGCATCTTTATAGATTTAACTGATTAACTTCAGAAGCATTGATAGTTTATTGATGTTGAGAAACAGGAGTAAATGACTATAGGTGACTCTGCCTTTGGTGCATGTGAGAAAGTTTTCTCTTGTTATGACAAATGCTTCTTCTTCAGAGACTTCATAGGAAGAGCAGGATAAAGAATCCAGAAAAGTGCCCCAGAGGAATCTGTTTTATGGAGAGGAAGCCACAGGGCTGACAGGAAACCAGACCTTAACCCCCATCTGCACCTGCCCTGAGGCTGGCTCTTGTGCTCAGTGGGTTCTGAGCGCCCCCATGTGGTCCTCCACTCGCATCAGGGAGGCTCCTTTCTGGGATTATACAGATTTTCTTTCTAATTGTTTTCACAAAAATGGAGACAGAGTAAACAATGAATCCATGCATCTCAGAGAACACAAAACAGCATGATAACACCCCTCGACACACACACACATTTAGGTAAATCTTATTAAAACTGCTGAAAATCAAAGACAAATAGAAATTGCTTCCAAAAGAACAGAAAAGATGATGACAGCATTCTTCTGGTTAAAACCTTACAAGCAAGAGGAAAAGTGATGGTGTCTGTAAAGTGTTGGAAGAAAAGCCAACCCATTGTCTTACAGCCCATGGATGTTCTCTAAAAAGTGAAAAAAGTTTTATTTCTCTTTGACAGCATGAGGGGCTCAATGAATCCATGCCCTCAGGAGACCAGTGAAAATTATTTTGGAAAATTACAGGGTTTGGAAGGGCTCTGACAGCATACAGCAAGTGAAGAAACATTTATTCAGGAAAATCTGGAAAACTCAGTAAGACTGTCAGTCATTATATTTTATCTAAGATGCTCCTTCCTTCCACATCCCAGCTCAGCATGATGTATTGTAACCTCCACTACAGAAGATGCAGCCAAGAAGACAGGACACCTTCTACCAGCTCCCACCAGAGGAAACTCTTCCCCAGGGCCAGGACATTGGCCCTCTGACCCTGCCACAGCACGTGATGCTGAGGCTCAGTTCTGGACAAGAGCTACTGAGAGCCAGAGACTCACTTCTTCCATGGAGCCCCACTCATGGATGGAGGCTCTGCCCTGGGTCCAGTGCCACTGGAAACATTGGGTCCCTGATTTCTAGCTCTGTCCTTCAGCAGAGGTTTCGCTCCAGCATAACCAAAGTGTTGGGAAGGTGGGAAGCTTCTGCCCAACCCTCCACTTAGAGCTCATTTCCTATGCTAAGAAAGAAAAAAACCTCAACTTTGTCTCCACCTGCAGAATCGTGGTTATGTGCTCTCTCCCAGGGGAGGGGGGATGCCAGAATTCGGTCATAAAATATCATCCTTAATTTGGTCCTAAACATCCTAACTTCAGTAACAACACAATGTGGGAAAGTTCAAAGCCTGCCAGTGCTCTCAAAAACAGTGGGGGGTGTGGTGGAAGGCCCTTGGAACGAGATGGGTGGATGTATGGGAGATGCACACTAAAGTGCAGGGCTGCTGGCTTGCAGGAGAGAACCGAGGAGGGAGAGAGCGGGAGGACAATCTCTTGTGGTTGGAACAAATGCCAGACACTGCTCAAAGGAGCCCGTGTTTGTTTCAGTCTGTGTGAAGCACTTGAAACCTCAGTGAATGATTGAAAATAGTGAGATTTTTCCATCTGCAAGTGGCGGAGCTTAACATCTGGGCCTGGTCAGGAGAGAGACGGAGAAAGCCCAGCCCAAACCAATGACACCTGAGGATGACTGTGGTGCTTACAGCTGTGTCCTTTTGATCTTTGAGACTGACTTCTCTCACTTAGCATCATGTCTGGAGTTCACCAGTAATGGTTTATGTATCGGTCACTTGTTATTTTTTTATTGCTGATGGTGTTCAATTTACAGATGCTTCCTAGTTTCTCTATGCCGTTTCCCAAAAGAGGTTGTCCATCTTTGCTAAATTTAGGATGACACTGACTTGCCCAGTGATGGCCTTTTTCACAACAGGGACACACGCTGGGGCTTTTCTGTTGTTTGGTGGTAGTAGTCCTTGCCTTTTGACTTCCTTTTCTACATTCCTTTTTTAGTGTCCAAATTGCCCACAAGTAAAGCAAGAGCCTGAGAAATGGGGCATAATTTTTCCAACTCTTAATCCAGCCATAGCCTGAGCTAAAAGAGTAGCCTTATGTAAGTTACCTCCAATGCCATTGCAAGCCTTAATATATTCAGCTAAGTGAGCCTTCCCTCTCAGGGTTCTAATAGCAGTTTGACACTCTGCATTAACATTATCATATGCAAAAAGCTGCATTACAACATCTTCATCTTCATCAGTTATGGCTTTATTTACAGCCTCTTGGAGCCGAGCAATAAAAATCAATATATGGTTCTTTAGCTCCGTGTCAGACAGAATTGAAAGAATATTATTCTCCTGTAACATTTATCCTTTCCCATGCTTGTAAGCACACAGAGTGCAACTGAACAATGGCAACATCCTACATGACTGCTTGATTTTCTAATCCACCCCAATTAGGGCCGACTCCCATTGACTGTTCAAGGGAAACTGGCACAGATGTCTGTCCTTGTGTATTTTCCCTTGCCTGAGTTTGAGCTTCATCAGACCACCAGGTTTTAAACTGCAAGTACTGAGATGGAGTGACAATAGATTTTATCAAAGTGTCCCAATCATATGGTATTAACCTATTATCAAGAGCCACATTTTTTAACAAACTTTGCACAAAAGGAGATTAGGCCCATATTGACTAAGGGCCTACGTGAATACCTTTAACGCTTTAAATGGAAAGGTTGTTCAATTAGAGAAACTGGAATTGCCAAGCTTCAAGGTGTCTGTCAGCTCTAGCCTTTTGAATGGAATTTTGTACAGCACCACCAATCGCTCCAGGTTTTAATGTTGTAACTACAGGAGCAGTAAGTTTTGTAGCTAATACATTTTCTTGTCCATTAAGGGGAGAGAGAGGAGGTGGCCATTCACTTAATTCAGCAGTTGGAGCTGATGGGCTACTAAAACATACTTTTAAAGTTTTCCTTTATTTTCCTCTGGTTTCTATTCTTCACGTTCAGAATCTGAAGTTTTTTTACACTTGTCCTCCTCTTTCTCATCTGAATCTGCCTCATCATCTGTTTGAAATGGCTCATAAGCTGCCTTTATTAGTGCCCACATTGACCAAACTGAGACTGGAATTTTGCTTCATCTTCATATACTTTTTAAAAAATATCTGCCAATTCTCTCCCATTCATCCAACTCCATAGTCCCTTGTTCCGGGAACCATGGGCAAAAACTGCTTTCCTCTACTAATCAGTGATAACATATTCTGAGTACTAACTTGCACTTCCCTTCTTCATAATAAATGCCTTAAGAAATTTAAATAAGCAGAGTGTTTGCTTTCACTTTGTTTCATTGTTACTCCGATTCTGCTGAGCTCTCAGCTTTCCCTCCGAGATTGTTTTAATCATGATCAGGTGTCCTTTGATGATGCATCCTCCACTTTTACATGCTCTGCCGTTCCTTCACCGGGGTCTTTGTCGCCCCACATTGGGTGTCATAAATGTTGGGGTGATCAAGCACAACACCAGGTCATTGGGGTGACAAAGTCCAGCAGAGTCTAAGGAATGAGAAAAAGACAGTTTGAGAGAGAAAGTGTGACCAGGGGACCATTGCGAGTGTGAAGCCTGTGAAGGCCCAAGCTCTGGAAGCCCAGACTATTTATTGGTGATCAAACAAAGAAACAGGTGGTGAGAATGTAGGGGTCAAAAGGGCAAGCACATGATCTACAGCTGTGATGGTTTAGCATTTATATGGAACATGTTCTGCTACTTGAGATTGTGGGAGTACCATTGATCTAGGAGCCTGGGAGGGCTAGAAGCAAGGAGCCAGCAAGTCTAGACACATTCCAAAGGCCACGAGGGGTTTTGTGCCCTGAGACCTGGACATTATGTCAGATATGCAAGCCCTGCCTCAGCTTCTTTCCCAACACGTGGCTTTTTCCTAACACATTGATTTTTGTATCTTTGAGCGTGAAATATAACACAGTCATAACAAGAATAAAAACATATTCTTTGCAGCAACGTAGTTGGATCTGGAGGTCATTATCCTAAGCAAATTAACAGAGTAACAAAAACTATATACCACCTGTTCTCACTTACATGTGGGAGCTAATCATATTGACATAAAGAAGAAAACAACACACATCAGGACCTACACAAGTGTGGAGGATGGGAGAAGGTTGAGAACTGAAAAACTACCCATTAGGCACTATACTTATTACCTTAGTGGCAAAACAATCTGTATATCAAACCCACATAGCTCACAATTTACCTATATAACAAACCCTGCACATATACCCCTGAACCAAAAATAAAAGTTTAAAAACATTTTAGCTAGTTTTCAAAATTATTATTAATAGGACACCTAAATACATCACAGGCATTTCAAATGCTCTCTGGATTTTTTTTTAAAACAGCATTTTGCTCTTGTTGCCCAAGCTAAAGTGCAGTGGTATGATCTTGGCTCACTGCAAAATCTGCCTCCCAGATTCAAGAATTCTCCTGCCTCAGCCTCCCCAGTAGCTAGGATTACAGGCAGCCACCATCATGCCCAGCTAATCTTTATATTTTTACTAGAGATGGGGTTTCCCCATGTTGGCCAGGCTGGTGTGGACCTCCTGACCTCAGGTGATGCACTCGCTTCAGCCTCCCAAAGTGGTGAGATTACAGACATAAGCCACTGCACCTAGCATAGGACTTTTTTTTTTCATTTGTGAGTTTTCTGTTAACTTTTAACATGAAAAAAAACTACCAAACTTAGATTTCTATGACTATATAAGTTAATAATCTGTTTTAAAACTTTACAGTCACACACACAAAAAGACACCCACACTCAGCAATGAAACATATATGAGCACAGGCAAAACTAACACATTTCTGAACACCAAAGCAACATACCTTTGTTTCTATATTATTCTAATTAATTAATTGTTTCAAATTTATTTGTATTTATAGTTTGAGGTTTTAGTCCAAAATAATATTCTTCTATGAATGTCTGCATATTCCAATATAAATTATGAAATATATGTAAATGTATGTTTTAGTAAAACTTACTGTAACTGCCATTATTGGCAAACGTATCATTGAAATATACAATGGTATTCCTTATATAGTCTCCTATGGCTTATTTCTCATTTTTGCTAGGAGCATACTTTTTAAATGCATGAAATAATACATTATACATTATAAAGGAATGTATTAATCATAAGGTAAACATCTCTTAAAATTTTATTACAAAATGTGTTGAAATAACATTATGTTTTGAAAAATGTGTTAGCTTTTTCCAATTTAAATAACATTTAAATATTATATTAAAATAGAATATTAAGTAATAAATTTAAAAGGTAGCGTTTTCCAATTTAAATAATGTTTTTTATTCTGCAAGTTTTTATATGAATTTTTAACATAAACTCTATATGTTGCTTATTTTACAATATTCCTGGATGCTAGAGAATATCCATAAATATAGAACTAAAGTCACCCCAGGATTCCCAGGATTCACTCACAATGGCAGCTTGCTAGAGGGTTGTCAGAAAGTGTGCAAACACAATAGGAATTTGGGCTTTATCATGAAAGCTGTAGTGAGCCCCAGGGCTGAGCACACAGAGGGCAGCAGAAGCTGCAGAGCCCACTCTGGGGTACTTAGAGAAGGGGGGGATGGGATGGGGTGATGTCTGCAGGACCCTAGAAAAGGGTGAGGAGAGCAGGGATTCTGCAGGTAGATGAGCATATTCTAAGGACTATTACCTTCCCATACTTGGTTAACTTCAGTGATCATGAAGGGAAGGGAACTGATTGACCAGACATGGATGAGACAAAGTAAATGGACTTGCCGATTCCTTGAGCAGAAACTGAGGAATAGAAAAAGTGTGAACAGAAGAAGGGAAGGTAGAGAGGCAGACTGAGGGTCAGAACTCCAGGAACCACCAAAGTGGAGGACAGAAGCCCTTAAAGTGATGTTTCATCTCCATAAACAGCAGATGAAAGGAAAATAAACTCAGCACATTCATATACTGAGTTATTGTTAGAAAAGTATTTAAAATAATGTGATTGACACAGTGCAGAAAACAGAAATCTGTTTGTGGAAATAGTTTAAAGTAAACATACACAATTTCTTCATTTTAAAATTTACTTAGATATTATTGCTAGTATTCTTATAAAAATATAAAGAATTGAATTATAGTTCTAAGTTAAGATTTTGTAGAGGAGAGAAATATGCATTCCAAGAAATAAATGGCAAGAGATCCTGGGAAGACTTTTGTTTCACCAGGTGAGAAATCACAAAGCCTAAAAAAAGAAACACACCATCCCCAAGCACTTGATAGGGAGCCGCCACCCAAGAGAACCCTTAAGTCCTGAGCGCCCCCTAGTGTCCTGAACGCCCCCTGGTGGTTCTGAGCGTTCCCTGCTATCTTGAGCTAACCCTGGTGTCCTGAGCACTGCCTTGTAGTCCTGAGCGCCCCCTGGTGGTTCTGAGAGCCTCCTGGTGTCCTGAGCGCCCCCTGGTGGTTCTGAGAGCCTCCTGGTGTCCTGAGCGCCCCCTGGTGGTTCTGAGAGCCTCCTGGTGTCCTGAGCGCCCCCTGGTGGTTCTGAGCATTCCCTGCTATCTTCAGCTAACACTGGTGTCCTGAGCACTCCCTTATAGTCTTGAGCGCCCCCTGGTGGTTCTGAGAGCCTCCTGGTGTCCTGAGCGCCCCCTGGTGGTTCTGAGCATTCCCTGCTATCTTCAGCTAACACTGGTGTCCTGAGCACTGCCTTATAGTCTTGAGCGCCCCCTGGTGGTTCTGAAAGCCTCCTGGTGCCCTGAGCGCCCCCTGGTGGTTCTGAGAGCCTCCTGGTGTCCTGAGCGCCCCCTGGTGGTTCTGAGCATTCCCTGCTATCTTCAGCTAACACTGGTGTCCTGAGCACTCCCTTATAGTCTTGAGCGCCCCCTGGTGGTTCTGAGAGCCTCCTGGTGTCCTGAGCGAGCTGTTGTCCTGGGCACCCCTGCTGGTTATGATCCGCTGTTGGTGTCCTGACCACCTCCTGATGGTTCTGAGAGTGTCCTGGTGTCCTGAGCGCCCCCTGGAGTCCTGAGCACCCCCTGCTGGTTGTCAGCACCCCCTGGTGTCCTGGGCGCCCCCTGGTGGTTCTGAACATCCCCCAGTGTCCTGAGCGTCCCCTGGTGGTTATGATCTTCCCCTGTTGTCTTGAGTGCCCCCTGGTGGTTCCGAGCGTCCCCTGGTGTATGGAGCATCCCCTGGTTTCCTAAGCACCCTCTGGTGGCTCTGAGTGACCCCTCGTGTTCTGAGCACTCGTTAGTGGGTCCTAAGCGCCCCCTGGTGTTTCATAGGCCCTCCCTGGCATCCGCATTGCCAAGACTAGCTCAGTCGGGGAGACCCAGTGGCACTAGAGGAATTAAAGACACACACACAGAAATATAGAGGTGTGAAGTGGGAAATCAGGGGTCTCACAGCTTTCAGAGCTGAGAGCCCCGAACAGAGATTTACCCACGAATTTATTAACAACAAGCTAGTCATTAGCATTGTTTCTATAGATTTTCAATTAACTAAAAGTATCCCTTATGGGAAACGAAGGGATGGGCTGAATTACAGGAATAGGTTGGGCTACTTAACTGCAGAAGGAGCATGACCTTAAGGCACAGATCACTCATGCTATAGTTTGTGGCTTAAGAATGCCTTTGAGCAGTTTTCTGTCCTGGGTGGGCCAGGTCAGGTGTTCCTTGCTCTCATTCCAGTAAACCCACAACCTTCCACTATGGACTTTATGGCCGTCATGAACATGTTACAGTGCTGCAGAGATTTTGTTTATGGCAGGTTTTAGGGCCAGTTTATGGCCTTACTTTGGGAGGCTTCTTCCCAACACGTCCCCCTTCCTTGATTTGCAAATTGATAAAGGCAAAGGCAGCTTTGTCACAGTCAGCTACTTCTCACAGGAGTCAAGAGCCACATCTGCAGACTATGCAAAGACAAACAACATAGACTAAAACCACAATTGTCATTGAAATCACAGAGTTTCCAAGTGTTATTATCCATTTTAATGGGTTACTAGCTGCTAATTTGTCTGTAACTCCTTTAAGCACTCCAGTTCCTGGCATTAAGGTCAGGTGTGCCAGGGATGCTGTAAATATTTGTTCTTTAATGTTGCAATATCCAAAGACAAGTTTGTAGAGTGCCTTTCTAGATGCTTTTTTATTATTTCCCGAATTTTGATGTTATTAGCAGCTATTAATTGTTTCCACAAATCCTTATGTTTAGTTCCTACAACGAGCCATATCATTTGAGGTTGAGGTGCTACTATACCACCATGGCTCCAGATAATAGGAACTTTTGCCGTACTTCTTATCATTTCTACCATCTGACTGTTTTGTTGAGACCAGCTGAACACAGTGTGGCCATGGCATGCAGACTGAGAGGCGCAATTTAAGCTAAACATCCCCTTACGTGACCAATTAATACTGATTCCATAGGAATCATTGTGCAGCACCTGTGTCTGTTCTGCAATGCAATCTTCCTAAACAAGTACGTTCATTATTTCTGGTCAGGTTCTATTTTGTTTACAAATGGTTTTTGAAGGTGGTATGCCTCAATTATAGGAGCAGATTTATTATGGTAAACACTGAGATCGGAAAACATGTGTAACTGTGTCATAGAGCGATTATGTCCAGGCATTATTACCAGCCAGGATTGATAAATATGCCCAATAAGTATAATTGTTCTTTGTGTCAGCCCTTGTTGAAGGAATACTCACAGCAGTGGTGATAGCTGCTTTCAGAGCTCCCATTAAATTACTTGTTGCAACTGGTTGTCCCGCTTTCCTCTGGTTTTCTTCTGCCATCTGTGACAGCTTCTTGATCTGTCCCCAGGTGGGTGGGTGTGTTTGATGAGTGTTGCTCGTGACAGTTGGGGTCCTCCTCAGCGTCAGCCTCAACATGGCTGCAACCAGGGGTCCTCAGGATCCTCCCAGAGTCTCTTCCTTGGCATCTGGCTCATTATAAGGTTTCAGGTGTCTTGATGCCATCCAAGCTGGCTGTTGATTTTGGCCTGGAGAAACACAAGCATAACCTCTACCGCAAGTTATTATTTTACCTATTTCTCAACTTTTTGTTATCAGATCTCTCCACCCAACCAATTTTTCTGCTTCTGCCTTTGCAGCTGGTTTCTGCAGATGCTGTTCAGCTGCTGATAACATCTGGCCTTTGGGCAGCCTCAAAAAATTTAAAGTTAATAATGCACGATTCAGTTGTATCTGTGGTGTTCCATATTATCTGTCTGCCCCTTTCTGCTTTTGCAACTGTTGTTGTAGGGAGAGATTTATTCTTTCCACTATCACTTGTCTTTGAGAATTATATGGGATACGAGTAATGTTTTTAATATTCCACATAAAGAAAAATGTAGCTAGATCTTGGCTAGTATAGCCTGGGGCATTATCTGTTTAATAGAAGCTGGAATGCCCATCACCGCAAAACACTGCAAAGGGTGACTTTTAACACAGGCAGAAGACTCTTTTGATTGGCACGTAGCCCAGACACAGAGAGAAAAGGTGTCCACACATACCTGTACCTAAGCTAATCTCCCAAACGAGGGAATATGTGTGACATTCATTTGCCAAAGAGAGTTAGGTTCCAATCCTCGAGGATTCACTCCTCCTGTAAAAGATGAGGAATATACCATTTGGCAAGTTGGGCATCATTGGATCATATTTTTATCTTCTTTCCAGGTAAGGCTGTATCTGCATTTGAGACCAGAGGAATTAACACGGGCTAAATTGTAAAATTTTCTAGCATTAGATATTGCATTAGCAACTAGGCAATCAACCATTTGATTCCATTCAGTCAAAGGTCCTGCAAGAGGTCTATGAGCCCTAATATGAGTGATGTAAAAATGGTGCGTTCTACTTCTAACTGCTGTTTTCAATTGGGTAAATAAAGGCATCAGTTGTTCATCTGTAAGAAATTGTAACTGAACATTTTCAATTATCTGTGTGGAATGAATCACACATGAAGTGAAAGGAGCTGGGCACATTCCTCAGCCCCTGGCTAAAACTCCCTGAGCCCAGTACAAACACATCCCATCCTCCCATCCCACCACATATCGCCAGATATCTCTCAAACTCCCTGAGCCCAGTACAAACACCACCTGGAAAGTCTCCGATAAGGAGACAGCCGTTCAAGGTTTTACTGAAAGCGCGGGAACCAAAAGAATTCCTTTTTTCCCCTGTAACTCTCGGGCTATAAAAAGCAAATGCTCGCATTGTTCAGGGCCGTCTTGTATACTGTGGAATGGAGGGACCAGGTTCGAACTTGTAGTAAAGATCCTTGCTGCTTGGCTTTAACACTGGACTCTGGTGGTCTTCTTTGGGGAACAAACGGTCTGGGCATAACATCTGGGGGCTTGTCCGGGATTCCCCAAGCCCACCAGACCCCTGGTCAACGGATCTGCTAGGATCGATCTACTGATAGGCGAGCTGGCTCGTCTCCGTTTGTCTGTCTGTGTCTGTGTGTCTGTTCTGAATCTGAATCTGTGACTCGCGAGGTCTGAAACTGGAGCTGGCACAGTCCTGGCAGATGCGCTATAGGACGGCCAGTGGAGACCGGTGGGAGACGTCCCCTGGCTCTCTTCTGATCTAAATTGCGATCTGAGCTGCCAGAGCACTTTGCAATCCGAGCAGCAGCTGTCTCTGACCCAGACTGCCGGGGCGCGCTCGCGATTTGAGCTGCCGGAGCGCGTTTGCGATCCGAGCAGCAGCTGTCTCTGGCGCACTCGCGATCTGAGCTGCCGGAGCACGTTTGCGATCCGAGCAGCAGCTGTCTCTGACCCGGACTGCCAGGGCATGCTCGTGATCTGAGCTGCCGGAGCGTGTTTGCGATCCGAGCAGCAGCTGACTCTGACCCAGGCTTCCGGCGTGTGCTCGCGGCCCCGGTCCCCGGGCTTCCGGCTTCTGGCACGTGCTTGCGACTAGATATCATTAATAAGTCAGATCAGATTTCCTTTACAAGGATTCTAACCCACATTCCTTTACAAGAAGAGACTATAAATCATTACGGAATGGGTAATACCCAGAGCACTCCTCTATCTCTCCTTACAAGTAATTTCAAAGAAGTTAGAGCAAGGGGCCATGATCTTGGTATGGAAATAAGGAAAAGAAAGCTAATTACTCTGTGTCGCTCTGAATGGCCTGCCTTTGATGTGGGGTGGCCACCCGAAGGGACCTTCCGGCTTGCTGTCATTACTAGGGTAAAATCCAAGATTTTCCTACCTGGGCGTGCGGGCCACTTAGATCAAATCCCATATATCCTCATATGGCAGGACCTTGTTGAAAACCCGCCTCCTTGGCTGTCCCCTTTCCAATTAGACTCTGAACCCTGTAAGGCACTGGTTGCCCGACCACTAAAATCCAAGCAACCAACTGCCTCCCCCCAATCCTGTTCTACCTGACAGCGGGGACCCACTGTTCACAGAACCCCCTCCGTACCCCTCTGGGCCCCGGGCCCCTACCCCCCGGGCTAAGCCGCGGGAGGGAGCAGGCGGACGGGAGGTGGCCGACACACATGGGCCCGCTGAAAGGGAAAGTAACTTTGAAGGGCCGGCGGGGTGGACGCGAGGGTGCACTTCACGGACTAGCCCCCCCCAGCCGCCTGACTCCATGATGGCTTTACCCCTTCGGGAAATAGGTCCCCCAGATGACACAGGAATCCCCAGGCTCCAGTACTGGCCATTCTCCACCAGTGATCTATATAACTGGAAGACTCAGAGTGCTCGGTTTTCAGACAACCCCAAAGATTTACTGGCTTTACTGGATAGTGTCATGTTCACCCACCAGCCCACTTGGGATGATTGTCAGCAGCTCCTCCGAATCTTGTTCACCACGGAAGAGCGAGAGAGAGTACAGGTAGAAGCTAGAAAGCTGGTCCCGGGGGATGACGGTCAACCGACTGCCAACCCCGACCTCATAAACGCGACCTTTCCTCTGACCAGACTGGCGTGGGACTACAACACGGCAGAAGGTAGGGGACAGCTACACCTTTATCGCCAGACTCTAATGGCAGGTCTCCGGGCAGCTGCTCACAAGCCCACTAATTTGGCTAAAGTGTATTCTATTCTACAGGGAAAGACAGAGAGCCCAGCTACATACTTAGAAAGATTAATTGAAGCTTTTAGACAGTACACCTCCATAGATCCAGAGGCTCCAGGAAGTCAGGCAGCTGTTGTAATGTCTTTCGTAAATCAAGCAGCCCCAGATATTAAAAGAAAACTCCAGAAATTAGAAGACTTGGAAGGAAAGCGGATTCAGGACCTCCTTCAGATAGCCCAGTGGGTTTATAATAACAGAGATACTCCAGAGGAAAGGCAATTTAAGGCCACTGAAAAAATGACCAAGGTCCTGGCAGCAGTAGTACAGAAAGAACATCTACAGCCAGAGTACACCCAACCTAGGTGGCCCCCCAGGCATGATAATCTGAGAAAAGACCAATGTGCCTACTGCAAGGAGGCTGGCCACTGGGTAAGAGACTGCCCCAAAAAGAAGCAACGAGGACAGGGACCCCCTAGGTCTACACCCGTACTAGTCACTCAAGATGAAGACTAGGGAAGACGGGGTTCAGATCCCCTCCCCGAACCTAGGGTAACTTTGCAGGTGGAGGGGTCCCCGGTCCAGTTCTTGGTCGATACGGGAGCACAGCATTCAGTCTTAGTTAAAACTAATGGGAAATTATCCTCCAAGTCCTCGTGGGTACAAGGGGCCACAGGAGTTAAGAAATACCCATGGACAACACAAAGACCAGTAAACCTTGGAGCCAAGAATGTAACCCATTCTTTCCTGGTCATCCCTGAGAGCCCCTGTCCCCTATTAGGGAGAGACCTGCTAACTAAAATGGGAGCACAGATCCATTTCCTCCCTGAGGGGCCCGTCATGACCAACTCCCACAATCGACCCATGTCCGTCCTGACTATAACCCCAGAAGATGAGTACCGGCTCCACCAGGAGCAAACGGCCCCTGACCAGGACATAGCAACCTGGCTCCAGCAATATCCAGAAGCTTGGGCGGAAACGGGGGGCTTAGGACTAGCAAAACACCGTCCTGCCTTATTTGTTGAACTTAAGCCTGGGGCAGACCCCATGCGGGTACACCAATACCCGATGCCCCTAGAGGCCAAGAAAGGAATTGCCCCACATATCCGCCGGCTCCTTGACCAAGGGGTCCTTCGCTCATGTCACTCACCCTGGAATACTCCATTGTTGCCGGTACGGAAACCTAATGGTGGAGAATACAGACCTGTACAGGACTTAAGAGAAATCAATAAGAGGGTTGTGGACATACATCCAACTGTGCCTAACCCGTATACCCTCCTGAGTACCCTAAACCCTAAACATCAATGGTACACTGTTTTAGATTTGAAAGATGCTTTCTTCAGTTTGCCTTTAGCCCCTCAGAGCCAAAAGCTCTTCGCCTTCGAGTGGAATGACCCTGATAGTGGCATAAGTGGCCAACTGACATGGACCAGACTGCCGCAAGGATTCAAAAACTCTCCTACCCTGTTCGATGAGGCCCTCCATGAAGACCTAGGTGAGTACCGACACAAACACCCTGAAATAACCTTACTACAGTATGTTGATGACCTCCTGATTGCTGCTGAGACCCAAGAAGCTTGCATCCAAGGGACCAAGGGTCTCTTACAAGCTCTGGGAAATCTAGGCTACTGAGCCTCGGCAAAGAAAGCTCAAATCTGTAAACCAGAGGTAACATATCTAGGGTACCTGCTTAAAGAAGGGCAGCGCTGGTTAACAGACGCCCGGAAACAAACTGTTCTGCAGATCCCCAGGCCGCAATCCACCCAACAAGTGAGGGAATTCCTGGGGTCGGCGGGGTTTTGCAGACTATGGATACTTGGGTTCGCAGAACTGGCTAAACCCTTATATCAGGCAACACGGGGGCAGCAGCCATTTAAGTGGACAGACGAAGCCGAGTCAGCTTTCCAACAGATTAAAACCGCCCTACTCTCCACGCCGGCACTGGGACTACCTGATGTTACCAAGCCCTTCCACTTATACGTAGATGAGAATAAAGGTGTCGCCAAGGTGGTAATAACTCAGAACTTAGGCCCCTGGCGGAGGCCAGTTGCCTACCTGTCAAAGAAGTTAGACCCAGTGGCTGCCGGGTGGCCCCCTTGTCTCCGAATGATTGCAGCCACGGCTCTGATGGTGCAGGATGCTGATAAACTTGTCATGGGGCAAGAATTGTGGGTCATTACTCCACATGCCATCGAAGGTGTACTCAAACAGCCACCTCATCGATGGATGAGTAACGCCCGACTCACCCACTACCAAGGACAACTACTAAATCCTCTCAGGATAACTTTCCTGCCCCAAACGACCTTAAACCCTGCCCTGCTGTTGCCCAACCCGGACCTGGATGCCCCACTCCACAACTGCACCGAGATACTAGCTCAGGTGCACGGAGTTCGAGAAGACCTGCAGGACTGCCCACTTCCTGATGCTGACCTCGTCTGGTTCACTGATGGGAGCAGCTTCATGCATCAGGGCCAGAGGTACGCTGGAGCGGCAGTGACTTCAGAGACTGAGGTAATCTGGGCGGAACCCCTGCCCCCGGGGACATCGGCCCAGAAGGCCGAACTGATAGCGCTCACCCAAGCTCTTACCTTAGGGGCGGGGAAAAAGCTGACGGTATATACAGACAGCCGATATGCTTTTGCAACGGCGCATATACATGGGGCCATTTACAGGGAGCGGGGGTTACTGACGGCTGAAGGAAAAGAGAAAAAACAAGCAAGAAATCCTAGCCCTGCTAACAGCCCTATGGAGGCCAGAAAAGTTAGCCATTGTGCATTGCCCAGGGCATCAGAAACTAACTACTCCAACTGCTCAAGGCAACTTCTTGGTGGACCAAACTGCAAGAAAGGTGGCGAAGGCTCCCAGCCAACTCCTTGCACTCCAGCTCCCTGACCTGGGCCCCTGGGACTTGCCATATTTCCCTGATTATTCAGAACAAGATCTCCAGTGGATTGACAAGCTTCCCCTGAAACAGATCCAGAATGGGTGGTGGACTGATACTAATGACCAAACCATCCTACCAGAAAAGTTAGGACAACAAGTGTTAGAACACATCCACCGAACCACCCACCTGGGTGCTCGGCGGATGATAGACCTGATCAGACGCTCTAAGCTCAAATTCAGACATACAGCCGAGACAGCCAGCAACATTGTGACAAGTTGCAGAGTCTGCCAGCTTAACAATGCCTACCCCCAATCCCAGGCTGCAACGGGAACAAGGCTCAGGGGAACCAGGCCCGGTATCTACTGGGAAGTAGACTTTACTGAGATAAAGCCAGGAAAATACGGGTATCGGTACTTACTTGTCTTTGTAGATACTTTTTCAGGGTGGACTGAAGCATTCCCCACCAAAAAAGAAACTGCTCAGGTTGTAGCAAAGAAAATCCTGGAAGATATCCTCCCCAGGTATGGCTTCCCCATCCAGATAGGGTCAGATAATGGGCCGGCCTTCGTCGCTAAGGTAAGTCAGGATTTGGCTTCCATCCTTCGGGCAAATTGGAAACTACATTGCGCTTACAGGCCCCAGAGTTCAGGACAGGTAGAGAGAATGAATCGGACCTTAAAGGAGACCTTAACTAAATTAACTATGGAGACTGGCGCTAATTGGGTGGTCCTTCTCCCCTATGCTCTGTTCCAGGCCCGTAATACCCCTTACAGACTGGGCCTTACCCCTTATGAAATTATGTATGGTAGACCCCCACCCCTAGTTCCCAGCCTAAAAGATGATCTGCTCAAGTCTGAAACAGAAAATGTCTCTGAACTCTTATTTTCCCTACAAGCCTTGCAGAAAATTCATCAAGAAATCTGGCCCAAGCTGAAGGAACTATATGAAACCGGTCCCCCGCCGACACCCCATCCATACCAGCCGGTAGACTGGGTCCTGGTCAAGCGACACCGACAAGAGACCCTAGAACCCAGGTGGAAAGGACCACTCCAGGTACTCCTAACCACACCCACCACCCTAAAGGTAGAAGGCATCACGTCGTGGATCCACTACACCCACGTCAAGCCGGTGGACCCAACCTCCGACCTCCTGGGACCAATTACAGCGGCGGCTGAAGCACCGGACACGTGGACTGTGGACAGAGCTAGGAACAACCCCTTAAAACTCACCCTGCACCGGCAGCATAGCTCACTGCAAACATGCAGTTAGGTAGTCTAACGCTAACGTTAGTCACCCTAGTGGCCGCTGGAGAAATCACAAAACCAGCTCTTAATCCCTTTGTCTGGAGATTCTGGCTTTATGAAAACCAAACCCACCCTGGGCAACCTCATAAGCCCGGGAAATTATTGGCCAGTGCTGATTGCCCCTCCTCAGGGTGCAACAGCCCAATTCTACTAAATTTTACTGGTTTTCAAATAGCCAAACCTATGACACCAATAATATGCTTTGAGTTTGATCAGACTAAATACAATTGTAAACACTATTGGTGGCACCAAAATGCCAGCTGTCCTTATAACTATTGTAACATCCATAGACCCCGTTATTGGGGAGAGAAAAAACAGTTAGACCCTAAGTGGCCCTTCCATCATAGACGGGATAGAGACTTTTCATATACATGGATAGTTAGAGACCCCTGGAACTCCCGCTGGACCACGCCTCAACATGGGGCTGTATACTACTCCCCCTCCTCCACATGGCCTAGCAGTCACCTCTATCTGTGGCGAGGCCTAGTGCAAGTACTGCCCCTGGTCCACGGGAATATCCAACGACAGGAAAACAGACTAACACAAGACTTACATCCTTTCTCCTGGTTAGAATTATTACAAGAAGGACTAGAACTTGCTAACCTTACAGGACTTCACAGCCTGTCTGGCTGCTTTCTGTGTGCCACTCTAGGGCGTCCACCGCTAACCGCTGTCCCTCTGCCATGGGGATCCTGTACCTCTGCCCAAGCTAACAACCTCCGAAACCTCTCATATGCTCCTATCCTAAACATGCCCTTATACCTAAACCCCAGTCAGGAGAAGTTTCCCTACTGTTTCTCAGGAACAAATTCCAGCCTCTGCAGCATCACTGCAATGCCCCCTAATATCATCCTAAAGGCTCCGCCGGGCATATTCTTCTGGTGTAATGGAACATTATCTAAGAACCTACCTAGTCCCTCTGTTACCAACCTACTGTGTCTTCCTGTCACATTAGTTCCCCGGTTGACTCTACTAACTGCTGGCGAGTTCCTAGGGTACACTGGTAACTGGACTAGTACTGCTATTCACCCAGTCCCTAGACCGAGACCTGCATGAGCCATATTTCTCCCCCTCATTGCGGGAATCTCCCTCACCGCATCCCTCATGGTGGCCAGACTGGCGGGGGGAGCCCTAGGTCACACCCTCATAGAAAGCAACAAGTTGTACCAACAATTTGCCGTTGCTATGGAGGAGTCGGCTGAGTCCCTTGCCTCCCTTCAGTGGCAGCTCACGTCCCTAGCTCAGGTAACCTTCCAGAACCGGAGGGCCCTAGACCTACTCACTGCAGAAAAAGGTGGTACATGTATATTTCTAAAAGAAGACTGTTGTTTCTACATAAATGAATCAGGGCTTGTAGAGGACCGGGTCCAACAGTTAACGCAAGTTAAGCACTGAAGTAAAAACACGGCAGTTTGCTTCAGCTGCAGACCAATGGTGGAATTCCTCTATGTTTTCTCTGTTAGCCCCCTTCCTTGGACCCCTGCTAAGTCTACTATTTCTGCTTACCGTAGGACCTTGTGTGGTTAACAGAATTTTACAATTTGTTAGGGAGAGATTTGACACCGTACAACTCATGGTCCTCAGAGCCCAATACCAACCTGTAAACGCTGAGACAGAATCAGACTTATAAGACCCAAGATTGGCTCTAGAGATGCCTGAAAAGAAGGGGGGAATGAAAGGAGCTGGGCACATTCCTCAGCCCCGGGCTAAAACTCCCTGAGCCCAGTACAAACACATCCCATCCTCCCATCCCACCACATATCGCCAGATATCTCTCAAACTCCCTGAGCCCAGTACAAACACCACCTGGAAAGTCTCCGATAAGGAGACAGCCGTTCAAGGTTTTACTGAAAGCACGGGAATGAAAAGAATTCCTTTGTTCCCCTGTAACTCTCCGGCTATAAAAGGCAAATGCTCACATTGTTCAGGGCCCTCTTGTATACTGTGGAATGGAGGGACCAGGTTCGAACTTGTAGTAAAGATCCTTGCCGCTTGGTTTGACTCTGGACTCTGGTGGTCTTCTTTGGGGAACAAACAGTCTGGGCATAACAGAAGAATCAGAAATCACATTAATAGGCTTATCAAAAGCAGTCAACACCTCAATTACAGTGACAAGTGTTGCTTTTTGAGCTGCAATATAGGGCATCTGGAAAACTTTACTTTTTGATCCACAATAAGAAGCTTTACCATTACTAGACCCATCTGTAAAACAACGAAAACACTTAGCAGGCTGCAGGTTGTTTACTGCAGGAATTGTAAATGCAAACCATTCACAGTCTTGCTCAGCTAAGGGAACAGTAATAAAACAGTCTTTTAAATCTATGACTATTAAAGGCCAAATTTTTGGAATTATAGCAGGAGAAGGCAATTCTGGCTGTAATGCTCCCATAGGTTGTATAACTGAATTGATGGCTCTTAAGTCAGTTAACATTCTCCATTTACCTGATTTTTTCTTAATTAGGAAAACTGGAGAATTCCAAGGGGAAAATGGTGGAGATATGAGCACATTTTCTAATTGTTCAGTAACTAATTTATCTCATGCCTCAAGTTTATCTTTACTTAGCGGCCATTGTTCTATCCAAATTGGCTTGTCTGTTAACCATTTTAAAGGTATAGGTTCTGGAGGCTTAACAATGGCCACTTTGGTGGGAATTTTGTCTTTCTGCTTGAAGCAGTTCTTTCAAACCTTGCAATTATTTTTCTAGTCCCATACCAAGGACATACCCCATTTCATGCATCATATGTTGACTTGGAGGGCTATATAATTGTTCTGGAATTAGAACTTGTGCTCCCATTGTTGTTATAAATCTCTTCCCCATAAATTTATAGGTACAGAAGTTATAATGGTGGAATAGTCCCAGGTTGTCCAACGGGCCCTTCACAATGCAAACTATAACACTTTGATATACTTTAGGGGCTTTACCAACCCCAACTATGATAAATTGAGTGGGTTGAATTGGCCATGAGGGTGGCCAGTACTATAGAGAAATTGTTGAAATGTCCACTCCGTTGTCTATGAAACCTTTAAATTTCTTTCCCTGAATAGTTATTCACAGGCAGGATGTTTCTCAGTAATTTGATTTACCCAATAAGCTGCTTTGCCTTGTTTATTTGTACTTCCAAATCCTCCTGTTCATTTAATTTCACTTTTTTCCATTCCCACATATGGCACAATGAGGAGCTGTGCTATATGCTCTCCTGGCTCTGCTTTCCAGGGAACAGAAGTAGATATAACAATTTGAATTTCTCCTTTGTAATCTGAATCAATGACTCCTGTATGTATTTGTACCCCTTTTAAACTTAAACTAGACCTTCCTAAAAGTAATCCCATCGTCCCTGCTGGCAAGAGTCCACAGACGCCTCCTGGGACCTTTTGTGGGGGTTCACCAGGCAGAAGGCTCACAGCTTTTGTGCAGCATAAATCTACTGGGGCACTACTGGCTGTGGCGGGAGACAGACATCGTATAGGGGTCAGGAAATGGCCTGAGCTGGAAATGCTCTGGTTTAGAATGGAGCCCTGGACGGGACCCTCCTGGCATTTCCCAAAATTGGGTTCTCTTCTTTGTCAAACTTAGAGTGATACTGATTAGCCCAATATTTTCCTTTTTTACATTTTGGACAAAGATCAGATGGTTGTAGATATGTGATATTATTTCTGAGGAAACCTTCTCAGCAGCCTCCTGTGCACCTGCTCCAGGGTTGGAACCTGTGTTGTGTGGCTCCTGAGTGACTCTCCAGACCAGCCCTTGCTTTGCAAGTAGGTTCCTGTTGGGGCTCACAAAACATTTACCCCCAGCTTCTCTAGCCCAACATGAAATGGCTTTGTTCTGGTTTAGAATACTCTTTCAGTGACACCATATGCTGCTGACACCATTTCTTGAAACAAGTGATTAGCCTTACTAAACCTGTTGAACTCTGCAGGGGGAACCAAACCAAGGATTATATGATGAAGGAGGAAGCTCCTTCTCTGAAGCTCTGGATTCACTTCATTAGTGGATCCAAAATGAATCCAGAAACTCACAGGAGTTTGGGGAGTGACGTGTTTCTTCAATGGGCTCCTGCAGTTGAATGTTGCACCTGAGAATACCAGCAGGTCCAGATACATTCAAATGACACCCCACTCCATATCCACTATTCCAATAACACACATTTTCCCTTCTTCCTATGTTGTAGCTTACAGGAAGTGCCACCTACACTGACACTAGGCCCATGTATCTGACTTTTCCCCCTAGAGATCTAAAGCAAACAGGATAGAAGGGGAGACTTGGGAAGTGCATGCAGGTTGTTCTTTTCATTTTCTCAGCTAGGAATCCAGCAAAGGCTTCATTATAACAGAAGCTGAGTTCAGTCAGGGAGATTTCAAGACCTTGGTCTTAAAAATGGTGATATCAGAGGCTTCGGATTCCTCTATTGTCTTGTCTCACTCTCTGCCATTTTCCTTTAGTTTCCCTACGTTCTCCTCAGGTAGAGTCTGTGCATTGCCACACTTGCATCTTTAATCCAGAGCCATCATCCTGGTGAGAATGGATTGTGCAGTGCGGGGAAGCACTGCCTGTTCTGACCACGGAAACTAGAGACGCGATCGGCATCCTCTTCTGGGCTGTGGCCTTGACCAGGTGTCACCAGGGACAAAAGCTCATTTTTGGCAGTTAATCCCTTGTGTGGTTTCAGCGTCCCTGGACTATTTACTTACTTCTTACCCCTATTGGCTAACTTTGCTCATTTGTATTATAACGGAAGGACGGAAGAAAAATCTGGAAGGGAAGATTTGTCTTTGTTCACATAACATAAGTTTCTGGAAAAGTCCTTGCCTGTAGAACCTCCTGAAACAGGCTCCTGGTAAGTTTCTCAGTAATTAATCATCTGCAATTCTGATCCATAGGAAATGCATTTGGATTTCATTTTTTAGAATCCTGAGGTTTCTGGAGAGAAAGTAGAGAAACTTTAGAAGTAAAAGACCCTCTGGAACTGTTGCATTTACCGAGTCCACATCTGTCTTTCAGATGTCTATAGTGCTTGTCATGTAGTGCCCTCAATATCTTGTGGCTTCTGCAACCTCTGCTCCAGTTAAGCAAGTGTCAACTGCCATTTTAGGCATGTCCATCTATCCAGTTTGTGGAGTGGGTAAGATTTCTTGCTACTTCCGTTATTTAAGAGATTCCAAAAAGTGTTGACTTTCAGATTATGCAGATTTCTTTTGACATAAAAATGAGGTTGATGAATTTTATAATCTACATTTTGGAGCCTAAACCAAAAGTACAATCAAGGGTCACCTCAGATGTGTTACTGGAGACAGAATTCTGATCTCATTACATATAAGCGGTACCTGGTCTAACGTACATGAACAGGCAAGGAAACACAAAAAGGACATGGCACAACGTTTATGAAAAAGACCCAGCAATTTTAATTTTCTTCTAAGGAAGCTGAAATTGTGCAAGTAAAACAGTGTGACTGGACACGTCTCAGGTGAAGTTGTGTTCTGGAAAGTATCTCCAGTCCTGGGCTGGATCCAGAAGGTGCACTCAGGCCCCAAATCCTAAAGCAGCGACTTGTATTCCTTAAACAGATGATATTCCAATGAGAAAACTGTTCTCACGTGAGCTGCAGAGCAGGGAGGAGGGGACGGAGGTGACCTTGGCTTCCCAGAATTGCTGAAACGTGAAGACCAAGGCCACCTCCTCATAGCTGGAGCAGAGGTCCACCTATGAGTACATCACATCGGCTCTGTCTTCAGGAATCTTGGGCTGTGGGGGAGGTGAAGGAATGTGATTTATTCCTTTCTGCTAATGCAGTGTGCTTCAGAGAGAATGAATTGAAAATGTAATAAATATGCTTTTTGCCATAGTGAGGGAGAGAATATGAATAATTCAAGGCAATGCACTTCAGAGCTGGCAGAAGGAGCAAGTGCACAACTGAGAGAAAGAAGTGCCCTGCCTGAGGAAGCAGGTGCACTAAGACCATCCCCTGAGAACTGCCCTCCAGATGCCATGTGTCAGTGGAACCTGGGCTTGTGCCTGGGATCTTGTGCATAGTGTGGAGAGCAGAGCACAGCTCCATTCCTCCTCACTGTGTGACCTAGGATGTGACCTCTTCCTCTGAGCTTCATTCTAACTAGGTGTAATAACAGCAGTAACTTAACCTGTAAACTTTCCAGTAAGAGCCAGTGATGATCAGAATTGTTACCACTGTTGTTGCCTGATCCCTTAAATATCATAAAAATACCTGTGTGACCCCTTGTCTCAGACCTCAGATGACCACCTCGCAGAGAGCACACCTGCTTTGTTTCTGTCACAAACCTGGTATTAGAACTGGGAACTATGTGTAGCTTGTTATAGAATTTTTATCTTAGTTATGTTACATAGGATGAAGTTAGAATTAGTAAGTGACAGTTAGAATTTTAGGTGGTGGGATGTCTAAGCAAACTGTCGATGGTGTGTCTTCATTTCTCCTTCCTTATTATAGACAATGTGAGAGGAGAGAGAAAAATTAAAGAGAAAACTATTGACCGATAGTCAGGTGTTTGATAAACAAAGGAGATTTTCACATCATCTTGTAACCTCATTAAATTAAATAAATTAAAGAACTTTAAGACATTTTTCCACATTCTAGATGCATGTCTAATACAGATTTAGGTTTAAATGCACAGAGAGAAAACAGAAAATGGAAATTCAGCAACAGATCAGTTTGCCAAATAGGCAGATTTAAACTAGTTTGTAATTTTACCTAAATATTCAAAGAATAAACCCCAGATTCAAATAACAAATGATAAAATTTCAATGTTAGGTGACTGGTTGACAGAAGCTTGAACTAACGTTATTTTGATGAATCATATGTCAATAGTAAAACTTTGTCCAGTGGTCCAAATTTTCAAGGGGCTGCTTGATTAAATCATTTCTACCTCCCCTACCTGTGATTACTGGCAGAATCTCTCATCCTCTAAAACCCAGGGACCATTAAGAACAGAGACAGAAGTTTGAATACTATGAAGTTTTGAGAGACCCAAATTACTGCCTGGACTGATTGGGGAGGATGATCTCTGTAAGCCTTGTGTTTGAAGAGTGTATGGTGGCTTTTGTTATAATGAACAGGTAGCAACAAAGACAGTCAAGGAAAATGAAGGAGGAGGGGAACATGGTCCAAACAGAAGAACAACATAAAGATCTAGAAACTGATATCAATGAAAAGGAAGCATATGGATTACCTGGAAGAAAATTTAAAGTAAATGTTAGAAATATGTTCAATGAGCTAGTGGCATCATGCAAGAACAATGTGAGAATTTTAATAGAGATAAAACATTTAAAAGATGACTAAACAAAAATATTGATACTGAAGAATACAATAAGTCAGACAAAACTTTTAAGAGGATTTTAGACCAGACTAGATCAAGTGATGAAAGAAACAGTAAACTCAAAGAAAGACCATTTGAAATAGTAGAGACAGAGAAGAAAAATTTAAATGAAAGAAATAAAAAAGAGTTAAAGACTTATGAGTCAGGAAGCACAGTGAAAATGAAATTATGCATTCAGGAGTTATGCAAAGATAAGACAAAAGGGGTAGTGAAGGAAGAGGTTGAGAGAGAGACAGAGAGAGAGAGAGACAGAAAGACAGAGCAAGAGAGGCAGAAAGGTTTTTAAAGAAGTAATAGCATTGCAACTTTCTAAATCTGGAGAAGCAAATATTCGTCCACATCCATCAAGCTCTATACATTTTAAATAAGGTAAGCCAAATGAGGAAAATCAGAGATACTTTGAAACCACATTGCTAAAGGAAAGGTTTTTGAAAACAGAAAGTAAAAGAGCGGATTTAGCAGATTTCTCAGCAGAAGATTTTCAGTTCCGAATGGAGAGGAATTATATTTGATAATGTATGGTTTATTGATAGAGATTATTTCTGAGAAATGTATTTCTAGTCAATGTCATCATTGTGCAAGCATCATAGGGAGAATTTACACAAACCTACAACGAATATCCTGCTACACACAGACTATGTGGAATAGCACAATATTTCCACACAACTAACCTGTACAGAGTGTTACTGCACCAAACACTGCAGGGAACTGAAATGCTGTGGTAAGTATCTCTCTATCTAAACACATCTAACTATGGAACATCCTTAGTGAAAATACGGTATTAATATGTGGTCTATTGCTAACTGAATCATTGTTAGGTGGCCCAAGACTGTATTCAAATTGCTGGGGGAAAAAGAATGAAAAACACACAAAACTCTGCCAACTAAGAAACTTTACCATGTAAATCTTTTTGTAAAATAAAGGATAGGTAAGATCTTTCCCAGAGAAGCAAAACCTAAAGGAGTTCTTCAACACTGGGCCTGCCTTAAACACCAAAGGGTCTCAACCAGGTCTGCAGAATAATGACATAGCTGCATCAGCTCCATTCTGGCCTCTGCCATGTGATAGTTTTGTGTGAACTTTCTTTCTGCTCTCTCAGGACGATTTTTCTCTCTCATCTTCTAACTCCATTCTCCGTTTAATTCTCAGTTTGTTGAAAAGATTCATATTTATCTAAGAACATTATAAACTTCGGGAAAAAACGTCATCTTAAACTCAACAAATTTAATTACCTGTCTTCACGGATACCCACCTGTTCTTTTCTTGTTTTCCTATGGGATATGGCCCTTGTTTCTAATTCAGTCCAGTCCTTAATTACATATGCATGATGCATCCAACCATCACACACCCAGGACCATCTTGGAGAAAGGTACCCTACCATCTGCCTCATCCGCCTTCATGTGCACAGTGGCCATTCCTTCAGCTGTTGTATGTGCTTTAGGGCTTTCCATTTAAAAGTGTATTCCACTATCCCCCAAATAAAGTTCCTGGACCTCAAAAAGTGATGTGCATTGGGGGTATTGACAGCAAATATTCATTGAAAGTCTCTTCTTCCCTTGGTAATTGAGGAAGACTGGGAAGAAGGGAACAAAACTCAGACCTCATGTAGCTCCTCATTTAGCAACAGATTCAGTGCAAATTTAGAAAGTGGAAGACATAGAGTGATGTTGGTGTGGTTTTCTGTGGCATACTAAGGAGACAGCAAAAGATGGTCAGTGGTCAGTCTCCATCCAGCTGGTATCCATTGTCCAGTAGTTAGGTCATAAGAAAAGATAAAAGACAACTTTTGTGACAAAGCCCCAGGGGCTTCATTAAAACACTTTGCCCAGAAATTGGTCAACAGGGACATGACAAGTTTTTATATCACAGCTATTATTTTTTGCCTACTTTATGTAGAAATCTGAGAGATGTGCCCACCTTCAGGGGGCTGATTCTCCATCCAGGGGACAGCACTAACAGAGTTATGAGTTATGTGGTATTAGTCTGTCTGGGTCTTCCTAAGAAGACAACACGGAGTGGGTGGCTTAAACAACAAATATTGATTTTCTTACAATTCTGAAGTCTGAATGTTGAAGATCAAGGTGCTGGCAGGGTTGATTCTTGGTGCGGCTTCTTCCTGGCATGCACTGGGGCACCTTCTAATACACTGCGTCTCCCCATGGCCTCTTCTCTGCGTGCACGTGAAAAGTGAGAGGTCTCTGGTGTCTCTTCCTCTTCTTATAAAGACAGCACGTCTATTGCATTAATTTCTCACACTTCTGACCACATTTAACCTTAATTGTATCATTAAAATTCCAATCTAGATCCATTGAATTTAAGGTTTCAGCATAAGAATTCCAAAGAGGCCATAATTCAATTGATGACACAATCCAAGAAATGGTGAGAAGCATTAGAATAGATATATTTTTAATCACTAAGCAATAATGGGCCATGCAGGAACTTGTAGGAAAGTTCCTAGTAATCGGTGAAACCTCAATTGTAAGACGAAAACGTGCCTTCCTCCTTTCTTTTCTGGCAGAAGAATGTGAGGAAGCAGAACCACAGATATCAAAGAAAGAGGAGCCCTGGGGACAGCTGAGGTGCTGGTGAGGAGGGAGAGCACTGAGCAGATGAGGAAGCCCCGCCCTCCCTGCACCTGCTCCTGACCCGGCCTCCTGCTCTGTGGGCCCCGCGCGCCCCCTGCTGGTCCTGAGCGGCACCTGCGCCCGCCCCCTCCGCCTCCCTGCAGGGAGGTTTGTGTCTGGGCTCACACTCACCTCCCCTCACTGTGTCTCTCGCACAGTAATACACGGCCGTGTCCGCGGCGGTCACAGAGCTCAGTTTCAGGGAGAACTGGTTCTTGGACGTGTCTTTTGAAATGGTGACTCGACTCTTGAGGGAGGGGCTGTAGTTGGTGCTCCCACTACTACCATGGATATACCCAATCCACTCCAGCCCCTTCCCTGGGGGCTGGCGGATCCAGCTCCAGTCATAACCACTGCTGATGGAGTAACCAGAGACAGCGCAGGTGAGGGACAGGGTCTCCGAAGGCTTCACCACTGCTGGGCCCGACTCTTGCAGCTGCACCTGGGACAGGACCCCTGTGAACAGAGAGACCCACAGTGAGCCCTGGGATCAGAGATAGCCTCCCATACCGTCATATCTGCATCCCCGAGACACTGACATCTAGGAGCTGCCACCAGGAGGAGGAAGAACCACAGGTGCTTCATGTTCTTGCACAGGAGGTCCATGACTCTCAGAAAGCATTTCCCATGTGAGCAGGACCCTGAATTTAAGGAAATGTGTGGTGGTTTCCTGCGGGTGCCTAAGTGAGGATTTGCATGTGGGTGGTGCCTTTGTATGGAGAGGTGAAAAGGGATGAGGGAGGCCCCAGACTTTGGGGCTCACCCTGAGATGAGGATGCTGGCTATGCCCTCTGAGAACTCAGTTCTCTTCCTGGGGCCTCCCCTCACCAAGCCCAGAGTCCTCTCCTTCCAGGTAGGGAGATGTGCTCAAGGAACTGGTCTGGGAGATGAGTGTGATCATGGATCAAGGACAGATTTTGGAATAGGTTCAATGCTGTTTTACCCGTGAAGATTTATATGAAACCAACCAAACATCCAGGTTATCTAAATTGTCAAATCTCCATTCAAAATATTAAGGCAGTAGCTAAATATATTCGTCACAGTGAATTTATATAAACCTACATCCATGCAATGTTTATTGTAATTCAGAATATCCATCATGGTTAGAGGGAATATATCTGTCCCAGAGAGTGCGTCATAAAAAAGAAAAAGAAATCGGAGACCTTCCATTTTGTGAACGTTTGAAGTTTGGAATTCTGTCTGCAATCACAGGAGAAGGTAGTGGGATGTTTCTCCAACCATGTCAATGTGTGATGCTGAGAATATGGCCTGACCTTTATACAATTCTATGTGAATAGATGTAGATTGGTGATCACAGTGGCAATTTCAATCAAAAACGATAATAGGTCAGCACAGGAGCATAGTCTCATCATCAAGATTAGTGCAATCGGCTTTCCTGGGAACAAGAGAAGACATCTGTGAGCCCTCCCCTCTGAGAGCACAAGGAACTCTGGTTCTTCCCTGACAGGTCACACTTCTGAAACTTGGCTGGACAATGACATTCAAGTCCAGAGTCATCACCCACATATTTATCATTTCAGATACACCTGTGTCTGAAAGACTTTCTCCTTCGTTGAATTGCATGAACATACCTTAGTGTTTGCGGTATTGCAACTTGGGCATTTGACATTAGTTTGGTGATTTATATAATAAATAATCTATATCCATGGATGTGGATAACAGGAGAGTCATCAGAAGTTGGGTGTGTTTCAACATCAGGACAAACCTGGGCTCTCTTGTTAGGGCTGAACAAGTGAGCTGACCTGTGGGACAACAGAGGGAAAGACACAGAGCCAACATCCAGAGCCAGGTGAGCTCCTGACCTACCAGGTGGTCTCTGGACATTTTGTTTAAACAGATCCAGAAAGACCTTCCTCACCTTCAGGAGAATCATGAACACTGAGGGAAATTGAGATAAATTTTTATTTACAGAGAATAATTCATAGGCTTGTAGACATCTATGTGGGTGTGTACAGGATTGCTAGGATACGCTCATACACAGAACAGAAGAAATAATTCTATTTCATGGAATCAAAACCAAAGAGCTTCTGAATTGGTAGGTATTCTTTGCCGCAAATGTGTCAGGTCACTAGATCATGTTATGATGCTGAGGGTAACACTTCCCAACCTTGTCCTGGAGACAAAATGCAAATGAGTAAAGATTCAAGTGAGATTCCTTTGAAAAATACAAGTAATGAACAGACGAAAAAATATGAACCATTATGTAATGAGTACTAATGAAATGAAACAATAAATTCCATGTTGAGGTGACGGGGAAGTTCCATCTCACAGCTCACTTTCACCTTTATGGCTACCGAGTGCCCCCTGCAGCCCAGCTCCCACCCTCAAGTGAAGTTTCTGTCTGAGCTCTGTGAGTGAGCTGGAGTCATTGTGAGCCACTCAGAAAAGTAGTTGATTCTACTTCTTCAAACGGGAATTTAAACCATCAACTCCTCACCTTAGCCAGTCTATTTTTGTAACTGTGCGTGATCCTTGGGAATGCAGTCACCATTTCTTTCATAATGAGAGTTGACTGTGCCATCAAGGTAACAGGAAGATGTGTAAATTTAAAGTCTGGGTCCATAAAACACTGGATTATCAAAGCCTGGAGCCAATCACATTCTGTCATCTTGCTTAATTAGTTGTGAATTTGTTTTCAGTTGTTTAGTTCAAGTTCCCACAACTAACTTTCTCATAAAATAGTCATATACGATAATCTTGAGATATTAAAATGAATAAAAAATCACTAATTTCAAAATGAAACCAACTTCCAGAAGAGATGAAAATTCCTTTGTGGTGAAGGGTGTGAAGGGTGTGAAGGGTGTGAAGGGTGGAGACATGTTTGAATACTGAGGTTGTGTTCACAATTGTATTATTTTAATTAGGGAATTTCTGTACATCCCTTATACTTATTAGAAACTCCCATTGAGAACCTTGATGTAATGTAATTAGTTGATGGGTCACACAAAAACAATGAAGTTGAAGGTTACTGAGCAGGACTTGCTATTGCAACTTTAGCTTTCCTTTAGAACACATTCCTCTACCTGATGTGAAATTAGCCCAGGTGCACTGATGAGCCTTTTACAGTTAACCAAAGACCAGGAAATGGGCACTCATGTTTGTGGAGCAGAGCATGGCTCTGGGATGCTTTGCAAACAAAGTGGCTTCTCACATCTTCTGGAAAAAGCATCAAAATGGGCAAGGTATCTATCTCTTAGGAGCACCCATCTATCCCATATTCGTGGCTAATATAAAAGTGGAAATTGACTTTACATTTTGACATGTTTTTGCAATGGCTGGTACCTGTTGTTCCTTTCCATGTTTAGTGCTTCCTTTAGGATCTCTTGTAGGGTAGGCCTGACGGTGACAAAATCTCTAAGCATTTGCTTATCTGTAAAGAATTTTATTTCTCCTTCACTTATGAAACTTAGTTCTGTTGGATATGAAATTCTGGGTTGAAAATCCTTTTCTTTAAGAATGTTGAATATTGGCACTCACTCTCTTCTGGCTTGTAGAGTTTCTACTGAGAGATCTGCTGTTAGTCTGATGGGTTTCCCTTTATGTGTAACCTGACCTTTCTCTCTGGCTGCCCTTAACATTTTTTCCTTCATTTCAACTTTGGTGAATCTGACAATTATGTGTCTTGGAGTTGTTCTTCTCGAGAAGTATCATAGTGGCGTTGTTCCATTGTACATACATTGTACAATTGTACAGTGGAACATTGTGGCATGCTTGAACATATTGTTTTATTCTAAACATCACTCTTCATTAAATAAAGTCATTTTTATTACAGGATAAATGTTATCATACAAGATTCTTTCTCATATAATTTTTTTAACTTTCCTTATCGAAAATACTTCTCTATTTCTGTAACTTTCTTTAAGTCTTTCTTATTTACTGGTTATGTTTATGATGTTTTATAAGAAATCTTTGAATTAAAGAAGTTCTTTTTGTAAGATCAAATTGTTTTTAAAAATAAGTTTTTATAGTATATATTTTTTAAAACAATTAGTAATGACTTAAACATTTAGTCAATATTTATTACTTAATTAAACTTTACATTTTAAAATTGTAGAACAAGTTTATGCAAAAGGTTCATTACATTTACCTAGTTTATTTTTAAGGAGTTTACCTAGATTATTTACAAAAGCTATAATACTCACACTTTAAAGTCTTTTCCTTGTTAACCATGTTATAACCCATGAATTTCATGTATTTACCTAAGTAAAAATCTTATGTTTAATTAAATGATTGTTTTTCTAACAACTATTTACCTGTTTTTTATTAAAACAACAATATTAAACATATTATTTGCCAAACAACAAAAATCATTCTGGCTTTAACTAGGTTTATAATTTTATAATCTTTATAAAAAATTTGCACACCATATAATATCTAGCTGTGATTTTAAATAGAAAATCACTTGATCAATTAATATAAACAATAAGGTAAACTGATAATTCTGAAAATATCTCTAATTTTGCTTTAACAATGATTTTAAAGCCAGCTCATTTACTAACTATTAATTTATGTCACAGGTACTTAAAATTTATTTAGGGCTCCTTTATTTAAAAATAGTTACTTATTTTAAAGTCAATTTTGTACCTTGTAGCCACAATGCATAACGACATATATATACATACATATTAACACATACATACCAGCACACATTCACACTAATACAAAGATACTAGAGCTTTTACTTCAAAACTCCAGCTATGGAATATTAATAAAAACTCAGCAGTTGTTTTTAAAAAGGGGTAAGACGTAAACAGTGGTTGTTAATTTAAAACCAGTAGAAATGCCCTGTAAACAGGAAAACAAAATAATCTAAAGCAAAAAACATATCCTCATCTTTCTTTATAAACTTCACAAAAATTTCATTATACTCTCTTACTATTCTAATGTTTAGAAACCTTAATTCACAGTGAGAAACCTCGGATTACTTAATATGACATGGCTTTGAGATTTTAAATTACTGAAGATAATTATGAGATTCTATTTACCAAATTAATATTTGTAAAGCAATGTAAACTTTAAAGCTGACTCTAATAAAAGATGCATATTTTCTTTACAAAGTGTTTCATTAAACAGACTTGACTTGATTGTTGGTCTTTGAAACACAGCTTGATTAGATTATTGGCCTTAGAGTGCAGCCATTTAAGAAAAAGGGACAAGAAAGGATGCAGTTTTTAGTGCATTAACTGCAATTGTGTATGCAAATGTGCAAAGAAATGAGTAGCCTTCTATAGTAATGACCATTTCCTGTAAACTGTCCTCAGCCACCCCTAACATAGCTTTCAAAGCCACCCTAACATCGCAGCTTTCACTCACTTGTGCACACACCAAGAATAAATCCTCTCACAATACTATGTAATTCTGGCAGCCTCCAAAGCCAAAAACATTACATAATACAAGAAAGCAGAGTTTTATACTTGAGAAAAATCTGCCAATGATTGAATCCACAAAGGAAGCAGGAAAACTCCCAACAGCTTAGTGTCCAGATCCAAAAGGAACCCTCATCCTCCTCCCTGTCCCAACCCAGGGACCTGATGTGGAGCTGCCTCCTAAGGGAGCAGTGTTGTCCTCAGTGCCTCCAGCCACCCCTCCCCCCCACCACCGTGTCCTCAGTGTTCCCTGGTGTTCTGAGCACCCCGTGGTGTCCTAAGCTCCCCCTGGTGTCCTGAGAGCCCCCTGCTGTCCTGAACACACCCTGGTGTCCTGAGCACCTCCTGGTTTCTGAGATTCCCCTGGTTTTCTGATCACCCCCTGTAGCTCTTGTACATGAGCACTCCCTGGTATCCTGAGCACCTCCTGGAGGTCCTGAGAATCCCCTGGTGACCTGAGCCCTCCCTGGTGGTTTGGAGAGCCCCCAGGTGTCCTGAGTGCCCCCTAATGTCCTGAGCACCTCCTGGAGGTCCTGAGAATACCCTGGTGACCTGAGCTCTCCCTCGTGGTTTGGAGAGCCCCCAGGTGTCCTCAGTACCCCCTAATATCCTGAGCACCTCCTGGTGTGCTGAGTGCCCCCTGATGGTTCTGAGTGTCTTCTGATGTCTTGCGTGGCCCCTGGTGATTTGGAGCGCCCCCTGGCGTCCCGGGTGCCCCCTGGTGGTTTTGAGTGCCCCCTGCTGTCCCGAGCGCCCCCTGATGTTCTGACTGACCCCTGGCTGTTCTGAGGACCCCCTAGTGTCCTGAGCTCCCCCTGGTGTCCTGAGTGCTCCCTAGTGGTTCTTAACACCCTGATGTCCTGAGCACCTCCCGGTGATTCTAAGCGCCCCCTGGTGTCCTGAGCGTCCCCTAGTGGTTTTGAGTGTCCCCTGGTGTTCTGAGCGCCCCCTGGGGGTTCTGAGCACCCCATGGTGTCCTGAGAGCTCCCTGGTTTCCTGAGCAACCCCTGGTGATGCTGAGCAGCATACCATGCTGTCCCCTCCTTTTTCCCTGCAGGGAGGCTTGGGTCTGATCTCACGCAGATGTTTCCTCTCTGTGTCCCTCACAGGAATACAGAGACTTTTCCTGAGCTCTCAGGTAAATCATCTTTTTTTTTTTTTTTTAATACATTATGTTGTAGGGTACATGTGCAGAATGTGCAGGTTTGTTACATACGTATACATATGCCATGTTGGTGTGCTGCACCCATTAACTCGTCATTTACATTAGGTATATTTCCTAATGCTATTCCTCCCCCCTCCCCCCTCCCCCCACCCCACAATAGGCCCTGGTGTGTGATATTCCCTTTCCTGTGTCCAAGTGATCTCATTGTTCAATTCCCACCTATGAGTGAGAACATGCAGTGCATGATTTTCTGTTCTTGCAATAGTTTGCTGAGAATGATGGTTTCCAGCTGCATCCATGTCCCTACAAAGGACATGAACTCATCCTGTTTTATGGCTGCATAGTATTCCATGGTGTATATGTACCACATTTTCTTAATACAGTCTGTCATTGATGGACATTTGGGTTGATTCCAAGTCTTTGCTATTGTGAATAGTGCCGCAATAAACATATGTGTGCATGTGTCTTTATAGGAGCATGATTTATGATCCTTTGGGTATATACCCAGTAATGGGATGGCTGGGTCAAATGGTATTTCTAGTTCTAGATCCTTGAGGAATTGCCACACTGTCTTCCACAATGGTTGAACTAGTTTACAGTCCCACCAACAGTGTAAAAGCGTTCCTATTTCTCCACTTCCTCTCCAGCGCCTGTTATTTCCTGACTTTTTAATGATTGCCATTCTAACTGGTGTGAGATGGTATCTCGTTGTGGTTTTGATTTGCATTTATCTGATGGTAGTGATGATGAGCCTTTTTTCAGGTGTCTTTTGGCTGCATAAATATCTTCTTTTGAGAAGTGTCTGTTCATATCCTTTGCTCACTTTTTGATGGGTTTGTTTGTTTTTTTCTCGTAAATTTGTTTGAGTTCTTTGTAGGTTCTGGATATCAGTCCTTTATCAGATGAGTAGATTGCAAAAATTTTCTCCCATTCTGTAGGTTGCCTGTTCACTGTGATGGTAGTTTCTTTTGCTGTGCAGAAGCTCTTTAGTTTAATTAGATCCCATTTGTCAATTTTGGCTTTTGTTGCCACTGCTTTTGGTGTTTTAGATATGAAGTCCTTGCCCATGCCTATGTCCTGAGTGGTATTGTCTAGGTTTTCTTCTAGGGTTTTTATGGTTTTAGGTCTAACATTTAAGTCTCTAATCCATCTTGAATTAATTTTTTGTATAAGGAGTAACGAAGGCATCCCGTTTTGGCTTTCTACCTATGGTTGCCAGTTTTCCCAGCACCATTTCTTAAATAGGGAATCCTTTCCCCATTTCTTGTTTCTGTCAGGTTTGTCAAAGATGAGATGGTTGTAGATGTGTGGTATTATTTCTGAGGACTCTGTTCGGATCCATTTGTCTATATATCTGTTTTGGTACCAGTACCATGCTGTTTTGGTTACTGTAGCTTTGTAGTATAGTTTGAAGTCAGGTAGCGTGATGCCTCCACTGTGTCCCTCACAGTAATGCAGGGGCTTTTCCTGAGCTCTCAGGTTAATCATCTTAAAAGAGATTTTCTGATAAGAGCATCTCTGAGGAATGTTAATCTTCTTTGTACTCAAGGAGAGTCTCATTGGGAACTTCCACTTAAATTACTTCTGTTATTACCCACACCAATTGCTCTTATGAAGACTGCTGGACCAAGCTTATGCTGTTTTCATTGAAAGTGAATCCAGAGGCTTTGCTGAAAGGTCTGAGAATTCTTGGTCTATAGTATTTCTCTGTGTGACTCCACCAGTTAACTTCACAGGGGACTTCTGCACACACAGAGGCAACAGCTGAGCCTGATCCATGGGGAATATGAATATTGAGAGTGATGACAAGAGAAGCTCAGATCAGCACAGACCCCATTGTGTGGACACTGAGGAAGAGCACAGATGTGGGGTGGCTCGTCACCAGGGCCTGCAGGAACAGGGGATGAGGTGCTTTTCATTTTCAGGGGAGGGACCTCATTTCCATGTCTTTCTCCCTGGGGACATGAGTGCACTATTCATCAGGGCTCATCCCATCTCTGTCTCTGGATTCCAGAGAGGGCAGGGTCAATGGATTCCTGGGACTGGATTTTCAGGTTGATCTGCCCATTACTCTTTTTCTCATATGTGGACCCCGTTAGGGCATCTTTATAGTATCAATGTTTATCACCAGTAAAAATACATAAATAAATCTTACCCAGAGGAAATGGAATCCTGCCTGTAGGCTGTGTAATTAGAGCTGTAAGCCCCTGTCGTCTACAATAAAGAAAAATCTTCAGTTAGAGTTTAAAAAATGACAATTTCTACAAATTGTCAGAGCTGGAGTCCATAATTACCTCTATCCTGAGCTCATTTTACCACACAACTTTTCAGTGTCCGATATATGTGCTTGTCTGAGGAAAATTCAATGTGGGGACATGTTTGCTTATCTGAGGGAAGAGTTCACATGAGGAAAGGTGTGCTTGTCTGAGGGAAGAGTTAACATGAGGATGCGTGTGTTTGTCCAAGGGAAAGGTCCACGTGGGGACAGGTGTGTGTATTGACTGATAGTAAATGCCCATTCAGAGACAGTGTGTGCCTGAACTGAGCTAAAGTTTAAGGGAAATCTTTCTTGGCCAAGGGAAGATGCGAATCATCTGGATTATTTGCTTGTCAGGAGGGAAACTTGACTGCACATGAACCTGATTAAAGTCTCATGTGAATGGAAACATGCGCAAATGGAGAAAGTTACTTCATTCTTTGTTGCCTGCATCTCATGCAATTCCCTCCCCACACTGTGTAAAGTTATTAGATATTTTGCTTTTATACTCTCTGCATTTTACCCTCGGGTTCATGATGTGCTAAATCATTCTGTAAGTTGTATATATTTCGATTCACACTTTACATCATAAAATTGCGAGACTTAACAAATTGTGTCATGTGTTCACTACCACAGATCATAAAAACGTTTCACTGTTTGTAAAAAGTGCCTGTTTCTCATAATGCATACCCTCTCTCTAAATTTCTAGAAAACTCTCATATATTTATATGATCTACAGTTTTGTCTTTTACAAAATGTCAAATAAAAAGTGCACAGTATATTTGAAATAACCTCACTGAAGAAAGTGGCACATACAATTTCTCACCTAGATAACTTTGGAAATTAAGGTGCTTTGTAAATCAAAGTATAAAGAAACTGCACTTAAACACTGTATTCTAGTTGATAAACATGCTTGAAACAGGGGGACAAGTTAACAATTCTAATACCACTGTGCAGATATCCTGAACTTGTACAACTCATTAAATGAATGGCGTATGGTGGGAGGGGGTTTCTCACTTTGCAGTTGGTGGTTATGCACAGGAAAGGAAGGAGGGCTAGAAACATTCATGTGGCATCATAGTAGATTGTAGATTCCAGTGTTTTCTAAAGTTTGGTATAATAAAAGTACAGAAGATAAGGCACAGAAATAGTTCAGATGTGCATGTACACATGGGTTAATATACACTGCATATTTTCCAGGGCTGTTAGCTTAGAGATACTAGAAACACTGACACCACATTAACAACACACACCCATTATCACAATTTTGTATTTTAATGTAATTCTTTAATATGAGGAACCTGAAATCCTTGGAGAAATAACAGATTCTATGTATAGAGAAGATAGTAAAGAAAATGAGCTTGGAATTTCTTGTGAGACCAGGACAAAGGAACATGTTCAAAAACAAAAGGATGGGGTGTGCTGTGAAGAAACAGAACCCAAACTAAATGAGCTCACAGGACCTAAAAAAGCTGTGGTGATTTGAGCAATAAAATGAATAATGTAACATCAAATTTTCTCCATAGTGAAAAATAAATGTTAATGAACCAACACTATTATTAACAGATAATTAAACTTTTAAAAAGTTGAAAGAAAGACATTTTTCATGCAGAAGAATTTCAAACATCTTAAGTTAATAATCCTCCCATAAAGTAGGTGAAATTTAAAGAATTATGCTGTGATTGTGGCCAGAGATTAGAGACAAAAGTTTTTCTGTTAGAGTTGAATTTGTAATTAGTTTTAGAATAATACCAGAAGTATAATCTATGGAAAAATAAAATTATTTTATCCAAGTTTATACACACATGCACACACACACCTAAATGTGTATATACATATATATATGTGTGTATATGAACATTTTTCTGCCACAGACACTGATGAAGCAGTGAAAAGACAACTACAGACTTGGAGAATACACTTCCAAATCACATATTTGTTAAATGGCTTTATGTTAACTTGGTAAATGTATTTTATATTGGGCATGTAAGGAAACATACAACGGATAAAAAGAAAACAGTTAAATTAAAAATGAGTAGAATATCAAAATTGACACTTCATCATAATTATACAAAAATAATTAAATATAAAATTTTAATTAGAGATGTGCATTTAAACAACAATGGGATACCACTAATAATCTAGTAGAATGGTTAAAATACACAATATTCATAGTGCCAAATGGCAATAAGAATGAGGAAGAACCGAGATCTATCATGCATTGCTGGCATGAGCCCCAAGTCATAACTGCACACTATGGAAAACATTAAAACATTTTGATATTTCATATAATGCACGTAAATGGAGAGACAAAATGTGATCTCGCAGCTGTGTTCCAAAATATTTACAACACGGATTCAAAAACTCATGCTCACACTAGTATCTTCAGAGCAATTCCTATATCAGTTCTATTAATTTCATTGTTTCCTACTCCTTGAATTTCGCTTACACAGTAAATATTGTACGGAAAATTTCTCAAATAATTAGAGTGCATACACATTTCTCTTGTTCCTTTTCTTCAATGACTTAACCTCACTTTCTAAGAAAGTCTACAATCAAATAATCCCTGTCATCTCCTCATGCCCAGCACAACTCTCCCCTCCCTCAGGCCCTCAGACTCTCTCAGGCTGTGGGTTTCCACACTGTGTGTCGTGCAGAGTAATACACGGCTGTGTCCTCAGATCTCAGGCTGCTCAGTTCCGTGTAGGCTGTGCTCTTGGACGTGTCCCTGGTCATAGTGAGTCTGTCCTTAAACTTCTGCGTGTAGACTCGGTTACCATTGCTAGGGTTGTTCCATCCCATCCACTTAAGCCCTTGTCCAGGGGCCTGTTGTGCCCAGTGTATGCTGTAGCTTGTGATGATGAACCCAGAAAATTACAGAGACCTTCACTGAGGCCCAAGCTTCCTCACCTCAGCCCCAGACTGCACCAGGCACCTGGGAGTGGGCACCTGTGGAGAGGACACAGAAGAGTGGATAGAATTCTTTTTGACTGAAAAGAGTTCCCCTCTCATCTCAGGGAATAGGTGTTCCTTTACCTATTGTTGCTGCCACCAAAAAAACGATCTTCTCTTCCCAGTCCATGGTGAGAAGCTGAGCTCTCAGGGGTTTCTCTAGAGGAGGGATTGGTTGTTGGATGATGCTCTCAAGGCACAGACATCCAGTGGATGTCAGGTTACTTACTTCAGTGGATCTCAGCATATTTGCATATTCATGAGGCAGAACATTTTGTAGCTCAAAGCCTGATCCATGATAAGAAAGGGAAGGTAAATGACACATTGGCCTTATGAGTGAGATGCAGATGGTCTGAGCCCTAATCCTGTTTGATGAAATGCATGTCCTGCTCCATTTATGAATGTTTGTGGACAGAGGTCCTTTCACTGAAGAATAAGCCCCCTCAGAGCACCCTCCTCACTATGAACTTTCATTGTATAAGTGTAGAGATTGCCTGGAAGATTTCTGGAACCATCCCTTTCCATGACACTGAGAAGAGGCCTTGGCCCTATTCTGGACCTGTCAGGCACCGGCACAGCTCACTGGTGATCTGAGACAGTGACTGCTGATCTCCTATATGAGTGTCCAGCAGGTCCCTCTGAGATCCGCTGGGTACTCCTGATCCAGTGACTCTAGCACCTGCCCTGCGTCTGATTCCCCAGGATCTTCAGTGGAAGTAGTCTTGGTTTAGAGGTTTGCCGTGGGATGTGTAATTAGAGCTGATTTTCTCATCTCAGGAACAATAGGAATCAGAAGTTGAAACACTAGTTTGGAGTTCTTTATGAACTCACTGCTCCCAATATAATTCTCAAGGAATACGTGTTTTTAATAATTTTGGGTTAATTTTGAACTCCATTTGTTAGTATTTTATGAAGTATTTACATACTTTCAGTTCATATCCATAAATCCTCATTTTTACATATTGATTTCTGACTCACTTGGTAAGTGCCCCGGCCACACTCCAAGATCCACCACTGCCCTGTCACTCACACAATGTAGGCAACATTACTTAACACTGAAATCTGAATTTCTTATTCATAGAAATATAGTGGCTACCACAATTCTGTATCCATTAAATTAGTAAGACCATTCCTATTCTTCATATTCTCACTATTAAGATATTAATAATCCCAGAAGCCCACTTTAAAAATAGTTCTCATTGCCTTAAATTGTATGAATGGTTCAGATATCAGCAACTTGTTGAACTCGTATTTTAGCTTTTTTTTCTGACAAAGGAAGACTCAGTCCATCAAAGGAAACCTTCTCAGCAGCCTCCTGTGCACCTGCTCCAGGGCTGGAACCTGTGTTGTGTGGCTCCTGAGTGACTCTCCAGCCCAGCCCTTGCCTTGCAAGGAGGTTCCAGTTGGGGCTCACAAAACATTTACCCCCAGCTTCTCCAGCCCAACATGAAATGGCTTTGTTCTGGTTTAGAATACTCTTTCAGTGACACCATATGCTGCTGACACCACTTCTTGAAACAATTGATTAGCCTTACTAAACCTGTTGAACTCTGCAGGGGGAACCAAAGCAAAGATTATATGATGAAGGAGGAAGCTCCTTCTCTGAAGCTCTGGATTCACTTCATTAGTGGATCCAAAATGAATATAGAAACTTACAGGAGTTTGGGGAGTGACGTGTTTCTTCAATGGGCTCCTGCAGTTGAATGTTGCACCTGAGAATACCAGCAGGTCTAGATACATTCAGATGACACCCCACTCCATATCCACTATTCCAATAACACACATTTTCCCTTCTTCCTATGTTGTAGCTTATAGGAAGTGCCACCTACACTGACACTTGGCCCATGTATCTGACTTTTTCCCCTACAGGTCTAAAGCAAACAGGTTACCAGGGGATACTTGGGAAATGCGTGCAGGTTGTTTTTTTCATTTCCTCAGCTAGGAATCCAGCAAAGGCTTCATGATAACAGAAGCTGAGGTCAGTCAGGGAGTTTTCAAGACCTTGGTCTTAAAAATGGTGATATCAGAGGCTTCAGATTCCTCTATTGTCTTGTCTCACTCTCTGCCATTTTCCATTAGTTTCCCTACGTTCTCCTCAGATAGAGTCTGTGCATTGCCACACTTGCATCTTTAATCCAGAGCCATCATCCTGGTGAGAATGGATTGTGCAGTGCGGGGAAGCACTGCCTGTTCTGACCACGGAAACTAGAGACGCGATTGGCATCCTCTTCTGGGCTGTGACCTTGACCAGGCGTCACCGGGGCAAAAGCTCATTTTTGGCAGTTAATCCCTTTTGTGGTTTCAGCATCCCTGGACTATTTACTCACTTCTTACCCCTACTGGCTAACTTTGCTCATTTGTATAATAATGGAAGGAGGGAAGAAAAATCTGGAAGGGAAGATTTGTCTTCGTTCACATCAGATAAATTTCTGGAAAAGTCCTTCCCTGTAGAAGCTCCTGAAGCAGGTTCCTGGTATGTTTCTCAGTAATTCATCATCTGCAATTCTCATCCATAGGAAATGCATTTGGATTTCATTTTTTAGAATCCTGAGGTTTCTGGAGAGAAAGTAGAGAAACTTTAGAAGTGAAAGACCCTCTGGAACTGTTGCATTTACCGAGTCCACATCTGTCTTTCAGATGTCTATAGTGCTTGTCATGTAGTGCCCTCATATCTTGCGGCTTCTGCAACCTCTGTTCCAGTTAAGCAAGTGTCAACTGCCATTTTAGGCATGTCCGTCTATCCAGTTTTTGGAGTGGGTAAGATTTCTTGCTACTTCCGTTATTTAAGAGATTCCAAAAAGTGTTGATATTCAGATTATGCAGATTTCTTTTGACATAGAAATGAGGTTGATGAATTTTATAATCTACATTATGGAGCCTAAACCAAAAGTACAATCAAGGGTCACCTCAGATGTGTTACTGGAGACAGAATTCTGATCTCATTACATATAAGTGGTACCTGGTCTGACGTACATGAACAGGCAAGGAAACAGAAAAAGGACATGGCACAACGTTTATGAAAAAGACTCAGCAATTTTAATTTTCTTCTGAGGAAGCTGAAATTGTGCAAGTAAAACAGTGTGACTGGACACGTCTCAGGTGAAGTTGTGTTCTGGAAAGTATCTCCAGTCCTGGGCTGGATCCAGTAGGTGCACTCAGGCCCCAAATCCTAAAGCAGCGACTTGTATTCCTTAAACAGATGATATTCCAATGAGAAAGCTGTTCTCAGGTGAGCTGCAGAGCAGGGAGGAGGAGACGGAGGTGTCCTTGGCTTCCCAGCATTGCTGAAACTTGAAGACCAAGGCCACCTCCTCATAGGTGGAGCAGAGATCCACCTATGAGTACATCACATCGGCTCTGTCTTCAGGAATCTTGGGCTGTGGGGGAGGTGAAGGAATGTGATTTATTGCTTTCTGCTAACGCAATGTGCTTCAGAGAAAATGAATTGAAATTTTAATAAATATGCTTTTTGCCATAATATGCGAGAGAATACGAATAATTCATATCGATGCAAGTGGTCACTTCAGAGCTGGCAGAAGGAGGAAGTGCACAACTGAGAGAAGGAAGCGCCCTACCCCAGGAAGCAGGTGCGGTAAGACCATCCCCTGAGAACTGCCCTCTAGATGCCATGTGTCAGTGGAACCTGGGCTCGTGCCTGGGACCTGGTGCGTAGTGTGGAGAGCAGAGCACAGCTCCATTCCTCCTCACTGTGTGACCTAGGATGTGACCTCTTCCTCTGAGCTTCATTCTAACTAGGTGTAATAACAGCAGTAACTTAACCTGTAAACTTTCCGGTAAGAGCCAGTGATGATCAGAATTGTTATCACTGTAGTTGCCCGATCCCTCAAATATCATAAAAATACCTGTGTGACCCCTTGTCTCAGACCTCAGATGACCACCTCGCAGAGAGCACACCTGCTTTGTTTCTGTCACAAACGTGGTATTAGAACTGGAAACTATGTGTACCTTGTTATAGAATTTATATCTTAGTTATGTTACATTGGATGAAGTTAGAATTTTAAGTGACAGAATTTTAGGTGGTGGGATGTCTAAGCAAACTGTCGATGGTGTGTCTTCATTTCTCCTTGCTTATTATAGATAATGTGAGAGGAGAGAGAAAAATTAAAGAGAAAACTATTGACTAATAGTCAGGTGTTTGATAAACAAAGGAGATTTTCACATCTTCTGGAAACCCCATTAAATTAAATAAATTAAATATCTTTAAGACACTTTTCCACATTCTACATGCATGTCTAATACAGATTTAGATTTAAATACACAGAGAGAACACAGAAAATGGAAATTCAGCAACAGATCATTTTGCCAAATAGGCAGATTTAAACTAGTTTTTAATTTTACCTAAATACTCAAAGAATAAACCCCAGATTCAAATAACAAATGATAAAATTTCAGTGTTTAGTGACTGGTTGAGAAAAGCTTGAACTAACATTATTTTGATGAATCATACATCAATAATGAAACTTTGTCCAGTGGTCCAAATTTTCAAGGGGCTGCTTGAGTAAATAGTTTCTACCTCTCTTACCTGTGATTTCTGGCAAATTCTATCATCTTCTAAAACCCAGGGACCATTAAGAACAGAGTCAGAAATTTGAATACTACGAAGTTTTGAGAGACCCAAATTACTGCCTGGACTGATTGGTGAGGATGATCTCTATAAGCCTCATCTTTGAAGAGTGTATGGTGGCTTTTGTTATGATGAACAGGTAGCAACAAAGACAGTCAAGGAAAATGAAGGAGGAGGGGAACATGGTCCAAATAGAAGAACAACATAAAGATCTAGAAACTGATATCAATGAAAAGGAAGCATATGGATTATCTGGAAGAAAATTTAAAGTAAATGTTAGAAACATGTTCAGTGAGCTACTGGCATCATGCAAGAACAATATGAAAATTTTAATAGAGATAAAACATTTAAAAGATGACTAAACAAAAATATTGATGCTGAAGAATACAATAAGTCAGACAAAATGTTTAAGAGGATTTTAGACCAGACTAGATCAAGTAATAGAAGAAACAGTAAACTCAAAGAAAGTTCATTTGAAATAGTATAGACAGAGAGGAAAAACTTAAATGAAGGAAATAAAAAAGAGTTAAAGACTTATGAGTCAGGAAGCACAGTGAAAATGAAATTATGCATTGAGGAGTTATGCAAACTAAGACAAAAGGGATAGTGAAGGAATAGGGTGAGAGAGAGACAGAGAGAGAGTGACAGAGCAAGAGAGGCAGAAAGGTTTTTAAAGAAGTAACAGCATAGCAACTTTCTAAATCTGGAGAAGCAAATATTCGTCCACATCCATCAAGCTCTATACATTTTAAAGAAGGTAAACCAAATGGGAAAAATCAGATAGTTAGAAACCACATTGCTAAAAGAAAGGTTTTTGAAAACAGAAAGTAAAAGAGCAGATTTAGCAGATTTCTCAGCAGAAGATTTTCAGTTCCGAATGGAGAGGAATTATATTAGATAATGTATGGTTTATTGATAGAGATTATTTCTGAGAAATGTATTTCTAGTCAATGTCATCGTGTGCAAGCATCATAGGGAGAACTTACACAAACCTACAAGGAATATCCTACTACACATAGACTATGTGGAATTGCACAATGTTTCCAGACAAGTAACCTGTACAACATGTTACTGCACCAAACACTGTAGGGAACTGAAATGCCGTGGTAAGTATCTCTCTATCAAACACATCTAAATATGGAACATCCTTAGTGAAAATACAGTATTACAATGTTATGTGGCCACAAACATATATGTGGTCTATTGTTGACTGAATCATTGTTAGGTGGCCCATGACTGTATTCAAATTGCTGGGGGGAAAAAACTGAAAAACAAACAAAACTCTGCCAACCAAGAAACTTTACCATGTAAATCTTTTTGTAAAATAAAGGATAGGTAGGACCTTTCCCAGAAAAGCAGAACCTGAAGGAGTTCCTCAACACTGGGCCTGCCTTAAACACCAAAGGGTCTCAACTAGGTCTGCAGAATAATGACATAGCTGCATCAGCTCCATTCTGGCCTCTGCCGTGTGACAGTTTTTTGTGAATTTTCTTTCTGCTCTCTCAGGACGTTTTTTCTCTCTCATCTTCTAACTCCATCCTCCTTTTAATTCTCAGTTTGTTGAAAAGATTCATATTTAGCTAGGAACATTATAAACTTCGGAAAAAAATTTCATCTTAAACTGAACAAATTTAATTACCTGTCTTCACGGATGCCCACCTGTTCTTTTCTTGTTTTCCTATGGGATATGGCCCTTGTTTCTAATTCAGTCCAGTCCTTAATTCCATATGCATGAGGCATCCAACCATCACACACCCAGGACCATCTTGGAGGAAGGTACCCTACCATTTGTCTCATCAGCCTTCAGGTGCACAGTGGCCATTCCTTCAACTGTTGTATGTGCTTTAGGGCTTTCCATTTAATACTGTATTTCACTATCCCCCATACAAAGTTCCTAGACCTTAAAGATTGATGTGGTGTTGGGGGCATTGACAGCCAAATTTCATTGAAAATCTCTTCTGCCCTTGGTAATTGAAGATGACAGGGAAGAAGGGAACAAAACTCAGACCTCATGTAGCTCCTCATTGAGCAATAGATTCAGTGCAAATTTAGAAAGTGGAAGACATTGAGTAATGTTGGTGTGGTTTTCTGTGGCATACTAAGGAGACAGTAGAAGATGATCAGTGGTCAGTCTCCATCCAGCTGGTACCCATTGTCCATTAGTTAGGTCATAAGAAAAGATAAAAGACAACTTTTGTGACAAAGCCCCAGGGGCTTCATTAAAACACTTTACCCAGAAATCGGTCAACAGGGACATGACAAGTTTTTACATCACAGCTACTATTTTTTGCCTACTTTATATAGAAATCTGAGAGATGTGCCCAGGGGCTGATTCTCCATCCAGGGGACAGCGCTAACAGTGTTATGAGTTATGTGTTATTAGTCTGTCTGGGTCTTCCTAAGAAGACAACACGGAGTGGGTGGCTTAAACAACAAATATTGATTTTCTTACAATTCTGAAATCTAAATGTTGAAGATCAAGTTGCTGGCAGGGTTGGTTCTTGGTGCGGCTTCTTCCTGGCATGCACTGGGGCACCTTCTAACACACTGCGTCTCCCCATGGCCTCTTCTCTGCGTGCACGTGAAAAGTGAGAGGTCTCTGGTGTCTCTTCCTCTTCTTATAAAGACAGCACATCTATTGCATTAGGTTCTCACACTTCTGACCACATTTAACCTTAATTGTATCATTAAAATTCCAATCTAGATCCATTGAATTTAAGGTTTCAGCATATGAATTTTAAAGAGGGCACAATTCGATTGATGACACAAACCAAGAGATGGTGAGAAGCATTAGAATATATATATTTTTAATCACTAAGCAATAATGGGCCATGCAGGAACTTGTAGGAAAGTTTCTAGTAATCGGTGAAACTTCAATTGTAAGAGGAAAATGTGTCTTCCTCCTTTCTTTTCTGGCAGAAGAATGTGAGGAAGCAGAACCACAGATATCAAAGAAAGAGGAGCCCTGGGGACAGCTGAGGTGCTGGTGAGGAGGGAGAGCACTGAGCAGATGAGGAAGCCCCGCCCTCCCTGCACCTGCTCCTGACCCGGCCTCCTGCTCTGTGGTCCCCGCGCGCCCCCTGCTGGTCCTGAGCGGCACCTGCGCCCGCCCCCTCCGCCTCCCTGCAGGGAGGTTTGTGTCTGGGCTCACACACACCTCCCCTCACTGTGTGTCTCGCACAGTAATACACGGCCGTGTCCGCGGCGGTCACAGAGCTCAGCTTCAGGGAGAGCTGGTTCTTGGACGTGTCTACTGACACGGTGACTCGACTCTTCAGGGAGGGGTTGTAGTTGGTGCTACCACCACTACCATAGATACACCCAATCCACTCCAGTCCCTTCCCTGGGGGCTGGCGGATCCAGCTCCAGTCATAACCACTGCTGATGGAGCCACCAGAGACAGCGCAGGTGAGGGACAGGGTCTCCGAAGGCTTCACCAGTCCTGGGCCCGACTCCTGCAGCTGCACCTGGGACAGGACCCCTGTGAACAGAGAGACCCACAGTGAGCCCTGGGATCAGAGACAGCCTCCCATATCGTCATATCTGCATCCCCGAGACACTCACATCTGGGAGCTGCCACCAGGAGGAGGAAGAACCACAGGTGCTTCATGTTCTTGCACAGGAGGTCCGTGACTCTCAGAGAGCATTTCCCATGTGAGCAGGACCCTGAATTTAAGGAAATGTGTGGTGGTTTCCTGTGGGTGCCTAAGTGAGGATTTGCATGTCGGTGGTGCCTTTGTATGGAGAGGTGAAAAGGGATGAGGGAGGCCCCTTTCTTTGGGGCTCACCCTGAGAGGAGGATGCTGGCTGTGCCCTGTAAGAACTCAGTTCTCTTCCTAGGGCCTCCCCTCACCAAGCCCAGAGTCCTCTTCTTCCAGGTAGGGAGATGTACTCAAGGAGCTGGTCTGGGAGATGAGTGTGATCCTGGATCGAGGACAGATTTTGGAATAGGTTCCATGCTGTTCTACCCATGAAGATTTATGTGAAACCAACCAAACATCCAGGTTATCTAAATTGTCAAATCTCCATTCAAAACATTAGGTCAGCAGCTAAATATATTAGTCACAGTGAATTTATACAAACCTACATCCATGCAATGTTTATTGTAATTCAGAATATCCATCATGGTTAGAGGGAATATATCTGTCCCAGAGAGTGCATCATTAAAAAAAAAAAAGAAATCTGAGACCTTCCCTTTCGTGAACGTTTGAAGTTTGGGATTCTGTCTGCAATCTCAGGAGAAGGTAGTGGGATGTATCTCCAACCATGTAAATGTGTGATTCAGACAATGTGGCCTGACCTTTATATACTTCTGTGTGAACAGATGTAGATTGGGGATCACAGTGACAATTTCAGTCAAAAACTATACTAGGTCAGCTCAGGAGCATAGTCTCATCGTCAAGATTAGTGCAATCGGCTTTCCTGGGAACAAGAGAGGACATCTGTGAGCCCTCCCCTCTGAGAGCACAAGGAACTCTGGTTCTTCCCTGACAGGTCACACTTCTGAAACATGGCTGGACAATGACACTCAAGCTCAGAGTCGTCACCCACATATTTATCATTTCAGGTACACCTGTGTCTGAAAGACTTTCTCCTTCATCGAATTGCATGAACATACCTTAGAGTGTGCGGTATTGCAACTTGGGCATTTGACATTAGTTTGGTGAATTATATAATAAATAATCTATCCCCATGGATGTGGGTAATAGGAGAGTCATCAGAAGTTGGGTGTGTTTCAACATCAGGACAAACCTGGGCTCTCTTGTTAGAACTGAACAAGTGAGCTGACCTGTGGGACAACAGAGGGAAAGACACAGAGCCAACATCCAGAGCCAGGTGAGCTCCTGACCTACCAGGTGGTCTCTGGACATTTTGTTTAAACAGATCCAGAAAGACCTTCCTCACCTTCAGGAGAATCATGAACATTGAGGGAAATTGAGATAAATTTTTATTTACAGAGAATAATTCATAGGCTTATAGACATCTATGTGGGTGTGTACAGGATTGCTAGGATATGCTCATACACAGAACAGAAGAAATAATTCTCTTTCATGGAAAGAAAACCAAAGAGCTTCTGAATTGGTAGGTATTCTTTGCCACAAATGTGTCAGGTCACTAGATCATGTTATGATGCTGGAGGTAACACTTCCCAACCTTGTCCTGGAGACAAAATGCAAAAGAGTAAAGATTCAAGTGAGATTCCTTTGAAAAATACAAGTAATGAACAGACCAAAAAATATGAACCATTATGTAAGCAGTGCTAATGAAATGAAACAATAAATTCCATGTTGAGGTGACGGGGAAGTTCCATCTCAGAGCTCATTTTCACCTTTATGGCTACCGAGTGCCCCCTGCGGCCCAGCTCCCACCCTCAAGTGAAGTTTCTGTCTGAGCTCTGTGAGTGAGCTGGAGTCATTGTGAGCCACTCAGAAAAGTAGTTGATTCTACTTCTTCAAATGGGAATTTAAACCATCAACTCCTCACCTTAGCCAGTCTATTTCTGTAACTGTGCATGACCCTTGGGAATGCAGTCACCATTTCTTTCATAATGAGAGTTGACTGTGCCATGAAGATAATAAGAAGATGGGTAAATTTACAGTGTGGGTACATAAACTGCTGAATTATCAAAACCTGGAGCCAATCACATTCTGTCATCTTGCTTAATTAGTTGTGAATTTGTTTTCAGTTGTTTAGTTCAAGTTCCCACAACTAACTTTCTCATAAAATAGTCATATATGATAATCTTGAGATATTAAAATGAAAAAAAATCCCTAATTTCAAAATGAAACCAACTTCCAGAAGAGATGAAAATTCCTTTGTGGTGAAGGGTGTGAAGGGTGTGAAGGGTGGACACATGGTTGAATACTGAGGTTGTGTTCACAATTGTATTATTTTAATTAGGGAACTTCTGTACATTCCTTATAGTTCTTAGAATCTCCCATTGAGAACCTTGATGTAATGTAATTAGTTGATGGGTCACACAAAAACAATGAAGCTGAAGGTTACTGAGCAGGACTTGCTATTGCAACTTCAGCTTTCCTTTAGAACACATTCCTCTACCTGATGTGAAATTCTCCCAGGTGCACTGATGAGCGTTTTACAGTTAACCAAAGACCAGGAAATGGGCACTCATGTGTGTGGAGCAGTGCATGGCTCTGGGATGCTTTGCAAACAAAGTGGCTTCTCACATCTTCTGGAAAACCCATCAAAATGGGCAAGTTATGGATCTCTTAGGAGCACCCATCTATCCCACACTCATGGCTAATATAAAAGTGGAAATTGACTTTAATTTTGACATATTTTTTCAATGGCTGGTACCTGTTGTTCCTTTCCATGTTTAGTGCTTCCTTTAGGATCTCTTGTAGGGCAGGCCTGATGGTGACAAAATCTCTAAGTATTTGCTTGTCTGTAAAGAATTTTATTTCTCCTTCACTTATGAAACTTAGTTTGGTTGGATATGAAATTCTGGGTTGAAAATCTTTTTCTTTAAGAATGTTGAATATTGGCTCTTACTCTGTTCTGGCTTGGAGAGTTTCTGCCGAGAGATCTGCTGTTAGTCTGATGGACTTCCCTTTGTGGGTAACCCAACCTTTCTCTCTGGCTGCCCTTAACATTTTTTCCTTCATTTCAACTTTGGTGAATCTGACAATCATGTGTCTTGGAGTTGTTCTTCTCGAGGAGTTGTTCTTCTCGTGGCGTTATTCCATTGTGCATACACTGTACAATGGAACATTGTGGCATGCTTGAACATATTGTTTTATTCTAAACATCACTCTTCCTTAAATAAAGTCATTTTTATTATACGATAAATGTTATCATACAAGATTCTTTCTCATATAATTTTTTAACTTTCCTTATCGAAAATACTTCTCTATTTCTGTAAGTTTCTTTAAATCTTTCTTATTTACTGGTTATGTTTATGATGTTTTATAAGAAATCTTTGACTTAAAGAAGTTCTTTTTGTAAGAACAAATTTTTTTAAAAAATAATTTTTTATTCTATATATTTTTTAAAACAATTAGTAATGACTTAAACATTTAGTCAATATTTATTACTTAATTAAACTTTACATTTTTAAATTGTAGATCAAGTTTATGCAAAAGGTTTATTACATTTACCTAGTTTATTTTTAAGGAGTTTACCTAGATTATTTACGAAAGCTATAATACACTTTAAAGTCTTTTCCTTGTTAACCATGTTATAACCCATGAATTTCATGTATTTACCTAAGTAAAAATCTTATGTTTAATTAAATGATTGTTTTTCTAATAACTATTTACCTGTTTTTTATTAAAACACCAACATTAAACATATTATTTGCCAAACAACAAAAATCATTCTGGCTTTAACTAGGTTTATAATTTTAAAATCTTTATAAAAAATTTGCACACCATATAATATCTAGCTGTGATTTTAAATAGAAAATCACTTGATCAATTAATATAAACAATAAGGTAAACTGATAATTCTGAAAATATCTCTAATTTTGCTTTAACAATGATTTTAAACCAGCTCATTTATTAAATATTAATTTATGTCACAGGTACTTAAAATGTATTTAGGGCTCCTTTATTTAAAAATAGTTACTTATTTTAAAGGCAATTTTGTACCTTGTAGCCACAACGCATAACAACATATATATACAAACATATTAACACATACATACCAGCACACATTCACACTAATACAAAGATACTAGAGCTTTTACTTCAAAACTCCAGCTATGGAATATTAATAAAAACACAGCAGTTGTTTTTAAAAAGGGGTGAGACGTAAACAGTGGTTGTTAATTTAAAACCAGTAGAAATGCCCTGTAAACTGGAAAACAAAATATTTTAAAGCAAAAAACATATCCTCATCTTTCTTTATAAACTTCACAAAAATTTCATTATACTCTCTTATTATTCTAATGTTTAGAAACCTTAATTCACAGTGAGAAACCTCGGATTACTTAATATGACATGGCTTTGAGATTTTAAATTACTGAAGATAATTATGAGATTCTATTTACCAAATTAATATTTGTAAAACAATGTAAACTTTAAAGCTGACTAATAAAAGATGCATATTTTCTTTACAAAGTGTTTCATTAAACAGACTTCACTTGATTGGTGGTCTTTGAAACACAGCTCGATTAGATTATTGGCCTTAGACTGGAGCCATTTAAGAAAAAGGGACAAGAAAGGATGCAGTTTTTAGTGCATTAACTGCAATTGTGTATGCAAATGTGCAAAGAAATGAGTAGCCTTCTATAGTAATGACCATTTCCTGTAAACTGTCCTCAGCCACTCCTAACACAGCTTTCAAAGCCATTCCTAACATCGCAGCTTTCATTCACTTGTGCACACACCAAGAATAAATCCTCTCATAATACTGTGTAATTCTGGCAGCCTCCAAAGCCAAAAACATTACATGATACAAAAAAGCAGAGTTTTATACCTGAGAAGAATCTGCCAATGATTGAATCCACAAAGGAAGCAGGAAAACTCCCAACAGGTTAGTGTCCAGATCCAAAAGGAACCCTCATCCTCCTCCCTGCCCCAACCCAGGGACTTGATGTGGAGCTGCCTCCTAAGGGAGCAGTGTTGTCCTCAGTGCCTCTGGCCACCCCTCGCCCCCCATCGTGTCCTCAGGGTTCCCTGGTGTTCTGAGCCCCACTGGTGTCCTAAGCTCCCCCTGGTGTCCTGAGAGCCCCCTGCTGTCCTGAGCACACCTTGGTGTTCTGAGTCCCTTGGTGTCCTGAGCGCCTCCTGGTTTCTGAGATCCCCCTGGTTTTCTGATCACCCCCTATAGCTCTTGTGCACAAGCACTCCCTGGTATCCTGAGCACCTCCTGGAGGTCCTGAGAATACCCTGGTGACCTGAGCCCTCCCTGGTGGTTTGGAGAGCCCCCAGGTGTCCTGAGTGCCCCCAATGTCCTGAGCACCCCCTGCTGTGCTGAGTGCCCCCTGGTGGTTCTGAGTGTCTTCTGATGTCTTGCGTGCCCCCTGGTGTCCTGGGTGCCCCCTGGTGGTTTTGAGCGCCCACTGCTGACCCGAGCGCCCCCTGGTGTCGTGACAGACCCCTGGCTCTTCTGAGGACCCCCTAGTGTCCTGAGCTCCCCCTGGTGTCCTGAGTGCTCTCTAGTGGTTCTGAACACCCTGATGTCCTGAGCTCCCCCTGGTGATTCTAACCACCCCCTGGTGTCCTGAGCGTCCCCTGGTGGTTTTGAGTGTCCCCTGGTGTTCTGAACACCCCCTGGTGGTTCTGAGCACCCCATGGTGTCATGAGCACTCCTTGGTTTCCTGAGCACCCCCTGGTGATGCTGAGCAGCATCTTCCATGCGGTCCCCTCCTGTTTCCTTGCAGGGAGGTTTTGGGTCTGCTCTCACGCAGATGTTTCCTCACTGTGTCCCTCACAGTAATACAGGGACTTTTCCTGAGCTCTCAGGTTAATTATCTTTTTATATATATATATACTTTATGTTCTAGGGTACATGTGCACAACGTGCAGGTTTGTTACATACATATACATGTGCCATGTTGGTGTGCTGCACCCATTAACTCGTCATTTACATTAGATATACTTTCTAATGTTATCCCTCCCCCTTCACCCCACCTTACAACAGGCCCTGGTGTGTGATGTTCCCCTTCTTTTGTCCAAGTGATCTCATTGTTCGATTCCTACCTATGAGTGAGAACATGCAGTGTATGATTTTCTGTTCTTGCAATAGTTTGCTGAGAATTATGGTTTCCAGCTGCATCCATGTCCCTACAAAGGACATGACCTTATCCTTTTTTATGGCTGTATAGTATTCCATGGTGTGTATGTGCCACATTTTCTTAATCCTGCCTGTCATTGATGGACATTTGGGTTGGTTCCAAGTCTTTGCTATTGTGAATAGTGCCACAATAAACATACGTGTGCATGTGTCTCTATAGCAGCATGATTTATAACCCTTTGGGAATATACCCAGGAATGGGATGGCTGGGTCAAATGGTATTTCTAGTTCTAGATCCTTGAGGAATCGCCACACTGTCTTCCACAATGGTTGAACTAGTTTACAGTCCCACCAACAGTGTAAAAGTGTTCCTATTTCACCACTTCCTCTCCAGCACCTGTTATTTCCAGACTTTTTAATGATTGCCATTCTAACTGGTGTGAGATGGTATCTCCTTGTGGTTTTGATTTGCATTTCTCTGATGCCTAGTGATGAGGACCATTTTTTCATCTGTCTTTTGGCTGCATAAATGTCTTCTTTTCAGAAGTGTCTGTTCATATCCTTTGCCCACTTTTTGATGGGTTTGTTTGTTTTTTTTCTTGTAAATTTGTTTGAGTTTTTTGTAGGTTCTGGATATCAGTCCTTTGTCAGATGAGTAGATTGAAAAAGTTTTCTTCCATTCTGTAGGTTGCCTGTTCACTCTGATGGTAGTTTCTTTTGCTGTGCAGAAGCTCTTTAGTTTAATTAGATCCCATTTGTCAATTTTGGCTTTTGTTGCCACTGCTTTTGGTGTTTTAGATATGAAGTCCTTGCCCATGCCTATGTCCTGTATGGTATTGCCTAGGTTTTCTTCTAGGGTTTTTATGGTTTTAAGTCTAACATTTAAGTCTCTAATCCATCTTGAATTAATTTTCGTATAAGGAGTAAGGAAAGGATCCAGTTTCAGCTTTCTACTTATGGCTAGCCAATTTTCCCAGCACCATTTATTAAATAGGGTATCCTTTCCCCATTTCATTTTTTTGTCAGGTTTGTCAAAGATGAGATGGTTGTAGATGTGTAGTATTATTTCTGAGGGTTCTGTTCTGTTCCATTGGTCTATATCTCTGTTTTGGTACCAGTACCATGCTGTTTTGGTTACTATAGCCTTGTAGTGTAGTTTGAAGTCAGGTAGCGTGATGCCTCCAGCTTTGCTCTTTTGACTTCGGATTGTCTTGGCAATGCGGGCTCTTTTTTGGTTCCATATGAACTTTAAAGCAGCTTTTTCCAATTCTGTGCAGAAAGTTATTGGTAGCTTCATGGGGATGGCATTGAATCTATGAATTACCTTGGGCAGTATGGCCATTTTCACGATATTGATTCTTCCTATGCATGAGCATGGTATGTTCTTCCATTTGTTTGTGTCCTCTTTTATTTCACTGAGCAGTGGTTTCTAGTTCTCCTTGAGGAGGTCCTTTACATCCCTTGTAAGTTGGATTCCTAGGTATTTTATTCTCTTTGAAGCAATTGTGAATGGAAGTTCATTCATGATTTGGCTCTCTGTTTGCCTGTTACTGGTGTATAAGAATGATTGCGGTTTTTGCACGTTGATTTTGTATCCTGAGACTTTGCTGAAGTTGCTTACCAGCTTAAGGAGATTTTGGGCTGAGACGATGGGGTTTTCTAAATATACAGTCACGTCTTCTGCAAACAGGGACAATTTGACTTCTTCTTTTCCTAACTGAATACCCTTTATTTCCTTCTCTTGCCTGATTGCCCTAGCCAAAACTTCCAACACTATGTTGCATAGGAGTGGTGAGAGAGGGCATCCCTGTCTTGTGCCAGTTTCCAAAGGGAATGCTTCCAGTTTTTGCCCATTCAGTATGATATTGGGTGTGGGTTTGTCATAAATAGCTCTTATTATTTTGAGATACGTTCCATCACGACTGAATTTATTGAGAGTTTTTAGCATGAAGAGCTGTTGAATTTTGTCAAAGGCCTTTTCTGCATCTATTGAGATAATCATGTGGTTTTTGTCTTTGGTTCTGTGTATATGCTGGATTACGTTTATTGATTTGTGTATGTTGAACCAGCCTTGCATCCCAGGGATGAAGCCCACTTGATCATGGTGGATAAGCTTTTTGATGTGCTGCTGGACTCAGTTTGCCAGCATTTTTATTGAGGATTTTTGCATCGATGTTCATCAGGGATATTGGTCTAAAATTCTCTTTTTTTGTTGTGTCTCTGCCAGGGTTTGGTATCAGGATGATGTTGGCCTCATAAAACGAGTTAGAGGGGATTCCTTCTTTTCTATAGATTGGAATAGTTTCAGAAGGAATGGTACCAGCTCCTACTTGTACCTCCGGTAGAATTTGGCTGTGAATCCATCTGGTCCTGGACTGTTTTGGGTTGGGAGGCTATTAATTATTGCCTCAATTTCAGAGCCTGCTATTGGTCTATTCAGGGATTCAGCTTCTTCCTGGATTAGTCTTGGGAGAGTGTAAGTGTCCAGGAAATTATCCATTTCTTCTAGGTTTTCTAGTTTATTTGCGTAGAGGTGTTTATAGTATTCTCTGATGGTAGTTTGTATTTCTGTGGGGTCAGTGGTGATAGCCCCTTTATCATTTTTTATTGCGTCTATTTGATTCTTCTCTCTTTTCTTCTTTATTATTCTTGCTAGCAGTCTATCAATTTTATTAATCTTTTCAAAAAACCAGCGCCTGGATTCATTGATTTTTTGGAGGGTTTTTTGTGTCTCTATCTCCTTCAGTTCTGCTCTGATCTTGTTATTTCTTGCCTTCTGCTGGATTTTGAATGTGTTTTCTCATTTACATAATAATGGAAGGATGGAAGAAAAATCTGGAAGGGGAGATTTGTCTTCATTCACATAAGATAAGGTTCTGGAAAAGTCCTTCCCTATAGAAGCTCCTGCAGCAGGCTCCTGGTATGTTTCTTAGTAATTAATCATCTGCAATTCTGATCCATAGGAAATGCATTTGGATTTTATTTTTTAGAATCCTAAGGTTTCTGGAGAGAAAGTAGAGAAACTTTAGAAGTGAAAGACCCTCTGGAACTGTTGCATTTACCGAGTCCACATCTGTCTTTCAGATGTCTATAGTGCTTGTCATGTAGTGCACTCAATATCTTGTGGCTTCTGAAACCTCTGTTCCAGTTAAGCAAGTGTCAACTGCCATTTTAGGCATGTCTGTCTATCCAGTTTTGGGAGTGGGTAAGATTTCTTGCAACTTCCGTTATTTAAGAGATTCCAAAAAGTGTTGACATTCAGATTATGCAGATTTCTTTTGACATAAAAATGAGGTTGTTGAATTTTATAATCTACATTTTGGAGCCTAAACCAAAAGTACAATCAAGTGTCACCTCAGATGTGTTACTGGAGACAGAATTCTGATCTCATTACATATAAGTGGTACCTGGTCTGACGTACATGAACAGGCAAGGAAACAGAAAAAGGACATGGCACAACGTTTATGAAAAGTCTCAGCAATTTTAATTTTCTTCTGAGGAAGCTGAAATTGTGCAAGTAAAACAGTGTGACTGGTCATGTCTCAGGTGAAGTTGTGTTCTGGAAAGTATCTCCAGTCCTGGGCTGGATCCAGTAGGTGCACTCAGGCCCCAAATCCTAAAGCAGGGACTTGTGTTCCTTAAACAGATGATATTCCAATGAGAAAGCTGTTCTCAGGTGAGCTGCAGAGCAGGGAGGAGGAGACGGAGGTGTCCTTGGCTTCCCAGAATTGCTGAAACTTGAAGACCAAGGCCACCTCCTCATAGCTGGAGCAGAGATCCACCTATGAGTACATCACATCGGCTCTGTCTTCAGGAATCTTGGGCTGTGGGGGAGGTGAAGGAATGTGATTTATTCCTTTCTGTTAACGCAGTGTGCCTCAGAGAGAACGAATTGAAAATTTAATAAATACACTTTTTGCCATAGTAAGGGAGAGAATATGAATAATTCATGGCAATGCAGGTGGTAACTTCAGAGCTGGCAGAAGGAGCAAGTGCACAACTGAGAGAAGGAAGTGCCCTGCCCCAGGAAGCAGGTGCGCTAAGACCATCCCCTGAGAAATGCCCTCCAGATGCCACATGTCAGTCGAACCTGGGCTCATGCCTGGGATCTTGTGCGTAGTGTGGAGAGCAGAGCACAGCTCCATTCCTCCTCACTGTGTGACCTAGGATGTGACCTTTTCCTCTGAGCTTCATTCTAACTAGGTGTTAAAATTAAATAACAGCAGCAACTTTACCTGTATACTTTCTGGTAAAAGCCAGTGATGATCAGAATTGTTATCACTGTTGTTGTCCAAACCCTTAAATATGATAAAAATACCTGTGTGACCCCTCGTCTCAGACCTCAGATGACCACCTCGCAGAGAGCACACCTGCTTTGTTTCTGTCACAAACGTGGTATTAGAACTGGAAACTATGTGTACCTTGTTATAGAATTTATATCTTAGTTATGCTACATTGGATGAAGTTAGAATTAGTAAGTGACAGAATTTTAGGTGGTGGGATGTCTAAGCAAACTGTCGATGGTGTGTCTTCATTTCTCACTGCTTATTAAAGATAATGTGAGAGGAGAGAGAAAAATTAAAGAGAAAACTATTGACCAATAGTTAGGTGTTTGATAAACAAAGGAGATTTTCACATCTTCTGGAAACCCCATTAAATTAAATAAATTAAGGAACTTTAAGACACTTTTCCACATTCTAAATGCATGTTTAATACAGATTTAGATTTAAATGCACAGATATAACACAGAAAATGGAAATTCAGCAACAGATCAGTTTGCTAAGTAAGCAGATTTAAACTAGTTTGTAATTTTACCTAAATACTCAAAGAATAAACCCCAGATTCAAATAACAAATGATAAAATTTCAATGTTAGGTGACTGGTTGACAGAAGCTTGAACTAACATTAACTTGATGAATCATACATCAATAATAATACTTTGTCCAGTGGTGCAAATTTTCAAGGGACTACTTGAGTAAAGAGTTTCTACCGCCCCTACCTGTGATTTCTGGCAGAATCTATCATCCTCTAAAACCCAGGGACCATTAAGAACAGAGACAGAAGTTTGAATACTATGAAGTTTTGAGAGACCCAAATTACTGCCTGGACTGATTGGTCAGGATGATCTCTACAAGCCTCGTCTTTGAAGAGTGTATGGTGGCTTTTGTTACAATGAACAGGTAGCAACAAAGACAATCAAGGAAAATGAAGGAGGAGGGGAACATGGTCCAAACAGAAGGACAACATAAAGATCTAGAAACTGATATCAATGAAAAGGAAGCACATGGATTACCTGGAAGAAAATTTACAGTAAGTGTTAGAAACATGTTTAATGAGCTTGTGGCATCATGCAAGAACAATGTGAGAATTTTAATAGACATAAAACATTTGAAAATGACTAAACAAAAATATTGATGCTGAAAAATACAATAAGTCAGACAAAATTTTTAAGAGGATTTTAGACCAGACTAGATGAAGTGATAAAGAAACAGTAAACTCAAAGAAAAATCATTTGAAATAGTAGAGACAGAGAAGAAAAACTTAAATGAAAGAAATAAAAAAGAGTTAAAGACTTACGAGTCAGGAATCACAGTGAAAATGAAACATTATGCATTGAGGAGTTATGCAAAGATAAGACAAAAGTGGCAGTGAAGGAAGAAGGTGAGAGACAGAGAGAGAGAGGCAGAGAAAGAGAGACAGAGCAAGAGAGGCAGAAAGGTTTTTAAAGAAGTAATAGCATAGCAACTTTCTAAATCTGGAGGAGCAAATATTCATCCAATCCATGAAGCTCTATATATTTTAAAAAAGGTAAACCAAATGAGAAAAATCAAAGATAGTTTGAAACCACATTATTAAAGGAAAGGTTTTTGAAAACAGAAAGTAAAAGAGCAGATTTAGCAGATTTCTCAGCAGATTTTCAGTTCTGAATGGAGAGGAATTATATTTGATAATGTATGGTTTATTGATTGAGATTACTTCTGAGAAATGTATTTCTAATCAATGTCATCATTGTGCAAGCATCATAGGGAGAACGTACACAAACCGACAACGAATATCCTACTACACATAGACTATGTGGAATTGCACAATGTTTCCAGACAACTCACCTGTACAGAGTGTTACTGCACCAAACACTGCAGGGAACTGAAACGCTGTGGTAAGTATCTCTCTATCTAAACACATCTAAATATGGAACAGCCTTAGTGAAAATATGGTATTACAATGTTATGTGGCCACAAACATATATGTAGTCTATTGCTGACTGAATCATTGTTAGGTGGCCCATGACTGTATTCAAATTGCTCGGGGAAAAAGAATGAAAAACATACAAAACTCTGCCAATCAAGAAACTTTACCATGTAAACCTTTTTGTAAGATAAAGGGTAGGTAAGACCTTTCCCAGAGAAGCAAAAGCTAAAGGAGTTCTTCAACACTGGGCCTGCCTTAAACAACAAAGGGTCTCAACTAGGTCTGCAGAATAATGACATTGCTGCATCAGCTCCATTCTGGCCTCTGATTGGGACAGTTTTGTGTGAATTTTCTTTCTGCTCTCTCAGGACTTTTTTTCTCTCTCATCTTCTAACTCCATTCTCCTTTTAATTCTCAGTTTGTTGAAAAGATTCATATTTATTAAGAACATTATAAACTTCGGAAAAAAATTTCATCTTAAACTCAACAAATTTAATTACCTGTCTTCACGGATGCCCACCTGTTCTTTTCTTGTTTTCCTATGGTATGTGGCCCTTGTTTCTACTTCAGTCCAGTCCTTAATTCCATATGCATGAGGCATCCAACCATCGCACACCCAGGACCATCTTGGAGGAAGGGACCCTACCATCTGCCTCATCAGCCTTCAGGTGCACAGCGGCCATTCCTTCAGCTGTTGTATGTGCTTTAGGGCTTTCCATTTAAAAGTGTATTCCATATCACCCAAATAAAGTTCCTGGACCTCAAAAAGTGATGTGCATTGGGTGCATTGACAGCCAATTTTCATTGAAAGTGTCTTCTTCACTTGGTAATTGAGGAAGACTGGGAAGAAGGGAACAAAACTCAGATCTCATATAACTCCTCATTTAGCAATAGATTCAGTGCAAATTTGGAAAGCTGAAGACATAGAGTGATGTTGGTGTGGTTTTCTGTGGCATACTAAGGAGACAGCAGAAGATGGTCAGTGGTCAGTCTCCATCCAGCTGGTACCCATTGTCCATTAGTTAGGTCTTCAGAAAAGATAAAAGACAACTTTTGTGACAAAGCCCCAAGGGCTTCATTAAAACACTTTGCCCAGAAATTGGTCAACAGGGACATGACAAGTTTTTATATCACACCTAGTATTTTTTGCCTACTTTATGTAGGATTCTGAGAGATATGCCCATCCTCAGGGGGCTGATTCTCCATCCAGGGGACAGTGCTAACAGAGTTATGAGTTATGTGGTATTAGTCTGTCTGGGTCTTCCTAAGAAGACAACACGGAGTGGGTGGCTTAAACAACAAATATTGATTTTCTTACAATTCTGAAGTCTGAATGTTGAAGATCAAGGTGCTGGCAGGGTTGGTTCTTGGTGCGGCTTCTTCCTGGCATGCACTGGGCCACCTTCTAATACACTGCGTCTCCCCATGGCCTCTTCTCTGCGTGCACGTGAAAAGTGAGAGGTCTCTGGTGTCTCTTCCTCTTCTTATAAAGACAGCACGTCTATTGCATTAGGTTCTCACACTTCTGACCACATTTAACCTTAATTATATCAATAAAATTCCAATCTAGATCCATTGAATTTAAGGTTTCAGCATATGAATTTCAAAGAGGGCACAATTCAATTGATGACACAAATCAAGAGATGGTGAGAAGCATTAGAATAGATATTTTTTAAATCACTAAGGAATAATGGGCCATGCAGGAACTTGTAGGAAAGTTCCTAGTAATCAGTGAAACTTCAATTGTAAGAGGAAAATGTGCCTTCCTCCTTTCTTTTCTGGCAGAAGAATGTGAGGAAGCAGAACCACAGATATCAAAGAAAGAGGAGCCCTGGGGACAGCTGAGGTGCTGGTGAGGAGGGAGAGCACTGAGCAGATGAGGAAGCCCCGCCCTCCCTGCACCTGCTCCTGACCCGGCCTCCTGCTCTGTGGGCCCCGCGCGCCCCCTGCTGGTCCTGAGCGGCACCTGCGCCCGCCCCCTCCGCCTCCCTGCAGGGAGGTTTGTGTCTGGGCTCACACTCACCTCCCCTCACTGTGTCTCTCGCACAGTAATACACGGCCGTGTCTGCGGCGGTCACAGAGCTCAGCTTCAGGGAGAACTGGTTCTTGGACGTGTCTTTTGAAATGGTGACTCGACTCTTGAGGGAGGGGTTGTAGTTGGTGCTACCACCACTACCATAGATATACCCAATCCACTCCAGTCCCTTCCCTGGGGCCTGGCGGATCCAGCTCCAGCCATAACCACTGCTGATGGAGTAACCAGAGACAGCGCAGGTGAGGGACAGGGTCTCCGAAGGCTTCACCAGTCCTGGGCCCGACTCCTGCAGCTGCACCTGGGACAGGACCCCTGTGAACAGAGAGACCCACAGTGAGCCCTGGGATCACAGACAACCTCCCATATCGTCATATCTGCTACCCCGAGACACTCACATCTGGGAGCTGCCACCAGGAGGAGGAAGAACCACAGGTGCTTCATGTTCTTGCACAGGAGGTCCGTGACTCTCAGAGAGCATTTCCCATGTGAGCAGGACCCTGAATTTAAGGAAATGTGTGGTGGTTTCCTGTGGGTGCCTAAGTGAGGATTTGCATGTGGGTGGTGCCTTTGTATGGAGAGGTGAAAAGGGATGAGGGAGGCCCCAGGCTCTGGGGCTTACCCTGAGAGGAGGATGCTGGCTGTGCCCTCTGAGAATTCAGTTCTCTTCCTGGGGCCTCCCCTCACCAAGCCCAGAGTAGTCTTCTTCCAGGTAGGGAGATGTGCTGAAGGAGCTGGTCTGGGAGATTAGTGTGATCATGGATCAAGGACAGATTTTTGGAATAGGTTCAAAGCTGTTCTACCCATGAAGATTTATGTGAAACCAACCAAACATCCAGGTTATCTAAATTGTCAAATCTCCATTCAAAACTTTAGGGCAGCAGCTAAATATATTAGTCACAGTGAATTTATACAAACCTACATCCATGCAATGTTTATTGTAATTCAGAATATCCATCATGGTTAGAGGGAATATATCTGTCCCAGACAGTGCATCATAAAAAGAAAAAAAATCTGAGGCCTTCCATTTTGTGACTATTTGAGGTTTAGGATTCTGTCTGCAATCTCAGGAGAAGGTAGTGGGACGTATCTCCAACCGTGTCAATGTGTGATGCTGAGAATGTGGCCTGACCTTTATACACTTCTGTGTGAATAGATTGGGGATCACAGTGACAATTTCAGTCAAAAACTATACTAGGTCAGCACACGAGCATAGTCTCATCATCAAGATTAGTGCAATTGCCTTTCCTGGGAACAAGAGAGGACATCTGTGAGCCCTCCCCTCTGAGAGCACAAGGAACTCTGGTTCTTCCCTGACAGGTCACACTTCTGAAACATGGCGGCACAATGACACTCAAGCCCGAGTCCTTATCCACATATTTATCGTGTCAGGGGCACCTGTGTCTGAAAGACTTTCTCCTTCATTGAATTGCATGAACATACCTTAGAGTTTGCGGTATTACATCTTGCGCATATGACATTAGTTTGGTGAATTATATAATAAATAATCTATCTCCATGGATATGCGTAACAGGAGAGTCATCAGAAGTTTGGATGTATTTTAACATCAGGACAAACCTGGGCTCTCTTGTTAGGACTGAACAAGTGAGCTGACCTGTGGGACAACAGAGGAAAAGACACAGAGCCAACATCCAGAGCCAGGTGAACTCTTTACCTACCAGGTGGTCTCTGGACATTTTGCTTAAACAGATCCAGTAAGACTTTCCTCACCATCATGAGAATTATGAACATTGAGGGAAATTGAGATAAATTTTTATTTACAGACAATAATTCATAGGATTGTAGACATCTAAGTGAGTGTGTACAGGATTGCTAGGATACGCTCATACACAGAACAGAAGAAATAATTCTATTTCATGGAAAGAAAACCAAAGAGCTTTGGTTTTGGTAGGTATTCTTTGCCACAAATGTGTCAGGTCCCTAGATCATGTTATGATGCTGGAGGTAACACTTCCCAACCTTGTCCTGGAGACAAAATGCAAAAGAGTAAAGATTCAAGTGAGATTCCTTTGAAAAATACAAGTAATGAACAGACCAAAACAAATGAACCATTACATAAAGAGTGCTAATGAAATGAAACAATAAATTCCATGTTGAGATGACAGGGAAGTTCGATCTGACAGCTCATATTCACCTTTATGGGCACTGAGTGCTCTCTGCAGCCCAGCTCCCACCCTGAAGGGAAGTTTCTGTCTGAGCACTGCGAGTCAGCTGGAGTCATTGTGAGCCACTCAGAAAAGTAGTTGACTCTACTTCTTCAAATGGAAATTTAAACAATCAACTCCTCAGCTTACCCTGTCTATTTTTGTAACTGTGCGTGACCCTTAAAAATGCCCTCAACATTTCTTTCATAATGGGAGTTCACTGTGCCATGAAGGTAACAGGAAGATTGGTAAATTTAAAGTCTGGGTACATAAACTGCTGTATTATCAAAGCCTGGAGCCAATCACATTCTTTCATCTTGTTTAATTAGTTGTGAATTTGTTTTCAGTTATTTAGTTCAAGTTCCCATAACTCACTTTCTGCTAAAATAGTCACATTCGATAATCTTGAGATATTAAAATGAAAAAAATTCACTAATTTCAAAATGAACCCAACTTCCAGGAGAGATGAAAATTCCTTTGTGGTGAAGGGTGTGAAGGTTGGAGACATGGTTGAATATTGAGGTTGTGCTCACAATTGTATTATTTTAATTAGGGAACTTCTATTCATCCTTTATATTAATTAGAATCTGCCATTGAGAACCTTGATGTAACGTAATTAATTGATAGGTCACACAAAAACAATGAAGCTGAAAAGGTTATTGAGCAGGAATTGCTATTACAACTTTTGTTTTCCTTTAGAACACATTCCTCTACCTGATATGAAATTAGCCCAGGTGCACTGATGAGCGTTTTACAGTTAACCAAAGACCAGGAAATGGGCACTCGTGTATGTGGAGCAGGCCATGGCTTTGGGATGCTTTGCAAACAAAGTGGCTTCTCACGTCTTCTGGAAAGCCCATCAAAATAGACAAGTTAGGGATCTCTTAGGAGCACCCGTCTATCCCACATTCATGGCTAATATAACAGTGGAAGTTGATGTAAAATGAGATCATATGGAAGATAAAGAAACTGCTGCACCACTGCCTCAGCCCAGCACAGCTACCTCTTCCCTCAGGGCTTCTGACTCTCTCAGGATGTGGGTGTCCACACTGTGTCTCTCGTACAGTAATACACGGCCGTGTCCTCAGCCTTTAGGCTGCTGATCTGCAGATGCACTGTGCTGACAGAGGTGTCCATGGAGAAGACAAATCATCCTGTTTAGCCCTGGGCATACGTTGGAATCCCAGTGTTGGTGTTCACTCATCCCATCCACTCAAGCCCTTCTCAGCCAATTCATACCATAGGTGGTAAAGCTGTAACCAGAAGCCTTGCAGAAAACCTTCACTGAGGCCACAGGCTGCTTCATCTCAGGCCCAAACTGCACCAGTTGCATCTGGGAGTGGGCACCGGTGGAGAGGACACAGGATTACGGGAAGTCTCACTTGACTGGCCTGGTTTCTCTGTCAGCCCTGGAACTGGGGAGCCCCTTAACTTTTGCTGCTGCCACCAAGAAGAGGATCCTGTGGGTCCCGTCCATGGTAAGGAGCTGTGCTGTTGGTGGGGTGTGGTCCCAAGGAGGGCTGTGGTTTTGGGTGATGCTCTTAGGGCACAGAGTTATCTGTATTAGCCTCAGTGATTTGCATATTCTTGAAGGATGCTATTTAATAGCCCAATTGTTATTTTTTCAATTGATGCTGAAAAAGCATTTAATGAAACTCAACATCATCTCAGGAAAAAAAAAAAAATTAAAATGGGTATAGAAAGAACACATCTCGACATCAAAAAGTTGTGTTCCAGAGACTTTCTGGTAGTATTATAGTGAATAAGAAATAACTAAAAGTCTTTTCTCTAAGATCTGGAACGTGACAAATTTCCCACTTTAACCACTGGTAAAGCGTAAATCCTTCTGCTGCCCCCATAGCCGGCTCTTACCTGCACGCGCCACCTACTGGCCTGGTTTTCAAACTGCATGACCTAATACAAAGCCGCTACCACCAGTGTACAGCAGGTGAAAATGAGATTAGCTTCTCAATACTTCTGTGATTCCAGCTCCACAAAAGACCACAGGTTTGCTCACATGCTCAGTATGGTACTACTAAAGCTGGAATTTGGAAAAGGCACAACACTAAAACTATTAATAACAAAATAAATCACACTGAGTAGATGCCCCTCACCTGGCCATTTCCATCACGGCTGGTGCTTTTGCTTGCTGGGCTGAGTGGTTCATGTTTGTCACCCTCTCAGAAGCTCAGCAGAGAACTCAGGTCACTGTGCATTTCGTAGACCAACCCATTGCCTGAGGCAACGGAGAGCTTCTCCCTGTGCACAGATATCAAGCATGTACTCATCTGCTTCTGCCACAGTCAGCTCAAACCTGTAAGGGCACCTACTAACGTGAAGGGTAAACTTAACAACCCAATATAAAATCTGCTGAAACAAATGCATCCCAAATAAGAAACAGTTCCTGAGGCCTCCACTATCTAGGACCTGCAGGAGGCAGTGAGCCTGCTCACAGGCCCAGTACATTGTTTTACAACGATCATTTCAGAAAGCCACTAAATAATGACCATCCATAGACAAGAAACAATTACAGAGTCTTTGCCACTGAGTAAACCAGGAACCAAATAAAAAGACCCATCCAATATGCATGATATTCACATTCTAAAGGGAATGAAATTTTCATTAAAATCAAAATGAATTCAAAAATAGTAACGGATAGTTTAGCCAATGAAAAGCAAATAGATAAACAATTCTGGAAGTATGAAAAAGCAGAATTACAGGACCCTGGAGATCACCTTAGCTCTCCAGCAATAGAATCTAAACGACATGATGTATTTGAAATCTCAGATAAGTAATTCAAAATGTTTATTTTAAAGAAGCTCAATTAAGTCCAAAAGAGAGTTGACAACGAAAACAAATAAATTAGAACCACTCAGGCCAGGCTTTGTGGCTCATGCCTGTAATCCTAGCACTTTGGGAGGCCGAGGAGGGGGGATTGTGAGGTCAGAAGTTCCAGACCAGTCTGGCCGACATAGTGAAACCCCATCTCTACTTAAAATACAAAGCACTGGCTTGGTGTGGTGGTGTGTGCCTGTAATCTCAGCTACTCAGGCGGCTGAGGCAGAATTGCAAGAACCTGGGAGGCGGAGGTTGCAGTGAGCCAAGATCACACCATTGCACTCCAGCCCAGGCGACACTGCAAGACTCTGTGTCAAAAAATAAAACAACAAAAATCAGAACAATTCAAGATTTACTTAAGACTTTGATTTTTAAAAAATGATCTTCAGGGAATAAAAACTTCATTGAATTATAATTAGAAAATACAGTTTAAAACTGGAACAAAGGACTACACTAAACTGAAGAAAGAACATCAAACCTAACAGATATTTCAAATTAACCCAGTCAGATAGAAATAAGAAAAAAATTAACAAAATCATTGGGAAGTATAGGATTATGTAAAACAATTGAAACACTGGATCCTGGATATTCCTGAGGGAGAAAATTAGTAAAAATTTTTAGAAGACCAAACTGATGAAATAATTGAGGAAAATATCCCTAGTCTTGCTAGAGATTTTCACATGCAGATAAAAGAAGTTCAGAAAACTCCATGACAAGACACTGGAAAACAGACATAACCAAGATCTACAATCCTCAGACTATCTAAGGAAATAGGAAGAAAAACATTCTAAAATTCACAAAAAAAGTGTCTATTTATCTGAAATTCTATCATACTAACAATGTACTTCTCAGCATAAAGTTATAAGATAGAAAAGATTGGACTCTCAATTTCAGACAATTTAAAGAAAAAAATAAAGGAAAAAAATCTATGTCAATAATTCATTTTGTATCCTGCTAAACTAAGCTTCATAAATGAAGGAGAAATAAAGTATTTCTAAGGTAAGAAAATGCCAAGAATATTTATTTACACTAGGCCAGAACTATAAGAAATGCTCAAGGGAGTCCAAATATGGAAGCCATAGGTCAATATTCACCATCATAAACAACACAAAATTATAAAATTCACTCATAAAACTATTACACAATTAAGACTACAAAGCCACTAGTTAATAATTAACATGACAACAGGAGCCAAACTTCACATATCACTATTAAGTTTGGATATAAATAAGTTAAATTCTTCACCTAAAATATATACATTGGTAGAAAGAATAAAAAAGAGTTTTGAAATTTATGCTGCTGACATGAAACTCCCTTAATTGGTAAAAACACATAGATTCAAGATCAAGAGGGTGAAAAAAGATATTTCATGCAAATGGAAACCAAAAGCAAGCAAGAGTAACTATGTTTATATCATATAAAACAAACTTTCAGTAAAACCAGTAATTAAAGACAAAGAAAGTCATTACATATTGATAAAATGATTGATTAAAAATACCAATTCTAAATATATATGCGCTCTACACCAGAAAACCCATGTTCATAAATCAAATACTATTAGACCTAAGGAAGAACATAGATAACAATACAATTGTGATGGACTTCAATGCCCATCTGACAATCTAGACAAATCATTGAGACAGAAAATCAACAAGGAAACACTAGACTTAAATTCGACTCTAGATCAAATAAACCTAAAAGATATGAACAGAACATTCAGTTCTGATGACTGCAGAATATACATTATTCCCATTAGCAAGGAATATTTTCTAAGATGGATTATATACTATGCCAGAAATAAAAGTCTTAATAGCTTTTTAAAAAATGAATTATCTTGTCAGAACACAGTAATACAAAGCTAGAAATCAAACCCTAGAAGAATACTCAAAATTACATACACACACATGAAAATTAAACATCCTGCTACTGAATGAACTTTGGGTCAACAATAAAATTAAAAAGGATATTGTAACATGCTTTGAAATGTATAAAAATAGACAAACAGCATACCAAAACCTTTGCAGCAAAGACCTGTTCTCAGGGGGAAGATTATAGTGTTAAATGACCTCATCAAAAAGATCCAAAGATTACCAATTAACAACCTAACATTACATATCAAAGAATTAGAAAAACCACAACAAACCAAACACACAGTAGAAGAAAACAAATAACAAAGACCAGAGCAGAACTAGATAAAGTTAAGAACCAAGAAATACAAAGAACCAACAAAATAAAACACTGGGTTTTTGAGACAATAAACAAAATTTACAGACCACTACCTAGATTAGGCAAGTAAAGTAGATAGGCAATTGAAATAAGCAGAATGAGAAACAAAAAAGAAAAGATTACAACTGATGCCATAGAAATATAAATGATCAACATAGACTACTATGAATATCTCCAGGCTAACAAATTAGAAAATTTAGGGTGAACAGATAAATGTCTGAAAACATGCAATCTCCCAAGATTGAAACAGGAAGAAATAAAAATCCTGAAGAGACCAAGAAAAATTAGTGATATTCAAGCAGTAATTTTAAAAAGTCTCAACAAAGAAGCCTTAAAACAGATGATTTTAAATGGTGAATTCTGCCCAATATACAAAAAGTTCTCCTAGCAATTCTACAGAAACTTTTTCAAAAAGTTGAGTAGAGGACGTTTCTCCCTAACTCATTCCACAAAGCCACTAACAGCCTGATACCACATCCATGCCAGGACCCAAAAAGGAATACTACAGATCAATATCACTGATGACTATAGATGTAAAAATCCTCAACAAGACAAAAGAAAACTGAATCCAATCACATATCAAAAAGATAATATGCCACAATCTACTAAGTTTTGTTTCAGGGATGCAAGGATGGCTCAACATTCATGTATCAATAACTGTGATCCACTACATAAACAAAATTCAAAACAAAAAACATATAATCATGTATATAGGTCAAAAAAAAAGCATTTGATAACATTTAGGATTTCTTTATGATAAAAACCCTCAACAAAATTAAAATAGAAGGAAAACATACCTCAAATGAATAAACACCATGTATGGCATACTCACACACAACATTATACTGAATAGGAATATGTTGAAAGTATTCCTCCTAAGACTCAGAACACGTCAAGGATGCCCACTTTCACTACTCTTAATCAATATAGAACTTGAAATCCTGGCCAGAGAAATCAGGCAGGAGAAAGAAAGAAAGACACCCAAATTGGAAAAGGAAAGTCAAATTATTTTGTGTTTGCTGGTAATATGATTTTGTACTTAAAAAACTAATATTCTTTAGAAAGACTCCTAGAATTGATGTATTAATTCAGCAAAGTTTTAAAATGATGGAAAAAACATACAAAAGACAGTACTATATTTATACACACGTAACAATCAAGCAGAGAACCATAGATGTATGGAACAGAATAGACATACCAGAAATACAGTCACAAGCCTGCAGCCAACTGACTGTGACCAATTAGACAAAAAGCACATCCTGGGAAAAGGTCACCTTGTTCAATAAATTGTGCAGGAAAAACTGAAAGGCTATTTGCAGAAGAATAAAACTGGACCCATGTCTCTCACTATGTACAGAAGTTAAGCCAAAACCTATAAAAGACTTAACTGGGACACCTGAGAGTCGACGGTTGTAGATGAAATCCCAGGAAATGTTTTCCTGGACATTGTCCTAGGCAAAGAATTCATGAGTACGACCTTAAAAGTAAACAGTACTGAACCAAAATAGGCAATTTAGACTTAATACAAATAAGAAGCAAAGCATGTGCTCAGCAAAATAAAAAATCAATAAAATAACAGAAAACCTACAGAATGATGAAAAATATTTGTAAACACTATGTCTGACAAAGAACTAATATTCGGAATGTGCAAGAAACAAATACAACACAAGAAAACACAAATAACCTCATTTAAAAGTGAGCAAATAACAGACATTTATTTTTCAAAACAGGACATAAAAATAATCAAGCAGCATATGAAAAAACTATCAATGGCATTAATCATCACAGAAATGCAATTTAAAGTCACAATGAGAAACCTTATTAAACCAGTCAGTCTAGCTATTATTAAAAAGTTAAAAATAAAAACTAAACTGAACCTAAACAGATGTTGGTGAGGATACAGAGAAACAGTAGTGCATATATGCTGTTGGAGAAAATGCAAATTAGGACAAGCTATATGGAAAACAGTGTGGAAACTTCTCAAAGAACCAATAATCTAACTAATATTTGATTCCGCAACCCCACTACTTGGTATCGGCTCAAAGGAAAATAAATTTTATATTAGACAGATGCCTGCATTTAGGTTTACTGTTGCGTTATTCACAGTAGCGCATATATGGTACCAAACTTAGTATCTATTTATTATGATTAGATACAGAAAAAATGTTGTATATGTATATGTGCATATATATACACACTTACACACCCTGGCAAATGCACTATATATATTTGTGAATATATATGAACACACATTTAATTACTTCTCAATAAAAAATGAAATTATGTATTTTACATTAGCATGGATGAAACTTTAGACCACCATCTTAAGTTAAATAACTCAGAAGAGTAAAGTTGAATACCACATGTTCTCACTTACATAAGTAAGTACTAAATAATATGTACACATGAATATAGAGTGTGGAATAGTAAATATTGGAGACTTGGAAGGTCTGGAGGGTGGGAGTGGTGTGTGGGATGAGAAGATACTTAATGAGTACAACATACACCATGCAGATGATGACTCCCCTTAAAGCCCTGACTTCATCGCTAAACAATATATCCATGTAACAAAGTTGCTCTTTCACCTATGAATTTATGCAAATAAAAAGATAAGTGGGATGCATATTCCAAGTTATCATTAACCCATATTAGAATTTTTTCAAATACAGCATTACAACTTCTTTATTTGGAGTGTTCTATTTTTTTTCACTTACAAGAGAAAGGCAATCTCAATTCTCAGGGTAAACACACTTTGGAGAAGTTGTTGTGTGGTAGAGGAGGGCAGCTGTCCCATCAGCGACAAGAGGCTTTGTGTTTGGGTCATGTTCAGCCATCTATTGTTCTATAGTAATCTCTGGGCACAATATTGACCCCTGCATTCTCCTCCATTCTGAGGGACTCAACAAAGTGTCCACTATTACATTAGTCATTGTCCAAGTCCAGATTAACAAAAAATATTAAGCTAAAGATAAAGCTCAAAAGCAGAGCCCCTTGTCACTATCCACCCTCATTTCAGTTGTTTTATGGTTCACCCTCCCCACGTCACCACCTGAGCCACCTTCTGGGTGGATAGAGTTTGTGAAGCTTTGGTCTGTCATCGCAGCATAATTGCTCCCTTAGGTAGTGCTCGTGAGCCCATCAGCCAGAAATGAGATTGGCCAAAATCTGAGGTCGGCGCATTGCCACTTCCCTGCAATCACTCTCCCATATGTTCACTTTACTCACAAATAATAATTGCATATTTAGGCCAATTCTTCTCATTTTATGTTTTCTTATGTATCGATTGAGCCAGCTCTTTCGGAGTATGAGTTATCATTTCTAAATTGCATTTACCTCCAGACATCTACTTCGGTTCAGCTGCTGTCTCAGACCAGGTAATTCTGTTTCCCCCCCAGTATCAGATTTTGTCACTTCACACCTGAATATTTATGTTTCCAAACAATGCTTTAGCCACGTGTCATTGATTCAGGGTCTCTCTAGGAAATCCTTCTTCTGATACAACTGTATTGAAAGGTTGCATCTGCCACCCTCAGGCTCAGAACTCAGTAAAAACACAGGACTCATGAGAACTGTCATATTCACAGGAACAGTTTATTGCAGCAAAATGATACAATGGAAAATACATGAAAAAAAGGCACAAGGAGTGAAGCCCTGGAGAATCCAGGCACAAGCTCTCAGGGGTCCTCCCACAGGGGAGCCTCCTGCACATGTGTAATTGTCCAGCTGTGCTGTAAGATGACATGTGTCAAGTGTTGATACCCAGGGGAGTGCCCCGAGCTTTCTTGTCCAGAGCTGTGTTTTGGGAATGAATCATAGACTATGGAACACCTGGGTGACTGACCACAATACTCAGACAACAGCCCTCCCCAGCAAAACAACAGCAGGCACTCACTCTAAATCCCTGTGATTAAACTCGTACTGCATGTTCCAAGGCTGCAGACATCCACAGACCCTGTTATCAGGTGGAATATTTTATGGACTTGGAGACCTCATCCCAATAGGTAACAGAGAGCCATAGATGAAGAAAAGTTCTTTTTAAATTTTTTAGTTACTTACTTTTTTAGAAACATGCAGGTTTTGACCAATTCAGGCCTGCTGAGTTAACCCACTGATGTACACAAATCCTGATGGGATGGATTGTGGATGGTTAGGCTCAGCAGAGAGGGTAGAGATGGCCGAGTTAGGACCACAAGGAGGAGCTGAGGGACTGTAGGAGGAACGTTGAGAGGCTCTGGAGGGACCCATGAGTGTGCCTGAGCTGTGAGTTGAACCAAAGCTGTTGTGTTTCCCAGGAGCCCAAGAAAATGGTGCTAGAGTGAAGGGTGTGGGGAAGTGGTGGTAAATAGGCAGTGGATGGGTGCGAGAGGGGAAGGGAGTTAAAGGGGTTACGAACCAGGAAGGAGAGCAAGGGATCTGGGCATTCCTTAAAGAAGTAGGTGCAGAAATAAGCTGTCAAATGCCTCCAGCCTGGGCTTCCATCCGTATGTCAAAGATAAATTCTAGGCAAGTTTCCCGTTGGACAAATACCACAGAGTGAGGAAGGGATGGAGGCGTTGCTAGGAGAGAACACCCTGGACATGGCAGCAGCCCCTCCTTGTCCTCACATGGCCCTGCCTTTTCTCCATCCTCACAGCTCAGAGGTTCTCATCCTTGTACAATGGTGGAAAAAAGGTCCTGTTCTTGGAACACTAAGAAGATCTCCAGACACATGTGGGTGGTTAAGTCTACCATAAATTTGGCATTTCCAAACAAGTCCTCTATCTACTTTTCATCATTGTGTTCATGAAGACTCAGGGTAAGTGAAATAAGTCAGTCACTAAACAGTAAAAACACACAAAAAATTCACCTATTTACCCATGTTGGGATGACTACGGGGTTTCAGAATCAAAGAATTGGACAGAGAAGCACAAATGTTGGTGGCTCAGGACTTTTGGACACCACACATGGAAATTGAAATTCACACATACAAATATTATAGTAAAATGGAGATCCTCACTTTCACTCAATGTTTGAGGTTCCTTGATCAATTAGGAAATACTAAAGGTCGATTTGTTAAAGAAAAAATACACATACAAAGACACTTGTTCCAACACAGTAAGGAAGACTTTATCCAGGGCCCTCGTGATAGGTGTAGGGACCACGGCAATGGGATTTTGCAGTGGGGTGAGAGATTCAGCAGAACTGCAAATATAGAATGAGAACGTGGGGATTTATAGGCATGCAGCAAGGTTGGGGTAAAGGATAGAAAATCACCAAGAAGAAACATCAGGAGGGAGGGAAATCCTGCTTAAGGCAGACTGCCAGGATTTTTTTGAAGTTAGAACAGGGTGATCAGATGTTACCCAGTTTGTTTACTGATAAAACTGCTCATTACTAATTGGATTGTTTTCAGTTTTTCTGAATTTCAAATAAAATTGCTGTTCAGCTTAGAGGAGTACACAGCTGAGAAACACGTTCCTAATCTTACAACAACATGAACAACAGTTAAACTGGTCAGGTTGCAAATAAATCAGTTTTCTTTAATATAACAGGTATTTAAAGTTTAGCACCCTGTTTGTTTATCAGTGTGTGTGAAAGAAAGAAACAAAGAAGGAGGAAGGGAGGCTGGAAAAGAAAGTGATTCTACATAATTACTAATTTATGAGGTCCTCAAATGCAGGGACTTATTCCTAATGAACAGGGTCCACATAAGTTGAAGAGGGTAACTTGATGCGCTCACATTTGGCTATAGATTTATAATATAAATATTATTCTCTAAACACATAAACACTCATACACATTAGAATAGATGTAGTGGAGAGTGTCTAGTGGTGCATTGAGATGGTGACACTAAACCATATCTCCAGGGCCTTTCCCTGCCTGCTGTACCTGCCCTGATGTTGAGCCTTTAGCCTGCCTGACCACTGAGCTCCACGATGGTCCTGAGCCCCCATGAAGTGCCAACTGCCCCCTGGGTCTCCCTGCTGGTTCGTGAGTGCCCGCTTCTGTCCTCAGCACCCCGTACTGTCCTGTGAACCCCCACAGGTACGTTTGTGTCAGGGCTCACACTGATGTCCCCTCACTGTGTCTTTTGCTTAAAAATACATGGTTGTGGCCCAGCACTGTGGCTCACACCTTTAATCCCAGCATTTTGGGAGGCTGAGGAGGGCAGACCATGAGGTCAGGAGTTCAAGACCAGCCTGGCCAACATAGTGAAACCCCATGTCTACTAAAAATACAAAAATTAGCCAGACATGGTGTTGGGTGCCTGCAGCCCCAGCTACTTGGTAGCCTGAGGCAGGAGAATCGCTTGAACCCAGGAGGTGTTATAGTGAGCCAAATTCGCCGCACTGCACTCCAGCCTGGGTGACACAGCAAGACTCTGTTGAAAACAAAAAACAAACAAACAAACAAAAACATGGTTGGGTGCTTGCTGCTCCCATAGCTCAGCCATAGGAAGAACTGTTTTTGGACATAGATCTGGAGGTGGTGACTAGACACTTGAGGAGTGGGTTGGAATTTGTGCTTCCTTCATGACCTGTGCACCTGACCCACTCCTGTCCGCTCTGTGGGGGCTGATTGATCCAGATCCAGCAGGAAGCACTGGTTGTGATGAGGAATCCAGCATATAAACTGAAATGTTATTGTTGCTGATTCACTAAACAAAACGTGGCACTCATTTTTATTGTGTTGAGATATACATAACATAGAATTTACCATTTTAGCCCTCATTAAGTGTACGCGTCAGTGATACTTTACACATTTGCAATGTTGTGTAACCGTCACCACTATTTGGTTTGGGAACGTTTTCATCATCAAAAAGGAAACGTCACCTCCACTAAGCGGTCACTCTCTGTTTCCCCTCCACGGACTTCCTCAGCTCTGTTTCTTGGGGTTTTCCTGCTCTGCATACTTCCTATCAATGGCACAAATCGGGATGTGGACTTCTCTGTCTACCTCAGTTCACTCACCCAATGTTTTCAAGGCTCATTCAAGTTGCAGCCTATGTCAGTGCTTCACTCCTGTTTAAAGCTAGGTTACACACAGACACACCGCAGTGTCTACATCCCTGTGGGTTACAGACACATGGACACACCGCAGCGTCTTCATCCCTGTGGCAGTCGATGGACACTGGAACTGTATTCTCCATTTGACTACTGTGAGTGGTGACACTAGGTACATTTGTGTATGAGATTTTCTCTGAAGAACGTTTTCCAAAGTTGCTGTACCATTTCAATACCAACCGGCAACCCATGACCATTCCAAATTCAGTATATGTTTACCTACAAGTGATTATGTTTTTCTATTCATTTTTCTTATTTGAACACTGGCTCTCTTGTGTGTAAGGTGGTAATCCATAGGGAGCTTAATCATCAGCATAAAACAAATAACCCCATTAAAAATGGAGAAAGGACATGCACAGAAACTTCTCAAGTGCAAACATAGAAGTGGCTAACTAACATATAAAAATGCTCAGCATATTCAATTATCAGATAAATGCAAATCAAAACCAAATGAGATACTATCTCATGTATGTCAGAATTGCTATCAGTAAAAGATCAGAAATTAACAGATGCAGGTAAAGCTATAGAGAAAACGGACCACTTACACACTTTTGGTGAAAAATGTAATTTGACCCAAGCGCTGTCGAAATCAGTCTGGAGATTTCTCAAAGAGCTTAATACAGAGCTACCATTCCCCTCAGCAATCTCATTACTAGGTATATGTCCAAGAGAAAACCAATCACTGGAAATAAAAGACACATCAACTAACCTGTGCTATTGACAGTACCAAAGACATATAATGAAACTAAATGCCAATCAGTTATAGACTGGAAAAAGAAAACATGGTACTTACACACAGTGGAATACCATCAGCTATAAATGAAATCATGTTTTTGCATCAACTTGGATTCAGCTAAAGGCCAAAATTCTAAGCAAACTGACACAGAGACAGATGATAAGAGACAATGGGAGGTGAAAAGACAATTTGGGTGTTTCTTTGTGTAAAAATGAGAAAAGAAATCCCCTGGGTGCATGAACTCTACAAAATAGACAAGCCTGGAGACACTCATGTCCTGATTCCCATTATATTAGATTGTGCTTTTTCTCATTTTTAGTCAGATATAACCTTGCTTTCCTTCATTCTTGGCTAGAATAGCCACACATAATAATCTAGAGACATCAAAATAAAAATAACATATTTGAACATTAGAACAAGTGCTAACTTTTAGGTCAAAGTTAGTGTGGATTCAGTGTGATAGCCAGGAGACTTGGCTGAATACTAGCAACGTGCTCACAGTAATATTATCTAAATTAGGAAAGCTTGTTTACATCTTTCAGATTAGATTCTGATTGAAATCCTTTATCTAATATCATCTCTGATGAATCATATGTCAGTATAAAACTGGAGGCTATGCACTCAAATGAGTAGTGCATTCAGAATGTGTTCTTCCACCTGATGTAAAGTCAGCCTGCATGACAGAAGTTATTGTGGTAAACAGAGCTCGTCAATAAGACAAAGGCAAGGATTAAGTACATGTTTTAGAGGAGTGTCTGACTTTGGGATGTTTTTAACGCAAAGAAGTTTCTCACATCTTCTGGAACCTGTGAAAAGTCTCAACAAAATAATAAATTTTAGATGCAAGGCTACATTTTAGGGACCTGACTAATGTAACTTGGAATGTAAAATCCTAAAGGAAACTGAAATGGCAAAACAACTAAAATAATACGTATTGTAGTGGATCATCACACCAGACAGTCTTGTTTATAATACTATCTAAACTCAGAAGGCATCAGCATTACTCATATAACTCAGCATCAGTCCCATCCACAATCTTCTGAAAATGATGAAGAAAATTGTCATCCTTGAACTAAAATTGTCAATATCTTAAGAAAATCTTGAACTTCCTTTGCCAACGTTTCTCTCCCTAGCACCAAAGTGTTATAGTCAACTCCCTGAGGGAGACATCAGTTATTAGCCTGTGGTTTGGTAGCTGGAAGGCACATACACTTAGAAATTTACCCCCAGTGCTCACCTCTTCCTAGTACATGCACACATGACAGAGTATTGAAAGTGATGACTGTATTTTACACACTCCATTTATCAACAGATTAAAGCTACCATTTTCCTACATCTTTTCAACAGCCTCTAATGACATTAAAACAGGGAATTATATCTGTTGGAAGAGACATCAGGGTGGAACACTGCTCTTGAACTACTTTGGAAGGAATCTTACCGGGTGATTTCAACCACAACCCAGCAGTGAATTTGCACAATGTCAACACTTGGGTTCATATTGATGAACTGTAAACTAAAAATAAAATCCTAAGTGCCCCAACTGACTAAATAGTCCATCTGTTTGTCTAAGGGACTCCAGAAGAGCCTAAACACTGAGTTCCCAGCCATGACAAGATCAGACACACCTCTTATACCCACTCCCCTTTTCGGTTTAGACACAACAATGACCAACACTAATGTTAAAATAGAGTTCATAAGACTGACAGAGCAGGTCCCTGTGGCAATAAGATGTCAAATTATAAACAAGACCTAAAGCCATGTTAGGCAAGGGTTTTGCCACTCACTCCTACACTTGAAACATAAACTGTGTTCTAACTGCCAATAGGTGATTCTTTTTCTCTAGTGGCTCAGTAAGCACGGGCACTGAGACAAGCACTGTGAAGACAATTGCAGCCCATCCCCTGATGAACTGACCCCTGTTCCACAAGTCATAACCCCAGCTTTGATTAAACCCTAGACTCATATCAGGACCTTTCTCCTGATCAGAGACCACTGACCGTGGCCTGGCTCTGGCCGTTTACAGAGGCTGCACACTGAGTACCTCTGTGTCTCTGCTTCTGCTTTTGGCACATAGGTCCTGACTGCAATGAATTTAAACGCTAAGTCTTCACTAGTAAGTAAATAGGGGTCATAAGTTACATGCATGTGTGTCCAGTATACATATGTCAGGACCACATACATGAACATCCATAGCCCATCCTATAACCTGTCGATTGTGTCTGTTTAACCAAACCCTTCAGCATAACGCTTCTGCCCAACCCCTTCTTCGTGGGAGTGCCTTTCTCTCATCTTTACCAAAAGCTATGCTTTCCAGCATACGGGATGGCTGTAACCTTGATAAAAAATAAACTCTCACTTTCCTAAATTGTAGATTGTGTTTTGTTTTGTATTTAACATAACTGGAGATTAAATTCAGAAGTTCATCTAATTATAAGGCTACTTTAATGAAGAACGACAAACCGAGGGTTTTCACATGTACTGTAAGGGCCTGTGATATTTTGAAGCAGGAAGCTGACCTGAGACCTTCAGAATAAACTGATGACTGTGGATAATGAAAAGGCCCCACACAGGGCATTGATTCAGCACCTCTGCCTGTCTCATTCCTTCTTCTCTTTCTTTTTATTACGTCCTTATAGTAATAAAATTTTTATTTTCTTTAGACCTGTTTGCTTTTCACACATAGTGGACTCTTATTTCTCTTTTTCACTCATTTTCTTAAGCTGCTAGGGAGAATAAAGTGTCAGGTCTTATTTTTGGTGCCTCAATGCTACTGAATTAAGGTTTATTCTTCCTTCTCCTTGTCCTCTGCATGTGGTAAATCTAGTTAAGAAATCACGGAAGCCCCCTTATCTGATGCCAGTGTGAGGTTTAAATCATGCAAACTCCTTCTCCTGAGTAGAAACACTCCCCTGACCCCACCACCAAATCATTAGAAAGCCCTGAGCCAGCCTCCTTTCCTGCTCTAATGAGGAAATTCTAGTTTGTAATTTCTTGGGAAGCCTGTGCTGCTCTCAGCAGACACCCCAAAAATAGAGTTAATAAAACTTTTTATATTCACCTGGGGTGTAAGTGTGGAATCATCAGACTCGACATCCACACTAAACATTGGTGGGGTCTGTCTTCCTTTGCCAGGGATCACCTACAATTGGAACTGTGGGCTTGGAGTCCTGACAGTGACCACCACGTGGCCTTTCTTCTCTTGCACTGGATGCTAACTCCCTCTGCCCCAGTGCCCAGCGTGCACGTTATCCTGCCTGCTGCTCGCTGGCCCTTGGAGTTCTGTTGAGCTGGGCTGCAATACTGAGTTAAACACAGCATCTTTATAGATTTAACTGATTAACTTCAGAAGCACTGATAGCTTATTGATGTTGAGAAACAGGAGTAAATGACTGTAGGTGACTCTGCCTTTGGTGCATGTGAGAAAGGTTTTCTCTTGTTATGACAAATGCTTCTTCTTCAGAGACTTCATAGGAAGAGCAGGATAAAGAATTCAGAGAAGTGCCCCAGAGGAATCTGTTTTATGGAGAGGAAGCCACAGGGCTGACAGGAAACCAGACCTTAACCCTCATCTGCACCTGCCCTGAGGCTGGCCCTTGTGCTCAGTGGGTTCTGAGCGCCCCCACGTGGTTCTCCACTCACATCAGGGAGGCTCCTTTCTGGGATTATACAGATTTTCTTTCTAATTGTTTTCACAAAAATGGAGACAGAGTAAACAATGAATCCATGTATCTCAGAGAACACAGAACAGCATGATAACACCCCTCGACACACACACACACACACACACACTTAGGTAAATCTTATTAAAACTGCTGAAAATCAAAGACAAATAGAAATTGCTTCCAAAAGAACAGAAAAGATGATGACAGCATTCTTCTGGTTAAAACCTTACAAGCAAGAGGAAAAGTGATGATGTCTGTAAAGTGTTGGAGGAAAAGCCAACCCATTATTTTATAGCCCATGGATGTTCTCTAAAAAGTGAAAAAAGTTTTATTTCTCCTTGATAGCATGAGGAGCTCAATGAATCCATGCCCTCATGAGACCAGTGAATATTATTTTGGAAAATTACAGGGTTTGGAACGGCTCTGACAGCATACAGCAAGTGAAGAAACATTTATTCAGGAAAATCTAGAAAACTCAGTAAAGTCAGTCATTATATTTTATCTAAGATGTTCCTACTTCCTTCCACATCCAAGCTCAGCATGATGTAAACCTCCACTACAGAAGATGCAGCCAAGAAGGCAGGACACCTTCTACCAGCTCCCACCAGAGGAAACTCTTCCCCAGGGGCCAGGACATTGGCCCTCTGACCCTGCACACAGTACGTGATGCTGAGGCTCAGTTCTGGATAAGAGCTACTGAGAGCCAGAGACTCACTTCTTCCATGGAGCCCCATTCATGGATGGAGGCTCTGCCCTGGGTCCAGTGCCACTGGAAACATTGGGTCCCTGATTTCTAGCTCTGTCCTTCGGCATAGGTTCCGCTCCAGCATAACCGAAGTGTTGGGAAGGTGGGAAGCTTCTGCCCAACCCTCCACTTAGAGCTCATTTCCTATGCTGAGGAAGAAAAACCCTCAACTTTGTCTCCACCTGCAGAATCGTGGTTATGCGCTCTCCCAGGGGAGAGGGAGTGCTGGAATTCAGTTATAAAATATCATCCTTAATTTGGTCCTAAACATCCTAACTTCAGGAACAACAGAATGTGGAAAAGTTCAAAGCCTGCCAGCGCTCTCAAAAACAGTGGAGGGTGTAGTGGAAGGCCCTTGGAACGAGATGGGTGGATGTATGGGAGATGCAGCCTAAACTGCAGGGCTGCTGGCTTGCAGGAGAGAACCGAGAAGGGAGAGAGTGGGGGGATGTTCTCTTGCTGTACCTTCTAGAACAGAACAGAAGTTTAAGAAAGTTCCTCGCAGTCCTCCTCCTCTCTTCTTCACTGAGGGACTGACTTCCCTCACATGCCTTCAGATTCTCCAGTCTCCTTCCACTCCCTCTGCGTTTCCTCTCAAAAGCATGGACGGGTTCCTTAGGAAACTGTACACAAACTTAATCCAGTCATAGAATGTGCTTCTCTGAAGACCAACGCTAACACACATATTTTGACAAAGCTGTTTCTAATACCAGCCAGATTCTATTGACAAATATAAACTGACCACGGCAATCAGCAGTTTTACGTGTCTCCTTGGTTAGAACACATTCTCAATTATTAAATGAGACTCGAATCTAGGTGTTGCTCTGATTATTTCTTATAGGTGTTATTCAAATCTGCCATCAAGTTTCTTGAACTAGGAAGATAGTACTAGTTATCCTGGGTAATCCTGATTTAATTCTAGAAGAACAAAAGACAACACAATTCCCTGATGGATGGCAGGTGGAACTTTCTCAAAAGCAGTGGAGGGTGTAGTGGGAGGCCCTTGGAACGAGATGGGTGGATGTATGGGAGATGGAGACTAAACTGCAGGGCTTCTGGCTTGCAGGAGAGAACCGAGGAGGAAGAGAGCGGGGGGACGTTCTCTTGTGGTTGGAACAAATGCCAGACACTGCTCAAAGGAGCCCGTGTTTGTTTGTTTCAGTCTGTGTGAAGCACTTCAAACCTCAGTGAATGATTGAAAATAGTGGGATTTTTCCATCTGCAAGTGGCGGAGCTCAACATCTGGGCCTGGTCAGGAAAGAGACAGAGAAAGCCCAGCCCAAACCAATGACACCTGAGCATGACCGTGGTGCTTACAGCTGTGTCCCTTTGATCTTTGAGACTGACTTCTCTCACTTAGCATCATGTCTGGAGTTTACCAGTAATGGTTTACGTATCGGTCACTTGTTACTTTTTTATTGCTGATGGTGTTCAATTTACAGATGCTTCCTAGTTTCTCTATGCCATTTCCCAAAAGAGGTTGGTCCATCTTTGCTAAATTTAGAATGACACTGACTTGCCCAGTGATGGCCTTTTTCACAACAGGGGCACACACTGGGGCTTTTCTGTTGTTTGGTGGTAGTAGTTCTTGCCTTTTGACTTCCTTTTCTACATTCCTTTTTTTGTGTCCAAATTGCCCACAAGTAAAGCAAGAGCCTGAGAAATGGGGCATAATTTTTCCAACTCTTAATCCAGCCATAGCCTGAGCTAAAAGAGTAGCCTTATGTAAGTTACCTTCAATGCCATTGCAAGCCTTAATATATTCAGCTAAGTGAGCCTTCCCTCTCAGGGGTCTAATAGTAGTTTGACACTCTGTATTAGCATTATCATACGCAAGAAGTTGTATTGCAACATCTTGAGCTGTTTTATCAGTTATGGCTTTATTTACAGCCTCTTGGAGCCGAGCAATAAAAATCAATATATGGTTCTTTAGGTCCGTGTCGGACAGAACTCAAAGGATGTTATTCCCCTGTAACATTTATCCTTTCCCATGCCCGTGAGCACACAGAGTGCAGCTGAACAATAACATTCTCCATTACTGCTTGACCCCTAATTGACCCCTATAGGGCTGATTCCCATTAACTGTTCAACAGAAACAGGCACAGGTGGCTGTGCTTGTGTATTTTCCCTTGCCCGAGTTTGAGCTTCATCAGACCACCAGGTTTTAAACTGCAAGTACTGAGATGGAGTGACAACAGATTTTATCAAAGTATCCCAATCATATGGTATTAACCTATTATCAAGTGTCACATTTTTTAACAAACTTTGCACAAAAGGAGAGTAGGCCCATATTGACTAATGTCCTGTGTGAATACCTTTAACAGTTTAAATGGAAAGGTGGTTCAATTAAAGAAACTGGAATTGCCAAGCTTCAAGGTGTCTGTCAGCTCTAGCCTTTTGAATGGAATTTTGTATAGCACCACCAATTGCTCCAGGTTTTAATGTTGTAACTACAGGAGCAGTAAGTTTTGAAGCTAATATATTTTCTCTCTCATTAAGGGGAGAGAGAGGAGGTGGCCATTCACTTAATTCAGCAGTTGGAGCTGATGGGCTAGTAAAACATACATTTTTAGTTTTCCTTTCTTTTATTTTCCTCTGGTTTCTATTCTTCACATTCAGAATCTAAAGTTTTTTTACACTTGTCCTCCTCTTTCTCATCTGAATCTGCCTCATCATCTGTTTGAAATGGCTCATAAGCTGCCTTTATTAGTGCCCACATTGACCAAACTGAGACTGGAATATTGATCCATCTTTAGATGCTTTTTAAAAAGTATCTGCCAGTTCTCTCCCATTCATCCAACTCCATAGTCCCTTGTTCCGGGAACCATGGGCAAAAACTGCTTTCCTATACTAATCAATGATAACGTATTCTGAGTACTAACTTTCACTTCCCTTCTATGTAATAAATGCTTTAAGAAATTTAAATAAGCAGAATGTTTGCTTTCACTTTGTTCCATTGTTACCCTGGCTCTGCTGAGCTCTCAGCTTTCCCTCCGAGATTGTTTTAATCATGATCAGGTGTCCTTTTATGATGCATCCTCCCCTTTTATATGCTCTGCCGTTCCTTCACCAGGGTCTTTGTCACCCCACATTGGGTGCCAGAAATGTTGGGGTGATCAAGCACAACACCAGGTCATTGGGGCTATGAAGTCCAACAGAGTCAAAGAAATGAGAAAAAGACAGTTTGAGAGAGAAAGTGTGACCAGGAGACCATCGCGAGTGTGGAGCCTGTGAAAGCCCAAGGGCTGGAAGCACAGACTATTTATTGGTGATCAAACAAGGAAACAGGTGGTGAGAATGTAGGGGTCGAAAGGGCAAGCACAGGATCTACAGCTGTGATGGTTTAGCATTTATATGGAACAAATCTGCTACTTGAGATAATGGGAATATAATTGATCTAGGAGCTTGGGAGGGCTAGAAGCAAGGAGCCAGCATGTCTAGACACATTCCAAAGGCCACGAGGGGTTTTATGCCCTGAGCCCTGGACATTATGTCAGATATGCAAGCCCTGAATCAGCTTCTTTCCCAACACTTGGCTTTTTCCCAACACATTGATTTCTGTATGTTTGAGTGTGAAATACAACACAGTCATAACAACAATAAGAACACGTTCTTTGCAGCAACGTAGTTGGATCTGGAGGTCATTATCCTAAGCAAATTAACAGAGTAACAAAACTATATACCACCTGTTCTCACTTACATGTGGGAGCTAATCATATTGACATAAAGAAGAAAACAACACACATCGGGACCTACGTGTGGAGGATGGGAGAAGGGTGAGAACTGAAAAACAACCCATTAGGCACTATACTTATTACCTTAGTGGCAAAACAATCTGTATATCAAACCCACATAACTCACTATTTACCTATATAAAAAACCCTGCACATGTACCCCTGAACCAAAAATAAAAGTTTAAAAACATTTTAGCTAGTTTTTAAAATGATGATTAATAGGACACCTAAATACACCACAGGCATTTCAAATGCTCTCTGGATAATTTTTTTTAAACAGCATTTCGCTCTTGTTGCCCAGGTTAAAGTGCAGTGGTATGATCTCGACTCACTGCAAACTCTGCCTCCTAGATTCAAGAATTCTCCTGCCTCAGCCTCCCCAGTAGCTAGGATTACAGGCAGCCACCATCACGCCCAGGTAATTTTTATATTTTTACTAGAGATGGGGTTTCCCTATGTTGGCCAGACTAGTGTCGACCTCCTGACCTCAGGTGATGCACTCGCTTCAGCCTCCCAAAGTGGTGAGATTACAGATGTAAGCCACTACACCTGGCCTAGGACTTTTTTTTTTTCTTTTGTGAGTTTTCTGTTAACTTCTAGCATGAAGTAAAACAAACTTAGATTTCTGTGACTATATCAGTTAGTAATCTGTTTTAAAACTATAGTCACACACACAAAAAAATACCCACCCTCAGCAATGAAACATAGATGAGCACAGGCAAAGGTAACACATTTCTGAACACCAAAGCAACATACAATTGTTTCTATATTATTCTAATTAATTAATTGATTTAACTTTATTTGTATTTATAGTTTGAGGTTTTAGTTCAAAATAATATTCTTCTATGAATGTCTGCATATTCCAATATAAATTATGAAATATATGTAAATGTATGTTTTAGTAAAACTTACTGTAACTGCCATTATTGGCAAATGTATCATTGAAATATACAATGGTATTCCTTATATATTCTCTTGTGGCTTACTTCTCATTTTTGCTAGCAGTGTACTTTTTAAATGCATGTGATAATACATTATACATTATAAAGGAATGTATTAATCATAAGGTAAACATCTCTATTAAAATTTTATTACACAATGTGTTGAAATAACATTGTGTTTTGAAAAATGTGTCAGCTTTTTCCAATTTAAATAACATTTAAATATTAAATTAAAATAAAATCTTAAGTTTTAAATTTAAAAGATAGCGTTTTGCAATTTAAATAATGTTTTTTATTCTGCAATTTTTTTACATGAATTTTTAACATAAACTCTATATGTTGCTTATTTTACAATATTCCTGGATGGTAGAGAATATCCATAAATATAGAACTAAAGTCACCCCAGGATTTCCAGGATTCATTCACAATGGCAGCTTGCTCGACGGTGGTCAGAAAGTGTGCAAACACAATAGGGATTTGGGCTTTATCATCAAAACTGTAGTGAGCCCCAGGGCTGAGCACACAGAGGTCAGCAGAAACTGCAGAGCCCACTCTGGGGTATTTAGAGAAGGGGAGGATGGGAAGGGGTGATGTCTGCAGGACCCTGAAAAGGGTGAGGAGAGCAGGGATTCTGCAGGTAGATGAGCATATTCTAAGGACTGTTACCTTCCTATACTTGGTTGACTTCAGTGATCATGAAGGGAAGGGAACTGATTCACCAGACGTGGATGAGACAAAGTAAATAGACTTGCTGATTCCTTGAGCAGAGACCGAGGAATAGAAAAAGTGTGAACAGAAGAAGGGAAGGTAGAGAAACAGACGGAGGGTCAGAACTCCAGGAACCACCAAAGTGGAGAACAGAAGGCCTTAAAGTGATGTTTCATCTCCATAAACAGCAGATGAAAGGAAAATCAACTCAGCACATTCATATGCTGAGTTATTGTTAGAAAAGTATTTAAAATAATGTGACTGACACGGTGCAGGAAACAGAAATCTGTTTATGGAAATAGTTTAAAGTAAACATATACAATTTCTTCATTTTAAAATTTACTTAGATATTATTGCTAGTATTATTATAAAAATATAAAGAATTGAATTATAGTTCTAAGTTAAGATTTTGTAGAGGAGAGAAACATGCATTCCAAGAAATAAATGGCAAGAGATCCTGGGAAGACTTTCCTTTCACCAGGCGAGAAATCACAAAGCCTAAAAAAAGAAACACACCATCCCCAAGCACTTGATAGGGAGCCACCTCCTAAGAGAACCCTTGTGTCCTGAACGCCCCCTGGTGGTTCTGAGCGTTCCCTGCTATCTTGAGCTAATCCTGGTGTCCTGAGGACTGCCTTATAGTACTGAGCGCCCCCTGGTGGTTCTCAGAGCCTCCTGGTGTCCTGAGCGCCCCCTGGTGATTCTGAGCATTCCCTGCTATCTTGAGCTAACACTGGTGGCCTGAGCACTCCCTTATAGTCTTGAGCGCCCCCTGGTGGTTCTGAGAGCCTCCTGGTGTCCTGAGTGCGGTGTTGTCCTGGGCACACATGCTGGTTATGATTGGCCCTTGGTGTCCTGAGCGCCCCTGATGGTTCTGAGAGTCCAATGGTGTCCTGAGCGCCCCCTGGTGTCCTGAGCACCCCCTGCTGGTTGTCAGCGCCCCTTGGTGTCCTGGGCGCCCCCTAGTGGTTCTGAACATCCCCCAGTGTCCTGAGCGCTCCCTGGTGGTTATGATCGTCCCCTGTTGTCTTGAGCGCCCCCTGGTGGTTCCGAGCCTCCCCTGGTGTCCTGAGCATCCCCTTGTGTCCTGAGCGCCCCCTGGTGGTTCTGAGTGTTCTCTGCTGTCTTGAGCTAACCCTGGTGTCCTGAGCACTGCCTTATAGTATGAGCGCCCCCTGGTGGTTCTGAGAGCCTCCTGGCGTCCTGAGCGGGCTGTTGTCCTGGGCACACCTGCTGGTTATGATCATCCCTTGGTGTCCTGAGCACCCCCTGATGGTTCTGAGTGTCCCCTGGTGTCCTGAGCGCCCCCTGGTGGTTCTGAGTGTTCTCTGCTATCCTGAGCTAACCCTGGTGTCCTGATCACTGCCTTACACTCCCGAGCGCCTTCTGGAGGTTCTGAGAGCCTCCTGCAGCCCTGAGCAGCCCCTTATGGTTCTGAGAGCCTCCTGGTGTCCTGAGCGCCCCCTGGTGGTTCTGAGAGCTTCCTGGTGCACTGAGCGGCCCTGGTGGTTCTGAGCGTTCCCTGCTGTCCTGAGCTAACCCTGGTGTCCTGAGCACTGCCTTACAGTCCTGAGCGCCCCCTGGTGGTTCTGAGAGTCTCCTGGTGTCCTGAGTGAGCTGCTGTCCTGAGCACCCCTGGTGGTTATGATCGGCCCTTGGTGTCCTGACCGCACCATGATGGTTCTGAGAGTCCCCTGGAGTCCTGAACAGCCCCTGGTGTCCTGAGCACCTCCTGCTGGTTGTCAGCGCCCCCTGGTGTCCTGGGCGCCCCCTGGTGGTTCTGAACATCCCGCAGTGTCCTGAGCATCTCCTGGTGGTTATGATCATCCCCTGTTGTCTTGAGCGCCCCCTGGTGGTTCAGAGCGTCCCCTGGTGTCCTGAGCATCCCCTGGTGTCCTAAGCACCCTCTGGTGGCTCTGAGTGACCCCTCGTGTTCTGAGCGCTCCTTAGTGGGTCCTAAGCGCCCCCTGGTGTTTCATAGGCCCTCCCTGGCATCCACATTGCCAAGACTAGCTCAGTCGGGGAGACCCAGTGGCACTAGAGGAATTAAAGACACACACACAGAAATATAGAGGTGTGAAGTGGGAAATCAGGGGTCTCACAGCTTTCAGAGCTGAGAGCCCCGAACAGAGATTTACCCACCAATTTATTAACAGCAAGCTAGTCATTAGCATTGTTTCTATAGATTTTCAATTAACTAAAAGTATCCCTTATGGGAAACGAAGGGATGGGCTGAATTACAGGAATAGGTTGGGCTAGTTAACTGCAGCAGGAGCATGTCCTTAAGGCACAGATCACTCATGCTATTGTTTGTGGCTTAAGAATGCCTTTGAGCGGTTTTCTGTCCTGGGCGGGCCAGGTCAGGTGTTCCTTGCTCTCATTCCAGTAAACCCACAACCTTCCACTATGGGCTTTATGGCCCTCATGAACATGTTACAGTGCTGCAGAGATTTTGTTTATGGCAGGTTTTAGGGCCAGTTGATGTCCTTACTTTGGGAGGCTTCTTCCCAACACGTCCCCCTTCCTTGATTTGCAAATTGATAAAGGCAAAGGCAGCTTTGTCACAGTCAGCTACTTCTCACAGGAGTCAAGAGCCACATCTGCAGACTATGCAAAGACAAACAACACAGACTAAAAGCACAATTGTCATTGAAATCACAGAGTTTCCAAGTGTTTTTATCCATTTTAATGGGTTACTAGCTGCTAATTTGTCTGTAACTCCTTTAAGCACTCCAGTTCCTGGCATTAAGGTCAGGTGTGCCGGGGATGCTGTAAATATTTGTTCTTTAATGTTGCAATATCCAAAGACAAGTTTGTAGAGTGCCTTTCTAGATACTTTTTATTATTTCCCAAATTTTGATCTTATTAGGAGCTATTAATTGTTTCCACAAATCCTTATGTTTAGTTCCTACAACGAGCCATATCATTTGAGGTTGAGGTGCTACTATACCACCATGGCTCCAGATAATAGGAACTTTTGCCGTACTTCTTATCATTTCTACCATCTGACTGTTTTGTTGAGACCAGCTGAACACAGTGTGGCCATGGCATGCAGACTGAGAGGTGCAATTTAAGCTAAACATCCCCTTAGGTGACCAATTAATAATGATTCCATAGAAATCATTGTGCAGCACCTGTGTCTGTTCTGCAATGCAATCTTCCTAAACAAGTACGTTCATTATTTCTGGTCAGGTTCTATTTTGTTTACAAATGGTTTTTGAAGGTGGTATGCCTCAATTATAGGAGCAGATTTATTGTGGTAAACACTGAGATCAGAAAACATGTGTAACTGTGTCATAGAGCGATTATGTCCAGGCATTATTACCAGCCAGGATTGATAAATATGCCCAATAAGTATAATTGTTCTTTGTGTCAGTCCTTGTTGAAGGAATACTCACAGCAGTGGTGATAGCTACTATCAGAGGTCCCATTAAATTGCTTGTTGCAACTGGTTGTCCCGTTTTCCTCAGGTTTTCTTCTGCCATCTGTGACAGCTTCTTGATCTGTCCCCAGGTGGGTGGGTGTGTTTGACGAGTGTTGCTCATGACAGTTGGGGTCCTCTTCAGCGTCAGCCTCGACATGGCTGAAACCGGGGGTCCTCAGGATCCTCCCAGAGTCTCTTCCTTGGCATCTGGCTCATTATAAGGTTTCAGGTGTCTTGATGCCATCCAAGCTGGCTGTTGATTTTGGCCTGGAGAAACACAAGCATAACCTCTACCGCAAGTTATTATTTTACCTATTTCTCAACTTTTTGTTATCAGATCTCTCCACCCAACCAATTTTTCTGCTTCTGCCTTTGCAGCTGGTTTCTGCAGATGCTGTTCAGCTGCTGCTAACATCTGGCCTTTGGGCAGGCTCAAAAACTTTAAAGTTAATAATGCACGATTCAGTTGTATCTGTGGTGTTCCATATTATCTGTCTGCCCCTTTCTGCTTTTGCAACTGTTGTTGTAGGGAGAGATTTATTCTTTCCACTATCACTTGTCTTTGAGAATTATATGGGATACGAGTAATGTTTTTAATATTCCACATAGAGAAAAATGTAGCTAGATCTTGGCTAGTATAGCCTGGGGCATTATCTGTTTAATAGAAGCTGGAATGCCCATAACCGCAAAACACTGCAAAGGGTGACGTTTAACACAGGCAGAAGACTATTTTGATTGGCATGTAGCCCAGACAAAGTGAGAAAAGGTGTCCACACATACCTGTACCTAAGCTAATCTCCCAAACAAGGGAATATGTGTGACATCCATTTGCCAAAGAGAGTTAGGTTCCAATCTTCGAGGATTAACTCCTCCTGTAAAAGATGAGGAATGTACCATTTGGCAAGTTGGGCATCATTGGATCATATTTTTCTCTTCTTTCCAGGTAAGGCTGTATCTGCATTTGAGAACAGAGGAATTAACAGGGGTTAAATTGTAAAATTTTCTAGCATTAGATATTGCATTAGCAACTAAGCAATCAGCCATTTAATTCCATTCAAAGGTGCTGCAAGAGGTCTATGAGCCCTAACGTGAGTGATGTAAAAATGATACATTCTACTTCTAACTGCTATTTTCAATTGGGTAAATAAAGGCATCAGTTGTTCATCTGTATGAAATTGTAACTGAACATTTTCAATTATCTGTGTGGAATGAATCACACATGAAGAATCAGAAATCACATTAATAGGCTTATCAAAAGCAGTCAACACCTCAATTACAGCGACAAGTGTTGCTTTTTGAGCTGCAATATAGGGCATCTGGAAAACTTTACTTTTTGATCCACAATAAGAAGCTTTACCATTACTAGACCCATCTGTAAAACAACGAAAACACTTAGCAGGCTGCAGGTTGTTTACTGCAGGAATTGTAAATGCAAACCATTCACAGTCTTGCTCAGCTAAGGGAACAGTAAAAAAAACAGTCTTTTAAATCTATGACTATTAAAGGCCAAATTTTTGGAATTATAGCAGGAGAAGGCAATTCTGGCTGTAATGCTCCCATAGGTTGTATAACTGAATTGATGGCTCTTAAGTCAGTTAACATTCTCCATTTACCTGATTTTTTCTTAATTAGGAAAACTGGAGAATTCCAAGGGGAAAATGGTGGAGATATGAGCACATTTTCTAATTGTTCAGTAACTAATTTATCTCATGCCTCAAGTTTATCTTTACTTAGCGGCCATTGTTCTATCCAAATTGGCTTGTCTGTTAACCATTTTAAAGGTATAGGTTCTGGAGGCTTAACAATGGCCACTTTGGTGGGAATTTTGTCTTTCTGCTTGAAGCAGTTCTTTCAAACCTTGCAATTATTTTTCTAGTCCCATACCAAGGACATACCCCATTTCATGCATCATATGTTGACTTGGAGGGCTATATAATTGTTCTGGAATTAGAACTTGTGCTCCCATTGTTGTTATAAATCTCTTCCCCATAAATTTATAGGTACAGAAGTTATAATGGTGGAATAGTCCCAGGTTGTCCAACGGGCCCTTCACAATGCAAACTATAACACTTTGATATACTTTAGGGGCTTTACCAACCCCAACTATGATAAATTGAGTGGGTTGAATTGGCCATGAGGGTGGCCAGTACTATAGAGAAATTGTTGAAATGTCCACTCCGCTGTCTATGAAACCTTTAAATTTCTTTCCCTGAATAGTTATTCACAGGTAGGATGTTTCTCAGTAATTTGATTTACCCAATAAGCTGCTTTGCCTTGTTTATTTGTACTTCCACATCCTCCTGTTCATTTAATTTCACTTTTTTCCATTCCCACATATGGCACAATGAGGAGCTGTGCTATATGCTTTCCTGGCTCTGCTTTCCAGGGAACAGAAGTAGATATAACAATTTGAATTTCTCCTTTGTAATCTGAATCAATGACTCCTGTATGTATTTGTACCCCTTTTAAACTTAAACTAGACCTTCCTAAAAGTAATCCCATCATCCCTGCTGGCAAGAGTCCACAGACGCCTCTTGGGACCTTTTGTAGGGGTTCACCAGGCAGAAGGCTCACAGTTTTTGTGCAGCATAAATCTACTGGGGCACTACTGGCTGTGGCGGGAGACAGACATCGTATAGGGGTCAGGAAATGGCCTGAGCTGGAAATGCCCTGGTTTAGAATGGAGCCCTGGACGGGACCCTCCTGGCATTTCCCAAAATTCGGTTCCCTTCTTTGTCAAACTTAGAGTGATACTGATTAGCCCAATATTTTCCTTTTTTACATTTTGGACAAAGATCAGATGGTTGTAGATATGTGATATTATTTCTGAGGAAACCTTCTCAGCAGCCTCCTGTGCACCTGCTCCAGGGCTGGAACCTGTGTTGTGTGGCTCCTGAGTGACTCTCCAGACCAGCCCTTGCTTTGCAAGTAGGTTCCTGTTGGGGCTCACAAAACATTTACCCCCAGCTTCTCTAGCCCAACATGAAATGGCTTTGTTCTGGTTTAGAATAGTCTTTCAGTGACACCATATGCTGCTGATACCATTTCTTGAAACAAGTGATTAGCCTTACTAAACCTGTTGAACTCCGCAGGGGGAACCAAAGCAAAGATTATATGATGAAGGAGGAAGCTCCTTCTTTGAAGCTCTGGATTCACTTCATTAGTGGATCCAAAATGAATCCAGAAACTCACAGGAGTTTGGGGAGTGACGTGTTTCTTCAATGGGCTCCTGCAGTTGAATGTTGCACCTGAGATACCAGCAGGTCCAGATACATTCAGATGACACCCCACTCCATATCCACTATTCCAATAACACACATTTTCCCTTCTTCCTATGTTGTAGCTTATAGGAAGTGCCACCTACACTGACACTTGGCCCATGTATCTGACTTTTTCCCCTAGAGATCTGAAGCAAACAGGATACAAGGGGAGACTTGGGAAGTGCATGCAGGTTGTTCTTTTCATTTCCTCAGCTAGGAATCCAGCAAAGGCTTCATTATAACAGAAGCTGAGTTCAGTCAGGGAGATTTCAAGACCTTGGTCTTAAAAATGGTGATATCAGAGGCTTCGGATTCCTCTATTGTCTTGTCTCACTCTCTGCCATTTTCCTTTAGTTTCCCTACGTTCTCCTCAGATAGAGTCTGTGCATTGCCACACTTGCATCTTTAATACAGAGCCATCATCCTGGTTAGAATGGATTGTGCAGTGCGGGGAAGCACTGCCTGTTCTGACCATGGAAACCTAGAGGTGTCATCGGCATCCTCTTCTGGGCTGTGACCTTGACCAGGTGTCACCAGGGACAAAAGCTCATTTTTGGCAGTTAATCCCTTGTGTGGTTTCAGCGTCCCTGGACTATTTACTTACTTCTTACCCCTATTGGCTAACTTTGCTCATTTGTATTATAACGGAAGGACAGAAGAAAAATCTGGAAGGGAAGATTTGTCTTCGTTCACATAACATAAGTTTCTGGAAAAGTCCTTGCCTGTAGAAGCTCCTGAAGCAGGCTCCTGGTAAGTTTCTCAGTAATTAATCATCTGCAATTCTGATCCATAGGAAATGCATTTGGATTTCATTTTTCAGAATCCTGAGGTTTCTGGAGAGAAAGTAGAAAAACTTTAGAAGTAAAAGACCCTCTGGAACTGTTGCATTTACCGAGTCCACATCTGTCTTTCAGATGTCTATAGGGCTTGTCATGTAGTGCCCTCAATATCTTGTGGCTTCTGCAACCTCTGTTCCAATTAAGCAAGTGTCAACTGCCATTTTAGGCATGTCCATCTATCCAGTTTGTGGAGTGGGTAAGATTTCTTGCTACTTCCGTTATTTAAGAGATTCCAAAAAGTGTTGACATTCAGATTATGCAGATTTCTTTTGACATAAAAATGAGGTTTATGAATTTTATAATCTACATTTTGGAGCCTAAACCAAAAGTACAATCAAGTGTCACCTCAGATGTGTCACTGGAGGCAGAATTCTGATCTCATTACTTATAAGCGGTACCTGGTCTAACGTACATGAACAGGCAAGGAAACACAAAAAGGACATGGCACAACGTTTATGAAAAAGACCCAGCAATTTTAATTTTCTTCTGAGGAAGCTGAAATTGTGCAAGTAAAACAGTGTGACTGGACACGTCTCAGGTGAAGTTGTGTTCTGGTAAGTATCTCCAGTCCTGAGCTGGATCCAGTAGGTGCACTCAGGCCCCAAATCCTAAAGCAGCGACTTGTATTCCTTAAACAGATGATATTCCAATGAGAAAACTGTTCTCACGTGAGCTGCAGAGCAGGGAGGAGGGGACGGAGGTGTCCTTGGCTTCCCAGAATTGCTGAAACTTGAAGACCAAGGCCACCTCCTCATAGATGGAGCAGAGATCCACCTATGAGTACATCACATCGGCTCTGTCTTCAGGAATCTTGGGCTGTGGGGGAGGTGAAGGAATGTGATTTATTCCTTTCTGCTAATGCAGTGTGCTTCAGAGAGAATGAATTGAAAATATAATAAATATGCTTTTTGCCATAGTAAGGGAGAGAATATGAATAATTCAAGGCAATGACTTCAGAGCTGGCAGAAGGAGCAAGTGCACAACTGAGAGAAGGAAGTGCCCTTCCCCAGGAAGCAGGTGCACTAAGACCATCCCCTGAGAACTGCCCTCCAGATGCCATGTGTCAGTGGAACCTGGGCTTGTGCCTGGGATCTTGTGCATAGTGTGGAGACCAGAGCACAGTTCCATTCCTCCTCACTGTGTGACCTAGGATGTGACCTCTTCCTCTGAGCTTCATTCTAACTAGGTGTTAAAATGAAATAGTAGCAGTAACTTTACTTGTAAACTTTCCGGTAAGAGCCAGTGATGATCAGAATTGTTACCACTGTTGTTGCCCGATCCCTTAAATATCATAAAAATACCTGTGTGACCCCTCGTCTCAGACCTCAGATGACCACCTCGCAGAGAGCACACCTGATTTGTTTCTGTCACAAACCTGGTATTAGAACTGGGAACTATGTGTACCTTGTTATAGAATTTTTATCTTAGTTATGTTACATAGGATGAAGTTAGAATTAGTAAGTGACAGTTAGAATTTTAGGTGGTGAGATGTCTAAGCAAACTGTCGATGGTGTGTCTTCATTTCTCCTTCCTTATTATAGACAATGTGAGAGGAGAGAGAAAAATTAAAGAGAAAACTATTGACCGATAGTCAGGTGTTTGATAAACAAAGGAGATTTTCACATCATCTTGTAACCTCATTAAATTAAATAAATTAAAGAACTTTAAGACATTTTTCCACATTCTAGATGCATGTCTAATACAGATTTAGGTTTAAATGCACAGAGAGAAAACAGAAAATGGAAATTCAGCAACAGATCAGTTTGCCAAATAGGCAGATTTAAACTAGTTTGTAATTTAACCTAAATACTCAAAGAATAAACCCCCGATTCAAATAACAAATGATAAAATTTCAATGTTAGGTGACTGGTTGACAGAAGCTTGAACTAACGTTATTTTGATGAATCATACATCAATAGTAAAACTTTGTCCAGTGGTCCAAATTTTCAAGGGGCTGCTTGATTAAATAGTTTCTACCTCCCCTACCTGTGATTACTGGCAGAATCTATCATCCTCTAAAACCCAGGGACCATTAAGGACAGAGACAGAAGCTTGAATACTATGAAGTTTGAGAGGCCCAAATTACTGCCTGGACAGATTAGTGAGGATGATCTCCGTAAGCCTCGTGTTTGAAGAGTATATAGTGGCTTTTGTTATAATGACCAGGTAGCAACAAAGAAAGTCAAGGAAAATGAAGGAGGAGGGGAACATGGTCCAAACAGAAGAACAATATAAAGATCTAGAAACTGATATCAATGAAAAGGAAGCATATGGATTACCTGGAAGAAAATTTAAAGTAAATGTTAGAAATATGTTCAATGAGCTAGTGGCATCATGCAAGAACAATGTGAGAATTTTAATAGACATAAAACATTTAAAAGATGACTAAACAAAAATATTGATACTGAAGAATACAATAAGTCAGACAAAATTTTTAAGAGGATTTTAGACCAGACTAGATCAAGTGATGAAAGAAACAGTAAACTCAAAGAAAGACCATTTGAAATAGTAGAGACAGAGAAGAAAAATTTAAATGAAAGAAATAAAAAAGAGTTAAAGACTTATGAGTCAGGAAGCACAGTGAAAATGAAATTATGCATTGAGGAGTTATGCAAAGATAAGACAAAAGGGGTAGTGAAGGAAGAGGTTGAGAGAGAGACAGAGAGAGAGAGAAAGAAAGAGAGACAGAGCAAGAGAAGCAGAAAGGTTTTTAAAGAAGTAATAGCATTGCAACTTTCTAAATCTGGAGAAGCAAATATTCGTCCACATCCATGAAGCTCTATACATTTTAAATAAGGTAAGCCAAATGAGGAAAATCAGAGATACTTTGAAACCACATTGCTAAAGGAAAGGTTTTTGAAAACAGAAAGTAAAAGAGCAGATTTAGCAGATTTCTCAGCAGAAGATTTTCAGTTCCGAATGGAGAGGAATTATATTTGATAATGTATGGTTTATTGATAGAGATTATTTCTGAGAAATGTATTTCTAGTCAATGTCATCATTGTGCAAGCATCATAGGGAGAATTTACAGAAACCTACAACGAATATCCTGCTACACACAGACTATGTGGAATAGCACAATGTTTCCACACAACTAACCTGTACTGCACCAAACACTGCAGGGAACTGCACCAAACACTGCAGGGAACTGAAATGCTGTGGTAAGTATCTCTCTATCTAAACACATCTAAATATGGAACATCCTTAGTGAAAATATGGTATTAATACGTGGTCTATTGCTAACTGAATCATTGTTAGGTGGCCCAAGACTGTATTCAAATTGCTGGGGGAAAAAGAATGAAAAACACACAAAACTCTGCCAACAAAGAAACTTTACCATGTAAATCTTTTTGTAAAATAAAGGATAGGTAAGATCTTTCCCAGAGAAGCAAAACCTAAAGGAGTTCTTCAACACTGGGCCTGCCTTAAACACCAAAGGGTCTCAACCAGGTCTGCAGAATAATGACATAGCTGCATCAGCTCCATTCTGGCCTCTGCCATGTGATAGTTTTGTGTGAACTTTCTTTGTGCTCTCTCAGGACGATTTTTCTCTCTCATCTTCTAACTCCATTCTCCGTTTAATTCTCAGTTTGTTGAAAAGATTCATATTTATCTAAGAACATTATAAACTTCGGGAAAAAACGTCATCTTAAACTCAACAAATTTAATTACCTGTCTTCACGGATGCCCACCTGTTCTTTTCTTGTTTTCCTATGGGATATGGCCCTTGTTTCTAATTCAGTCCAGTCCTTAATTACATATGCATGATGCATCCAACCATCACACACCCAGGACCATCTTGGAGAAAGGTACCCTACCATCTGCCTCATCCGCCTTCATGTGCACAGTGGCCATTCCTTCAGCTGTTGTATGTGCTTTAGGGCTTTCCATTTAAAAGTGTATTCCACTATCCCCCAAATAAAGTTCCTGGACCTCAAAAAGTGATGTGCATTGGGGGTATTGACAGCAAATATTCATTGAAAGTCTCTTCTTCCCTTGGTAATTGAGGAAGACTGGGAAGAAGGGAACAAAACTCAGACCTCATGTAGCTCCTCATTTAGCAACAGATTCAGTGCAAATTTAGAAAGTGGAAGACATAGAGTGATGTTGGTGTGGTTTTCTGTGGCATACTAAGGAGACAGCAGAAGATGGTCAGTGGTCAGTCTCCATCCAGCTGGTATCCATTGTCCATTAGTTAGGTCATAAGAAAAGATAAAAGACAACTTTTGTGACAAAGCCCCAGGGGCTTCATTAAAACACTTTGCCCAGAAATTGGTCAACAGGGACATGACAAGTTTTTATATCACATCTAGTATTTTTTGCCTACTTTACGTAGGATTCTGAGAGATGTGCCCAGCTTCAGGGGGCTGATTCTCCATCCAGGGGACAACGCTAACAGAGTTATGAGTTATGTGGTATTAGTCTGTCTGTGTCTTCCTAAGAAGAAAACATGGAGTGGGTGGCTTAAACAACAAATATTGATTTTCTTACAATTCTGAAGTCTGAATGTTGAAGATCAAGGTGCTGGCAGGGTTGATTCTTGGTGCGGCTTCTTCCTGGCATGCACTGGGGCACCTTCTAATACACTGCGTCTCCCCATGGCCTCTTCTCTGCGTGCACGTGAAAAGTGAGAGGTCTCTGGTGTCTCTTCCTCTTCTTATAAAGACAGCACGTCTATTGCATTAATTTCTCACACTTCTGACCACATTTAACCTTAATTGTATCATTAAAATTCCAATCTAGATCCATTGAATTTAAGGTTTCAGCATATGAATTCCAAAGAGGCCATAATTCAATTGATGACACAATCCAAGAAATGGTGAGAAGCATTAGAATAGATATATTTTTAATCACTAAGCAATAATGGGCCATGCAGGAACTTGTAGGAAAGTTCCTAGTAATCGGTGAAACCTCAATTGTAAGAGGAAAATGTGCCTTCCTCCTTTCTTTTCTGGCAGAAGAATGTGGGGGAGCAGAACCACAGATATCAAAGAAAGAGGAGCCCTGGGGACAGCTGAGGTGCTGGTGAGGAGGGAGAGCACTGAGCAGATGAGGAAGCCCCGCCCTCCCTGCACCTGCTCCTGACCCGGCCTCCTGCTCTTAAACTTCTGGTGTAGACTCGGTTACCATTGCTAGGGTTGTTCCATCCCATCCACTTAAGCCCTTGTCCAGGGGTCTGTCGCACACAGTGTGTACTGTAGCTTGTGATGATGAACCCAGAAAAATTACAGGAGACCTTCACTGAGGCCCAGGCTTCCTCACCTCAGCCCCAGACTGCACCAGGCACCTGGGAGTGGGCACCTGTGGAGAGGACACAGAAGAGTGGATAAAATTCTTTTTGACTGAAAAGAGTTCCCCTCTCATCTCAGGGAATAGGTGTTCCTTTACCTATTGTTGCTGCCACCAAAAAAACGATCTTCTCTGCCCAGTCCATGGTGAGAATCTGAGCTCTCAGGGGTTTCTCTAGAGAGGGATTGGTTGTTGGATGATGCTCTCAGGGCACAGACATCCAGTAGATATCAGGTTATTTACTTCAGTGGATCTCAGCTTATTTGCATATTCATGAGGCAGAACATTTCGTACCTCAGAGCCTGATCCATGATAAGAAAGGGAAGGTAAATGACACATTGGCCTTATGAGAGTGAGATGCAGATGGTCTGAGCCCTAATCCTGTTTGATGAAATGCATGTCCTGCTCCATTTATGAATGTTTGTGGACAGAGGTCCTTTCACTGAAGAATAAGCCCCCTCAGAGCACGCTCCTCACTGTGAACTTTCATTTTATAAGCGTAGAGACCTCCTGGAAGATTTCTGGAACCATCCGACTCCATGACACTGAGAAGAGGCCTTGGCCCTATTCTGGACCTGTCAGGCACCGGCACAGCTCACTGGTGATCTGAGACAGTGACTGCTGATCTCCTATATGAGTGTCCAGCAGGTCCCTCTGAGATCTGCTGGGTACTCCTGATCCAGTGTCTCTAGAACCTGCCCTGTGTCTGATTCCCCAGGATCTTCAATGGAAGCAGTCTTGGTTTAGAGATTTGCCCTGAGATATGTAATTAGAGCTGATTTTCTCATCTCAGGAACAATAGGAATCAGAAGTTGAAACACTAGTTTGGAGTTCTTTATGAACTCACTGCTCCCAATATAATTCTCAAGGAATATGTGTTTTTAATAATTTTGGGTTAATTTTGAACTCCATTTGTTAGTATTTTATGAAGTATTTACATACTTTCAGTTCATATCCATAAATCCTCATTTTTACATATTGATTTCTGACTCACTTGGTAAGTGCCCCGGCCACACTCCAAGATCCACCACTGCCCTGTCACTCACACAATGTAGGCAACATTACTTAACACTGAAATCGGAATTTCTTATTCATAGAAATATAGTGGCTACCACAATTCTGTATCCATTAAATTATTAAGACTATTCCTATTCTTCATATTCTCACTATTAAGATATTAATAATCGCAGATCCACTTTAAAAATAGTTCTCATTGCCTTAAATTGTATGAATGCTTCAGATATCAGCAACTTGTTGAACTCGTATTTTAGCTTTTTTTTCTGACAAAGGAAGACTCAGTCCTTCAGAGGAAACCTTCTCAGCAGCCTCCTGTGCACCTGCTCCAGGGCTGGAACCTGTGTTGTGTGGCTCCTGAGTGACTCTCCAGCCCAGCCCTTGCCTTGCAAGGAGGTTCCAGTTGGGGCTCACAAACATTTACCCCCAGCTTTTCTAGCCCAACATGAAATAGCTTTGTTCTGGTTTAGAATACTCTTTCAGTGACACCATACGCTGCTGACACCATTTCTTGAAACAATTGATTAGCCTTACTAAACCTGTTGAACTCTGCAGGGTGAACCAAAGCAAGGATTATATGATGAAGGAGGAAGCTCCTTCTCTGAAGCTCTGGATTTACTTCATTAGTGGATCCAAAATGAATATAGAAACTTACAGGAGTTTGGGGAGTGACGTGTTTCTTCAATGGGCTCCTGCAGTTGAATGTTGCACCTGAGAATACCAGCAGATCCAGATACATTCAGATGACACCCCACTCCATATCCACTATTCCAATAACACACATTTTCCCTTCTTCCTATGTTGTAGCTTATAGGAAGTGCCACCTACACTGACACTAGGCCCATGTATCTGACTTTTTCCCCTAGAGATCTAAAGCAAACAGGTTACAAGGGGAGACTTGGGAAGTACATGCGGGTTGTTCTTTTCATTTTCTCAGCTAGGAATCCAGCAAAGGCTTCATGATAACAGAACCTGAGGTCACTCAGGGAGTTTTCAAGACCTTGGTCTTAAAAATGGTGATATCAGAGGCTTCGGATTCCTCTATTGTCTTGTCTCACTCTCTGCCATTTTCCATTAGTTTCCCTACGTTCTCCTCAGATAGAGTCTGTGCATTGCCACACTTGCATCTTTAATCCAGAACCATCATCCTGGTTAGAATGGATTGTGCAGTGCGGGGAAGCACTGCCTGTTCTGACCATGGAAACCTAGAGATGTCATCGGCATCCTCTTCTGGGCTGTGACCTTGACCAGGCGTCACCGGGGGAAAAGCTCGTTTTTGGCAGTTAATCCCTTACGTGGTTTCAGCGTCCCTGGACTATTTACTTACTTCTTACCCCTACTGGCTAACTTTGCTCATTTGTATAATAATGGAAGGATGGAAGAAAAATCTGGAAGGGAAGATTTGTCTTCGTTCACATCAGATAAGGTTCTGGAAAAGTCCTTCCCTGTAGAAGCTCCTGAAGCAGGTTCCTGGTATGTTTCTCAGTAATTAATCATCTGCAATTCTGATCCACAGGAAATGCATTTGGATTTTATTTTTTAGAATCCTGGGGTTTCTGGAGAGAAAGTAGAGAAACTTTAGAAGTGAAAGACCCTCTAGAACTATTGCATTTACCGAGTCCACATCTGTCTTTCAGATGTCTATAGTGCTTGTCATGTAGTGCCCTCATATCTTGCGGCTTCTGCAACCTCTGTTCCAGTTAAGCAAGTGTCAACTGCCATTTTAGGCATGTCCGTCTATCCAGTTTTTGGAGTGGTTAAGATTTCTTGCTACTTCAGTTATTTAATAGATTCCAAAAAGTGTTGATATTCAGATTATGCAGATTTCTTTTGACAAAAAAATGAGGTTGATGAATTTTATAATCTACATTATGGAGCCTAAACCAAACGTACAATCAAGGGTCACCTCAGATGTGTTACTGGAGACAGAATTCTGATCTCATTACATATAAGTGTACCTGGTCTGACATACATGAACAGGCAAGGAAACAGAAAAAGGACATGGCACGACGTTTATGAAAAAGTCTCAGCAATTTTAATTTTCTTCTGAGGAAGCTGAAATTGTGCAAGTAAAACAGTGTGACTGGTCATGTCTCAGGTGAAGTTGTGTTCTGGAAAGTATCTCCAGTCCTGGGCTGGATCCAGTAGGTGCACTCAGACCCCAAATCCTAAAGCAGCGACTTGTATTCCTTAAACAGATGATAGTCCAATGAGAAAGCTGTTCTCAGGTGAGCTGCAGAGCAGGGAGGAGGAGACGGAGGTGTCCTTGGCTTCCCAGCATTGCTGAAACTTGAAGACCAAGGCCAACTCCTCATAGATGGAGCAGAGATACACCTATGAGTACATCACATCGGCTCTGTCTTCAGGAATCTTGGGCTGTGGAAGAGGTGAAGGAATGTGATTTATTCCTTTCTGCTAACGCAGTGTGCTTCAGAGAAAATGAATTGAAAATTTAATAAACATGCTTTTTGCCATAATAAGGGAGAGAATATGAATAATTCATGGCAATGCAAGTGGTCACCTCAGAGCTGGCAGAAGGAGCAAGTACACAACTGAGAGAAGGATGCGCCCTGCCCCAGGAAGCAGGTGCGCTGAGACCATCCCCTGAGAACTGCCCTCCAGATACCACGTGTCAGTGGAACCTGGGCCCGTGCCTGGGATTTGTGCGTCATGTGGAGAAGAGAGCACAGCTCCATTCTTCCTCACTGTGTGACCTAGAATGTGACCTCTTCCTCTGAGTTTCATTCTAACTAGGTGTTAAAATCAAATAACAGCAGCAACTTTACTTGTAAACTTTCCGGTGAGAGCCAGTGATGATCAGAATTGTTACCACTGTTGTTGCCCAATCCCTTAAATATCATAAAAATACCTGTGTGACCCCTCATCTCAGAACTCAGATGACCACCTCGCAGAGAGCACACCTGCTTTGTTTCTGTCACAAACGTGGTATTAGAACTGGAAACTATGTGTACCTTGTTATAGAATTTATATCTTAGTTATGTTATATTGGATGAAGTTAGAATTAGTAAGTGACAGAATTTTAGGTAATGGGATATCTAAGCAAACTGTCGATGGTGTGTCTTCATTTCTCACTGCTTATTATACATAATGGAAGAGGAGAGAGAAAAATTAAAGAGAAAACTATTGACCAATAGTCAGGTGTTTGATAGACAAAGGAGATTTTCACTTCTTCTGGAAAACCCATTAAATTAAATAAATTAAAGAACTTTAAGACACTTTTCCTCATTCTAGATGCATGTCTAATACAGATTTAGATTTAAATGCACAGAGAGAACACAGAAAAGGGAAATTCAGCAACAGATCAGTTTGCCAAATAGGCAGATTTAAACTAGTTTGTAATTTTACCTAAATACTCAAAGAATAAACCCCAGATTCAAATATCAGAAGATAAAATTTCAATGTTATGTGACTTGTTGAGAGAAGCTTGAACTAACATTATTTTGATGAATCATACATCAATAACAATACTTTGTCCAGTGGTCCAAATTTTCAAGGGGCTGCTTGAGTAAATAGTTTCTACCTCCCCTACCTGTGATTTCTGGCAGAATCTATCATCCTCTAGAACCCAGGGACCATTAAGAACAGACACAGAAGTTTGAATACTATGAAGTTTTGAGAGACCCAAATTACTGCCTGGACTGCTTGATGAGGATGATCTCTACAAGCCTCGTCTGTGAAGAGTGTATGGTGGCTTTTGTTATAATGAACAAGTAGCAACAAAGACAGTCAAGGAAAATGAAGGAGGAGGGGAACATGGTCCAAACAGAAGAACAACATAAAGATCTAGAAACTGATATCAATGAAAGCGAAGCATAAGGATTACCTGAAAGAAAATTTAAAGTAAATGTTATAAACATGTTCAATGAGCTAGTGGCATTATGCAAGAACAATGTGAGAATTTTAATAGATATAAAACATTTAAAAGATGACTAAACAAAAATATTGATGCTGATGAATACAGTAAGTCAATCAAAAATTTTAAGAGGATTTTAGACCAGTCTATATCAAGTAATAAAGGAAACAGAAAACTCAAAGAAAGATCATTTGAAATAGTAGAGACAGAGAAGAAAAACGTAAATGAAAGAAATAGAAAAGAGTTAAAGTCTTATGAGTCAGGAAGCACAGTGAAAATGAAATTATGCATTGAGGAGTTATGCAAAGATAAGACAAAAGGGGCAGTGAAGGAAGAGGGTGAGAGAGAGACACAGAGAGAAAGAGAGACAGAGCAAGAGAGGCAGAAAGGTTTTTTAAGAAGTAATAGCATAGCAACTTTCTAAATCTGGAGAAGCAAATATTCGTCCACATCCATGAAGCTCTATACATTTTTGAAAAGGTAAACCAAATGAGAAAAATCAGATAGTTTGAAACCACATTGCTAAAGGAAAGATTTTTGAAAAGAGAAAGTAAAGGAGCAGATTTAGCAGATTTCTCAGCAGGTGATTTTCAGTTCCGAATGGAGGGGAATTATATTTGATAATGTATGGTTTATTGATAGAGATTACTTCTGGGAAATGTATTTCTAGTCAATGTCATCATTGTGCAAGCATCATAGGGAGAACTTACACAAACCTACAAGGAATATCCTACTACACATAGAATATGTGGAATAGCACAATGTTTCCAGACAACTAAACTGTACAGCATGTTACTGCAGCAAACACTGCAGGGAACTGAAATGCCTTGGTAAGTATCTCTCTATCTAAACACATCTAAATATGGAACATCCTTAGTGAAAATACGGTATTACAATATTATGTGGCCACAAACATATATGTGGTCTATTGTTGACTGAAACTTTGTTAGGTGGCCCATGACTGTATTCAAATTGCTCGGGGAAAAAAACTGAAAAACAAACAAAACTCTGCCAACCAAGAAACTTTACCATGTAAATCATTTTGTAAAATAAAGGATAGGTAAGACCTTTCCCAGAGAAGCAAAACCTAAAGGAGATCTTCAACACTGGGCCTGCCTTAAACACCAAAGGGTCTCAACTAGGTCTGCAGAATAATGACATAGCTGCATCAGCTCCATTGTGGCCTCTGTCATGTGACAGTTTTGTGTGAATTTTCTTTCTGCTCTGTCTGGATGTTCTTTCTCTCTCATCTTCTAACTCGATTCTCCTTTTAATTCTCAGTTTGTTGGAAAGATTCATATTTATTAAGAACATTAAAAACTTCGGAAAAAAATTTCATCTTAAACTCAACAAATTTAATTACCTCTTCACGGATGCCCACCTGTTCTTTTTTTGTTTCCCTATGGTATATGGCCCTTGTTTCTAATTCAGTCCAGTCCTTAATTCCATATGCATGAGGCATCCAACCATCACACACCCAGGAACATCTTGGAGGAAGGGACCCTACCATTTGCCTCATCAGCCTTCAGGTGCACAGTGGCCATTCCTTCAGCTGTTGTATATGCTTTAGGGCTTTCCATTTAAAAGTGTATTTCACTATCCCCCAAACAAAGTTCCTGGACCTTAAAACGTGATGTGGTGTTGGGGGCATTGACAGCCAAATTTCATTGAAAGTCTCTTCTGCCCTTGGTAATTGAGGATGACAGGGAAGAAGGGAATAAAACTCGGACCTCATGTAGCTCCTCATTTAGCAATACATTCAGTGCCAATTTAGAAAGTTGAAGACATTGAGTAATGTTGGTATGGTTTTCTCTGGCATACTAAGGAGACAGCAGAAGATGGTCAGTGGTCAGTCTCCATCCAGCTGGTACCCATTGTCCATTAGTTAGGTCTTCAGAAAAGATAAAAGACAACTTTTGTGACAAATCCCCAAGGGCTTCATTAAAACACTTTGCCCAGAAATTGGTCAACAGGAACATGACAAGTTTTTATATCACAGCTACTATTTTTTGCCTTCTTTATGTAGAAATCTGAGAGATGTGCCCAGGGGCTGATTCTCCATCCAGGGGACAGTGCTAACAGAGTTATGAGTTATGTGGTATTAGTCTGTCTGGGTCTTCATAAGAAGACAACACGGATTGGGTGGCTTAAACAACAAATATTGATTTTCTTACAATTCTGAAGTCTGAATGTTGAAGATCAAGGTGCTGGCAGGGTTGGTTCTTGGTACGGCTTCTTCCTGGCATGCACTGGGGCACCTTCTAATACACTGCGTCTCCACATGGCCTCTTCTCTGTGTGCACGTGAAAAGTGAGAGGTCTCTGGTGTTTCTTCCTCGTCTTATAAAGACAGCACATCTATTGCATTAGGTTCTCACACTTCTGACCACATTTAACCTTAATTGTATCATTAAAATTCCAATATAGATCCATTAAATTTAAGGTTTCAGCATATGAATTTTAAAGAGGCCACAATTCAATTGATGACAGAAACCAAGAGGTGTTGAGAAGCATTAAAATATATGTTTTTTTAATCACTAAGGAATAATGGGCCACGCAGGAACTCGTAGGAAAGTTCCTAGTAATCGGTGAAACTTCAATTGTAAGAGGAAAATGTGCCTTCCTCCTTTCTTTTCTGGCAGAAGAATGTGAGGAAGCAGAACCACAGATAATAAAGAAAGAGGAGCCCTGGGGACAGCTGAGGTGCTGCTGAGGAGGGAGAGTACTGAGCAGATGAGGAAGCCCCGCCCTCCCTGCACCTGCTCCTGACCCGGCCTCCTGCTCTGTGGGCTCCGCGCGCCCCCTGCTGGTCCTGAGCGGCACCTGCGCCCGCCCCCTCCGCCTCCCTGCAGGGAGGTTTGTGTCTGGGCTCACACCCACCTCCCCTCACTGTGTCTCTCGCACAGTAATACACGGCCGTGTCCGCGGCGGTCGCAGAGCTCAGCTTCAGGGAGAACTGGTTCTTGGACGTGTCTTTTGAAATGGTGACTCGACTCTTGAGGGAGGGGTTGTAGTTGGTGCCCGCAGTATTACCATCAATATTCCCAATCCACTCCAGCCCTTTCCCTGGGGGCTGGCGGATCCAGCTCCAGTAGTAACCGGTGATGGAGCCACCAGAGACAGCGCAGGTGAGGGACAGGGTCTCCGAAGGCTTCACCAGTCCTGGGCCCGACTCCTGCAGCTGCACCTGGGACAGGACCCCTGTGAACAGAGAGACCCACAGTGAGTCCTAGGATCAGAGACAGCCTCCCATATCGTCATATCTGCATCCCCGAGACACTCACATCTGGGAGCTGCCACCAGGAGGAGGAAGAACCACAGGTGCTTCATGTTCTTGCACAGGAGGTCCCTGACTCTCAGAGAGCATTTCCCATGTGAGCTGGACCCTGAATTTAAGGAAATGTGTGGTGTTTTCCTATGGGTGCCTAAGTGAGTATTTGCATGTGGGTGGTGCCTTTGTATGGAGAGGTGAAAAGAGATGAGGGAGGTCCCAGTCTTTGGGGCTCACCCTGAGAGGAGGATGCTGGCTGTGCCCTCTGAGAACTCAGTTCTCTTCCTGGGGCCTCCCCTCACCAAGTCCAGAGTCGTCTTCTTCCAAGTAGGGAGATGTGCTCAAGGAGCTGGTCTGGGAGATGAGTGTGATCATGGATCGAGGACAGATTTTGGAATAGGTTCAATGCCGTTCTACATGTGAAGATTTATATGAAACCAACCTAACATCCAGATTATCTAAATTGTCAAATCTCCATTCAAAATATTAGGGCAACAGCTAAACATATTAGTTACAGTGAATTTATATAAACCTACATCCATGCAATGTTTATTGTAATTCAGAATATCCATCATGGTTAGAGGGAATATATCTGTCCCAGAGAGTGTGTCATAAAAAATAAAAAATTCTGAGCCCTTCCCTTTGTGAACATTTGAAATTTGGGATTCTGTCTGCAATCTCAGGAGAAGGTAGTGGGATGTATCTCCAACCGTGTCAATGTGTGATGCTGAGAATATGGCCTGACCTTTATACACTTCTGTGTGAATAGATGTGATTGGGGATCACAGTGACAATTTCAGTCACAACCTATAATAGGCCAGCACAGGAGCATAGTCTCATCATCAAGATTAGTGCAATTGCCTTTCCTGGGAACAAGAGAGGACATCTGTGAGCCCTCCCCTCTGAGAGCACAAGGAACTCTGGTTCTTCCCTGACAGGTCACACTTCAGAAACATGGCTGGACAATGACACTCAAGCCCAGAGTCCACACCCACATATTTATCGTGTCAGGTACACCTGTGTCTGAAAGACTTTCTCCTTCCTTGAATTGCATGAACATACCTTAGAGTTTGCGGTATTGCATCTTGGGCATTTGGCGAATTATATAATAAATAATCTATCTCCATGGATGTGGGTGACAGGAGAGTCATCAGAAGTTGGATGTGTTTCAACATCAGGACAAACCTGGGCTGTCTTGTTAGAACTGAACAAGTGAGCTGACCTGTGGGACAACAGAGGGAAAGACACAGAGCCAACATCCAGAGCCAGGTGAACCCCTTACCAACCAGGTGGTCTCTGGACATTTTGTTTAAACACATCCAGAAAGACCTTCCTCACCTTCAGGAGAATTACGAACACGAGGGAAATTGAGATAAATTTTTATTTACAGAGAATAATTCATAGGCTTGTAGACATCTATGTGGGTGTGTACAGGATTGCTAGGATATGCTCATACACAGAACAGAAGAAATAATTCTATTTCATGGAAAGAAACCCAAAGAGCTTCTGAACTGGTAGGTATTCTTTGCCACAAACGTGTCAGGTCACTAGATCATGTTATGATGCTGGAGGTAACACTTCCCAACCTTGTCCTGGAGACAAAATGCAAATGAGTAAAGATTCAAGTGAGATTCTTTTGAAAAATACAAGTAATGAACAGACCAAAAAACATGAACCATTATGTAAAGAGTGCTAATGACATGAAACAATAAATTCCATGTTGAGGTGACGGGGAAGTTCCATCTGACAGCTCATTTTCACCTTTATGGCTACGGAGTGCCCCCTGCAGCCCAGTTCCCACCCTCAAGTGAAGTTTCTGTCTGAGCTCTGTGAGTGATCGGGAGTCATTGTGAGCCACTCAGAAAAGTAGTTGATTCTACTTCTTCAAACGGGAATTTACACAATCAACTCCTCACCTTAGCCAGTCTATTTTTGTAACTGTGCATGACCCTTGGGAATGCAGTCACCATTTCTTTCATAATGAGAATTGACTGTGCCATGAAGGTAACAGGAAGATGTGTAAATTTAAAGTCTGGGTACATAAACCACTGGATTATCAAAGCCTGGAGCCAATCACATTCTGTCATCTTGCTTAATTAATTGTGAATTTGATTTCAGTTGTTTAGTTCAAGTTCCCACAACTTACTTTCTGATAAAATAGTCACATATGATAATCTTGAGATATTAAAATGAAAAACAATCACTAATTTCAAAATGAACCCAACTTCCAGGAGAGATGAAAATTCCTTTGTGGTGAAGGGTGTGAAGGGTGGAGACATGGTTGAATACTGAGGTTGTGTTCACAATTGTATTATTTTAATCAGGGAACTTCTGTACCTCCCTTATATTTAGTAGAAACTGCCATTGAGAACCTTGATGTAATGTAATTAATTGATGGGTCACACAAAAGCAATGAAGCTGAAGGTTATTGAGCAGGAATTGCTATTACAACTTTAGCTTTCCTTTAGAACACATTCCTCTACCTGATGTGAAATTAGCCCAGGCGCACTGATGAGCGTTTTACAGTTAACCAAAGACCAGGGAATGGGCACTCGTGTGTGTGGAGCAGGGCATGGCTTTGGGATGCTTTGCAAACAAAGTGGCTTCTCACGTCTTCTGGAAAACCCATCAAAATGGGCAAGTTAGGGATCTCTTAGGAGCACACATCTATACCACATTCATGGCTAATATAACAGTGGAAGTTGATGCAAAATGAGATCATATGGAAGATAAAGAAACTGCTGCACCACTGCCTCAGCTCAGCACAGCTACCTCTTCCCTCAGGGCTTCTGACTCTCTCAGGATGTGGGTGTCCACACTGTGTCTCTCGTACAGTAATGCACGGCCGTGTCCTCAGCCTTTAGGCTGCTGATCTGCAGATGCACTGTGCTGACAGAGGTGTCCATGGAGAAGACAAATCATCCTGTTTAGCCCTGGGCATACATTGGGTTCCCAGTGTTGATGTTCATCCACCCCATCCACTCAAGCCCTTCTCCAGGGACCTGTCTCACCCAATTCATACCATAGGTGGTAAAGCTGTAACCAGAAGCATTGCAGAAGTACCTCACTGAGGCCACAGGCTGCTTCACCTCAGGCCCAAACCGCACCAGCTGCACCTGGGAGTGGGCACCGGTGGAGAGGACATAGGATCGCGGGAAGTCTCACTTGACCAGCCTGGTTTCTCTGTCAGCCCTGGGACTGGGGAGCCCCTTAACTTTTGCTGCTGACGCCAAGAAGAGGATCCTGTGGGTCCTGTCATGGTAGGGTGTGGTCTCGAGGAGGGGTGTGGTTGTTGGGTGATGCTCTCAGGGCACAGAGTTATCTGTATTAGCCTCAGTGATTGGCATATTCTTGAAGGATGCTATTTAATAGCCCAATTCCTGACCCAGTATGAGAAAGAACAAATACGTGACACATGGACGACACAGTTGTAGAAGCTGAGGGTTCAAGCCGTAATCCCGTTGGAGGCCATGTGTCCCCTAAACATCCCTGTACCCTGTGTTGACAGAGCTTCCCCCACTGGAGAACAAGCTCCCCCAGGACATGCACCTCACTTTGAATCCACATTTGAATGAATAAGGGGCAACTTGAACCATTTGTAGACCTTAATATGCGAATGCATTATTTTGGGAATGAGTGTGTTTGTCCAAAAATTGCACTGATTTAAAAGAAAGGATCTCTTCCTGACCTCCAGGTGCTTACTATTAAGATAACTAGCAGAGTTTGAAATCCCCATTGTGAAAGTGGTTCTCATAACAACATCCAGTTTGATAAATGCTCACAATGGAATGGAATATTTATACAAACATCAGAAGTCCTTGTGAAATACTTATATTAGATATTTTTAAAGGAAGTCCGGGGCCCTGAGAGGAACCCCTCCCCAGCCTGCTGTGTACCTGCTCTGGGGGGGAGCCTGTGCTGGGTTTATCCTGAGTGCCCCCTGCAACCCAGCCCCTACCCAGCAGGAGCGTTTCTTTCTGAACTTACAGAGTATATTCCTACCAGTGTCTCTAGCCCGGTATAAAGTGGCTGTGCCCTGGCTCAGAATTCTCCTTTAGTGACACAACATGCTTCTCACACCATCATTTGAAATACTGAATTGGCCTTAGGAAACCCAGAACTCTACAGGGAGACCCGAAGAAAAGATCTTCTGCATCACTGGGGAGCCCTTTCCTGGAGCTCCAGAGGCACTGAATCGTTTGACATATGGTGAACCCAAAAACTCTTCAGGGATTTGGTGGGGGACTCTTATTTTTTTTAGGGTCCTGCAGTTGATTATTGCACTTGAGAATATCTGCAGGTGCAGGTGCACGTGGACAGAAACCCAACTCAACTCTAGTATTCAAATAACACACACACACATACACACACACACACGCACACTGTGGCTAATTTTAACATTAATCGGCCCATTTTTTTCCTTTCTTTTCTGGTATCCATGTCAAGGAAAGCACTCCCTACACTGGCACAAAGGATGAGTATGTGTCTACTTTCTGCAAACAGAAGAAAACAGAATACAAGTAGACACCTTGGAAGTGCATGCACATTGAATTCAGCTGGTCTCACTTTGGAACCCTGCAGACGTGCCATGAAAATTAATTTGAGGCTAATGAGGGTGAAATCAGTTCCTTGGTGCTGAAGTTGCTATTGTCAGAGCCTTCAAATTGCTCTATTTTCCTGAACATTTTTTATCCTATTTTCCTCCTCAGATAGAGTTTGTGCATTGGCACACTCTCATATTTAATCCATATTGACTAAACTGGTGAGACGTAATGTGTGGAACACGGAAGCATTACATGTTCTTACAGATGAACCTTAATACTCTGGTGATCTTCTTTCTCTGGACTGTGCCTGATACAGGAAGTCTCCAGGTGTGAAGCTGATTTTTGCTCTTTTCTCGATGGAACATCACAGGAAAATTTTTGTAAATGTGCCCCTTTTGGCTAATTGTAGCCATTTTCATGATAAAGGAAGCCTGGAGGTATGGGCTTGTAATGGGGATGGATTACCTTTCCCCACATACATAAGGATGTAAAAATGGGTTGTCTGCCTGAAGAAGGTCTCGGTGTTTTATCAGAGATTTGGTCTCCTGGTAATACAGCCATGCAGGGATATAGGTGGATTCTCACCCTGAGAACCTGGAGGTTCCTGGAGGAAAGGGCGATAAGAGTATGGGGGGGTGGGCCCCCCAGAATCTCTCAGCCTCATGCTTGTCCAGACATGCTCTTTATGTTTATTTAGTTCAGATTTTCATATAACAAATCACACAGCCAGGCTCATTTAAATTATCCATATTCAGGCCATATGGGACCAGCAGCTGAGTATAATAATTATACTGAACTCAGACAAATCTGGTCCTAATCCAATGTTTACTGCAGCTCAGAACACCTATAATGACTCACTTAACTTGGAGATTATTTCTTCCCTGAAAGAACTGTAAGGGTTGCTGTGGAGCCTCTGTGGGGTTGGATTTTTTTGAATCAGCCTGTCATGCAGGGTATTCTGAGTGATATAGACCTTTACACTTAGATGGCAATTATTCCTAGTGACATGGAAATGGCTGGCAGCCCTTAATTCAGTTAATTCCTTTGGTTCACCTGAGTGTCTACAAGTACCTGATGAACCTCAGAACTCTTCTTCATGGATGATTCTGAAGATTGTCAATCAACTCAGTGCTACAGACAGGCAGCTAATGGAGGATTCTCAGTCCACTGCCACTGTGAGCATTTAGGTAATTCCATGTGTATGCTATTGTGAATAGTGCTGCCGTGAACCTACATGTTTATATTCCTTTAGGTGTCTGTCCGGCTGTGGGATTGTTGGGTCAAAAGACACTTCGGTTTTAGGTTATTGGAGGGATCACCACACTGCTTTCCACCATGGTTGAACTAATTTATATTCCCACCAAAAGTGTATAAATGTTCCCTTTTTCTTGCAACCTTACCAGCATCTGTTACTACTTTTTTTAAGATTAGCCATATTGACTGATGTGAGATGATACCTCACTGTAGTTTTAATACGTATTTCTCCAACGATAGTGATATTCAGCATGTTTTTCTATGCTATTTGGCCACATGTAGGCCTTTTTGTAAGTGTCTTTTCATGTCCGTTGACCATTTTTTCTTCCTTGTATGTTTGTTTAATTCCATGTATATTATAAATGTTAGATCTTCGTCAGACGTATAGGTGGCAAATACTTTACTTCCCATTCTAGAGGTTGCCTGTTTACTCTGTTGATAGTATATCTTGCTATGCAGAAGCTCTTTAGTTTACTTGGTCCCATTTGTCAATTTTTGATTTTGTTAAAATTGCTTCTATCAATTTCAGAATAAAGTCTTTGCCAGTTCTTATGTACTAAATTGTATTGCCTAGGGTATTATCCAGAGTTTTTATGGTTTTAGGTTTTACGTTTAAATCTTTAATCCACTTATAATATTTTTTCAATTGATGCTGAAAACGCATTTGATGAAACTCAACATGCTTTCATGAAAAAAAAAAAAAACATAAAAATGGGTATAGAAAGAACACATCTCGACAAAATAAAAGTTATATTCAAGAGACTTTCAGGTAGTATTATAATGAATGAGAAATAACTAAAAGTCTTTTCTCTAAGATCTGGAACGTGACAAATTTCCCACTTTAACCACTGGTAAAGCATAAATCCTTCTGCTGCCCCCATAGCCGGCTCTTACCTGCACGCGCCACCTACTGGCCTGGTGTTCAAACTGCATGACCTAATACAAAGCCGCTACCACCAGTGTACAGCAGGTGAAAATGAGATTAGCTTCTCAATACTTCTGTGATTCCAGCTCCGCAAAAGACCACGGGCCTGCTCACATGCTCAGTATGTTACTACTAAAGCTGGAATTTGGAAAAGGCACCACACTAAAACTATTAATAACAAGATAAATCACACTGAGTAGATGCCCCTCACCTGGCCATTTCCATCAAGGCTGGTGCTTTTGTATACCAGGCTGAGTGGCTCATGTTTGTCACACTCTCAGGAGCTCAGCAGAGAACTCAGGTCACTGCGCATTTCATAGACCAACCCATTGCCAGAGGCAACGGAGAGCTTCTCCCTGTGCACAGATATCAAGCATGTACTCATCTGCTTCTGCCACAGTCAGCTCAAGCCTGTAAGGCCACCTAGTAACGTGAAGGGTAAACTTAACAACCGATATAAAATTTGCTGAAACAAATGCATCCCAAATGAGAAACAGTTCCTGAGGCCTCCACTATCTAGGACCTGCAGGAGGCAGTGAGCCTGCTCACAGGCCCAGTACATTGTTTTACAACCATCGTTTCAGAAAGCCACTAAATAATGACCATCTATAGACAAGAAACAATTACAGAGTCTTTGCCACTGAGTAAACCAAGAACCAAATAAAAAGACCCACCCAATATGCATGATATTCACATTCTAAAGATAATGAAATTTTCATTAAAATCAAAATACATTCAAAAATAGTAAGAGATAGTTTAGCCAATGGAAAGCAAGCAGATAAGCAATTCTGGAAGTATGAAAAAGGAGAATTATAAGACCCCAGATATCACCTTAGCTCTCCAGCAATAGAATCTAAACAACATGATATATTTGAAATCTCAGATAATTCAAAAATGTTTATTTATCGAAGCTCGATTAAATCCAAAAGAGATTTGAGAACCAATACAAATAAATCAGAACCACTCAGGCCAGGCATTGTGGCTCATGCCTGTAATCCTAGCACTTCGGGAGGCAGAGGAAGGGGGATCATGAGGTCAGAAGTTCTAGACCAGTCTGGCCGACATAGTGAAAAGCCATCTCTACTAAAAATACAAACCGTTGGCTTGGTGTGGTGGTGTGTGCCTGCAATCCCTGCTACTCAGGAGGCTGAGGCAGAATTGCATGAAGCCAGGAGGCAGAGGTTGCAGTGAGCCAAGATCACACCATTGCACTCCTGTCCAGGCAACACTGCAAGACTCTGTGTCAAAAAAACAACAACAACAAAAAAGGCAAAATCAGAACAATTCAAGATTTACTTAAGACTTTGATTTTTAAAAAATAATCTTCAGGGAATAAAAACTTCATTGAATTATAATTAGAAAATACTGTTTAAAACTTGAACAATGGACTATACTAAACTGAAGAAAGAACATCAAACCTAACAGACAGATATTTCAAATTAACTCAGTCAGATAAAAGTGAACAAAATCATTGGGAAGTATAAGATTAAGTAAAACAATTGAAACAGTGGTTCGTGGATATTCCTGAGGGAGAAAATTAGTAAAAATTTTTAGAAGACCAAATTGATGAAATAATTGAGGAAAATATCCCTAGTCTTGCTAGAGATTTTCACATGCAGATAAAAGAAGTTCAGAAAACTCCATGACAAGACACTGGAAAACAGTCATAACCAAGATCTAGAGTATTCAGTCTATCTAAAGGAAATAGGAAGAAAAACATTCTAAAATTCACAAAAAAGTGTCTAATAATTTATCTGAAATTCTATCAAACTAACAATGTACTTCTCAACATAAACTTATAAGATAGAAACTAGATGTACCATATGACCCAGCCATCCCATTACTGGGTATATACCCAAAGGATTATAAATCATGCTGCTATAAAGACACATGCACACATATGTTTATTGCGGCACTATTCACAATAGCAAAGACCTGGAATCAACCCAAATGTCCATCAGTGACAGAGTGGATTAAGAAAATGTGGCACATATACACCATGGAATACTATGCAGCCATAAAAAAGGATGAGTTTGTGTCCTTTGTAGGGACATGGATGCAGCTGGAAACCATCATTCTTAGCAAACTATCACAAGAACAGAAAACCAAACACCGCATGTTCTCACTCATAGGTGGGAACTGCACAATGAGATCACTTGGACTAGGGAAGGGGAACATCACACACCGGGGCCTATCATGGGGAGGGGGGAAGGGGGAGGGATTGCATTGGGAGTTATACCTGATGTAAATGACGAGCGATGGGTGCTGACGAGTTGATGGGTGCAGCACAGCAACATGGCACAAGTATACATATGTAACAAATCTGCACGTTATGCACATGTACCCTAGAACTTAAAGTATAATAATAATAAAAAAAAAGAAAAGATTGAACTCTCAGTTTCAGACTACTTAAAGAAAAAATAAACGAAAAAAATTATATGTCAATAATTCATTTTGTATCCTGCTAAACCAAGCTTCATAAATGAAGGAGAAATAAAGTATTTCTAAGGTAAGAAAATGCTAAGGATATTTATTTACACTAGACCAGAACTATAAGAAATGCTGAAGGGAGTCCTAAATATGGAAGCCATAGGTCAATACTCACCATCATAAACAACACAAAATTAAAAAATTCACTCATAAAACTATTACACAATTAAGACTACAAAGCCACTAGTTAATGATTAACATGACAACAGGATCCAAACCTCACATATCACTATTAATTTGGATATAAATAAGTTAAATTCTTCACCTAAAATATATACACTGGTAGAAAGAATAAAAAAGAGTTTTGAAATTTATGCTGCTGACATGAAACTCCCTTAATTGGTAAAAACACATAGATTCAAGATCAAGAGGGTGAAAAAAGATATTTCATGCAAATGGAAACCAAAAGCAAGCAAGAGTAGCTATGCTTATATCATATAAAACAAACTTTCAGTAAACACCAGTAATTAAAGACAAAGAAAGTCATTACATAATGATAAAATGATTGATTAAAAATACCAATTCTAAATATATGTGTGCTCTACACCAGAAAACCCATGTTCATAAAACAAATACTATTAGACCTAAGGAAGAACATAGATAACAATACAATAGTGATGGACTTCAATGCCCATCTGACAATCCTAGAAAAATCATTGAGAAAGAAAATCAACAAGGAAACACTAGACTTAAATTGGACTCTAGACCAAATAAACCCAAAAGATATTCACAGAACATTCAATTCTGATGACTGCAGAATATACATTATTCCCATTAGCAAGGAATATTTTCTAAGATGGATTATATACTATGCCAGAAATAAAAGTCTCAACTTTTTAAAAAAATGAATTATCTCATCAGACCAAAGTAATATAAAGCTAGAAATCAAACCCTAGAAGAATACTCAAAACTACACACACACACACACGAAAATTAAACATCCTGCTACTGAATGAAATTTGGGTCAACTATAAAATTAAAAAGGATATTGTAACATGCTTTGAAATGTATAAAAATAGACAAGCAGCATACCAAAACCTTTGCAGCAAAAACCTGTGCTGAGGGGGAAGATTATAGTGTTAAATGACCTCATCAAAAAGATCCAAAGCTTACAAATTAACAACCTAACATTACATATCAAAGAATTAGAAAAACCACAACAAACTAAACACACAGTAGAATAAAACAAATAACAAAGACCAGAGCAGAACTAGATAAAGTTAAGAACCAAGAAATACAAAGAACCAACAAAATAAAACATTGGGCTTTTGAGATGATAAACAAAACTTACAGACCACTAACTAGATTAGGCAAGTAAAGTAGACAGACAATTTAAATAAGTAGAATGAGAAACAAAAAAGAAAAGATTACAACTGATGCCATAGAAATATAAATGATCAACATAGACTACTATGAACATCTCCAGTCTAACGAACTAGGAAATTTAGGGTGAACAGATAAATGTCTGAAAACATGCAATCTCCCAAGATTGAAACAGGAAGAAATAAAAATCCTGAAGAGACCAACAAAAATTATTGATATTCAAGCAGTAATTTTAAGAAGTCTCAACAAAGAAGCCCTAAAACAGACGATTTTAAATGGTAAATTCTGCCCGATATACTAAAAGATCTGCTAGCAATTCTACTGAAACTTTTTCAAAAAATTGAGTTGAGGGTGTTTCTCCCTAATTCATTCCACAAAGCCACTAACAGCCTGCTACCACATCCATGCCAGGACCCAAAAAGGAATACTACAGATCAATATTCCTGATGACTATAGATGTAAAAATCCTCAACAAGACACAAGAAAATTGAATCCAATCACATATCAAAAAGATAAAATGCCACGATCTACTAAGTTTTGTTTCAGGGATGCAAGGATGGCTCAACATTCATGTATCAATAACTGTGATCCACCACATAAACAAAATTCAAAACAAAAAACATATAATCATGTCAATAGGTCCAAAAAAAAAAAAAGCAATTGATAGCATTTAGGATTTCTTTATGATAAAAACCCTCAACAAAATTAGAATAGAAGGAAAACATACCTCAAATGAATAGAAACCATATATGACAAACTCACACTCAACATTATACTGAATAGGAATATGTTGAAAGTATTCCTCACAAGACTCAGAACACGTCAAGGATGCCCACTTTCACCACTCTTAATCAATATAGAACTTGAAATCCTGGCCAGAGTAGTCAGGCAGGAGAAAGAAATAAAGACACCCAAATTGGTAAAGAGAAAGTCAAATTATTTTGTGTTTGCCGATAATATGATTTTATACTTAAAAAACTAATATTCTTTAGAAATACTCCTAGAGTTGATGTATTAACTCAGCGAAGTTTTAAAATGATGGAAAAAACATACAAAAGACAGTACTATTTTTATACACACGTAACAAGCAGAGAACCATAGATGCGTGGAACAGGATGGACATTCCAGAAATAAAGTCACAAGCCTGCAGCCAACTGACTGTGACCAACTAGACAAAAAGCACATCCTGGGAAAAGGTCACCTTGTTCAATAAATTGTGCAGCAAAAACTGAAAGGCTATTTGCAGAAGAATAAAACTGGACCCATAACTCTCACTATGTGCAAAAGTTAAGCCAAAACCTATAAAAGACTTAACTGGGAGACCTGAGAGTCTGAAGGTTGTAGGTGAAATCCTAGGAAATGTTTTTCTGGACATTGTCCTAGGCAAAGAATTCATGACCACGACCTTAAAAGTAAACAGAACTAAACCAAAATAGACAATTTAGGCGTCATACAAATAAGAAGCAAAGCATGTGCTCAGCAAAATAAAAAATCAACAAAGATATCAGAAAACCTACAGAATGACAAAAAATATTTGTAAACACTGCGTCTGACAAAGAGCGAATATTTGGAATGTGCAAGAAACAAAAACAACACAAGAAAACACAAACAACCTCATTTTAAAGTGAGCAAATAACAGACATTTATTTTTCAAAACAGGACATAAAAATCATCCACCAGCATATGAAAAAACAATCAATGGCATTAATCATCACAGAAATGCAATTTAAAGTCACAATGAGAAACCATATTGAACCAGTCAGACTAGCTATTATTAAAACGTTAAAAATAAAAACTGAATTGAACAAAAAAACAGATGTTGGTGAGGATACAGAGAAACAGTAGTGCATATACACTGTTGGAGAAAATGTAAATTAGTACAAGCTATATGGAAAACAGTATGGAAACTTCTCAGAGAACTAATAATCGAACTAATATTTGATTCCGCAACTCCACTACTTGGTATTGGCTCAAAGGAAAATAAATTTTATATTAGACAGATGCCTGCATTTATTTTTATTGTTGTGTTATTCAGAGTAGTACATATATGGTACCAAACTTAGTGTCTATTTATTATGATTAGATAAGGAAAACATGTTGTATATGTGCATATATATATACACACTTACCCTCGCAAATACACTATATATAAACTCGTGATTAAACTCATACCGCATGTTCCAAGGCTGCAGACATCCACAGACACTGCTATCAGGTGGAATATTTTATGGACTTGGACACCTCATTCCAGGAGGTAAGAGAGAGCCATAAATGAAGAAAAGTTTTCTTTTAATTTTTTTAGTTATTTCCTTTTTTAGGAACGCACAGGGTTTGACCAATTCAGGCCTGCTGAGTTAACCCACTGCTGTACACAAATCCCGATGGGATGCATTGTGGATGGTTAGGCTCAGCAGAGAGGGTAGAGATGGCCAAGTTAGGACCACAAGGAGGAGCTGAGGGACTGTAGGAGGAAAGTTGAGAGGCTCTAGAGGGACCCATGAGTGTGCCTGAGCTGTGAGTTGAACCAAAGCTGTTGTGTTTCCCAGGAGCCCAAGAAAATGGTGCTAGAGTGAAGGGTGTGGGGAAGGGGCGGTAAATAGGCAGTGGATGGGTGCGGGAGGGAAAGAGAGCTAAAGGTGTTAGGAACCAGGAAGGAGAGCAAGGGATCTGGGCATTCCTTAAAGAAGCAGGTTCAGAAATAAGCTGTCAAATGCCTCCAGCCTGGGCTTCCATCCGTATGTCAGAGATAAATTCTAGGCAAGTTTCGCATCTGACAAATACCACAGAGTGAGGAAGGAGATGGAGGCGTTGCTAGGAGAGAACACCCCGGACAAGACAGCAGCCCATCCTTGTCCTCACATGGCCCTGCCTGTCCTTTATCATCACAGATCAGAGGTTCTCATCCTTGTCCTGTGGTGGAAAAAACATCCTGTTCTTAGAATCCTAAGAAGGCCTCCAGACACATGTGGGTGGTTCAGTCTACCATAAATCTGGCATTTCCAAACAAGTCCTCTATCTGCCTTTCATCAATGTGATCATGAAGCTTCAGGGTAAGTGAAACACGTCAGTCCCTAAACAGTAAAAACAAAAACAAATGGCCTATTTACCCATGTTGGGATGACTCCCAGGTTTCGGAAGCAAAGAATTGGACAGAGAAGCAAAAGTGTTTGTTCTCAGGACTTCTGGACACCACACATGGAAAATGAAACTCACACATACAAACATTATAGTAAAATGGATCATCGCACTTATTTTTTTGAGGTTCCCTGAGCAATTAGGAAGCAGTAAAGGTAGATTTATCAAAGAAAAAATATCAAGTAAAGACACTTGTTTCAGCACAGTAAGACTTTATCCAGGGTCCTCACAGTAGGTGTAGGGACCGGGGCAATGGTGTTTTGCTGTGGGGAGAGAGATTCAGCTGAACTCCAAATGCAGATGGGAACGTGAGGATTTACAACCAAGCAGCAGGGTAGGGTCCGGAAGATGGAAAATTACTAGGCGGAAACATCAGGGGCATGGCCAAATCTCCTTAAACCAACCTGCCAGGATTCTTGTTGATGTTGGGCCAAGGTGATTCGACGTCACCGAGGTACGGTGAAGGGCAAGGAACCTGATCAGACACCCAGGAAAATCAGACATGGAGGATGGGAAATCTGGCTAAACCAACACCCCGGAATTCCAGGTAAAATGGAATTTCACATGAAGATCAGAGAGAGGGGGGGATAAGAAGTTTCAGGAGCCTCCTAACTTCTGTGGAGGCAAATGAGCTACATCAGGTGGAGACCCATCAATGGTGGCACTTTCTGCTGAACAAACTCACAACTGAGTGAAATGAGAACAATTCGGCACAAAAATGTAAATTCAACCATTTCCTGAATTTCTGGAGATTGTGAGTGGCAGAATGAGCTGAGGTGTGATAGCTCAGGGGGTGTCCTAATTCTGAAACCACAATTAGTTCTAAGCAGTGTTCACTGACAAAAGAACAGCTCGAGGTTCCCACACGCACAAACACCTGACTCCATGAATCTGCAACCGGGGGTCTCTGCAGGCTCCAAGGTGCACAGGACAGATCCCACCTCAGAGTCAGCCTCAGGTAATTATCTGCTCTTCCTGTGGGGAGCAGAGGAACAGTGCAGAAGGAGAGTCAGCTGTATTCTACTCAGGATCTCTGCACATGGAGGAAAACAATGAAAGGGGGGATCACACATCCTCAACACGTCACAATTCCACTTGAGAAAGGCAATTCTGTTCCAGGACATTCTGTGGAATCAAGGAAGAAAGCAATTGGGACAAATTAGAAATCACCATTGTTTACAGACTGCATGTTTGTTTCTATGTCATCCACAGAAATGAATTAAAAGCCTGTGTTCTGTATAGAACCCACACCGTGTGGGCCCTGAGTCAGCACCTCCCTCCCTCCACCTTCAGGGAGCACAACGCACCTGACCCAGGTGCCCGGGGCTGCACTCTGTCTTCCATGCCACGGCTGGTGCTGGAGCCCCGTCCTGGGCTCCACTCTCAGGAGAAGAACGAGCTCTGCGCTGATCTGAGCAGAGCCACTGCTGGGAGTCACTGGGTCCCCGATGGGAAACTTTGACACAACTCTAACTCAGTGCCCTTGCTGGACCTTCTAGAACAGCACAGAAGTTTAAGAAAGTTTCTCCCAGTCCTCCTCCCTCTCTCCTTCACTCAGGGACTGACTTCCCTCACATGCCTTCAGATTCCCCAGTCTCCTTCCACTCCCTCTGCATTTCCTCTCAAAAGCATGGACGGGTTCCTTAGGAAACTGTACACAAACTTAATCCAGTCATAGAATGTGCTTCTCTGAAGACCAACACTAACGCACATATTTTGGCAAAGCTGTTTATAATACCAGCCAGATTCTATTGGCAAATAGATATAGACTTTTCCACAATTTGTTTACTGATAAAGGTGCTGATTGGTATTTGGATTGATTTGAGTTTCTGTGTATTTGAAATAAAGCTGCTCCTCAGCTTAGAGGAGTACACAGCTGAGAAACATGTTCTAGATCTTATAGCAACGTGAACAGCAGCTAAAGTGGTCAAGTTGCAAATGAATCAATATTCTGTAATACCTCAGGTAATTAACCTTACGGCACCCCGTGCGTATGTCAGTGTGTGAGAGAGAAAGAAAGAAAGAGGGAGGAAAGGAAACTGAAAATAAAGTGATTCTACGTAAGTATTAATTTGTGAGGTCCTCAAATGCAGGGACTGATTCCTAACAAACAGAGTCCACATAGGTTGAAGAGGGTAACTTGATGCACTCACATATGGCTATAGATTCATAATATAAATGTTATTCTCTAAACACATAAACACTCATATGCATTAGAATAGATGTCGTGTCTAGTGGTGGAATGAGAAGGTGACACTAAAACCTGATTTCAGGCCTTTCCCCGCCTGCTACACCTGCTCTGAGGCTGACCCTTGAGCCTGCCTGACCACTGAGCCCCACAGTGGTCCTGAGACCTCATGCAGTGCTATGTGCCCCCTGGGTTTCCCTGCTGGTTCCAGGGTGCTGGCTTCTGTCCTCAGCACCGTTTGCTGTCCTGTAAACCCCCACAGGAAGGTTTGTGTGTGGGCTCACACTGATGTCTCCTCATTGTGTCTTTTGCTTAAAATACTTGTTTGTGGCTGGGCACAGTGGCTCACACCTGAAATCCCAGCACTTTTGGAGGCCAAGGCAGGTGGATCACAAGGTCAGGAGTTCAAGACCAGCCTGGCCAGCATAGTGAAAACCCATCTCTACCAAAAATACAAAAATTAGCCAAGTGTGGTGATGGTTGCCTGCAGTCCCAGCTTCTTGGAGGCTGAGGCTGGATAATCGCTTGAACCCATGATGTGGAGGTTGTATTGAGCCAAGATTGTCCCACTGCACTCCAGCCTGGGTGACACAGCAAGACTCTCTCTGAAAAACAAACAAACATGGTTGTGTGCTTTTTGCTCCCGTAGCTGAGCCATAGGAAGACCTGTTTTTGAACATAGATCTGGAGGTGGTGACTGGACTCTCGAGGAGTGGGTTGAAATTTGTGCTCCCTTCATAACCTGTGCACCTGACCCACTCCAGTCCCTTCCCTGGGGGCTGATGGATCCTGCTCCAGGAGGAAGTCCTGGTTCTGTTGGGGAATCCAGCGTTTAAACCGAGATGTTATTGTTGTTGATTCACTAAACAAAATGTAGCACTCATTTTTATTGTGTTAAGATACACGTAACATAAAATTTACCATTTTAGCTCTTGGTATAATGGTAATAGCCAGTGATACTTTACGTATTCGCAATGCTGTGCAAGTATCACCACTATTTGGTTTTGGAACATTTTGTTCACCAAAAAGGAAACCTCACTTCCATTAAGCAGTCACTCTCTGTTTCCCCTCCACTCACCTCCTGAGATCCGTCTCTTGGGGATTTCCTGCTCTCCATACTTCATATCCATGAGACAATTTGGGATGCAGACTTCTGTGTCTACCTCAGTTCACTCAGTCAATGTTTTCAGAGTTCATCCAAGTTGCAGCCTATGTCAGTGCTTCACTCCTCTTTAAAGCTGGGTTACAGCCACACAGACACACCACAGCATCTTCACCCGTGTGGGTTACAGACACACAGACACACTGCAGCGTCTTCATCCCTGTGGGTTACAGCCACACAGACACACCACAGCATCTTCACCCGTGTGGGTTACAGACACACAGATACACCACAGCGTCTTCATCCCTGTGGGTTACAGACACACAGACACACCACAGCATCTTCACCCGTGTGGGTTACAGCCACACAGACACACCACAGCGTCTTCATCCCTGTGGGTTACAGACACACAGACACACCGCAGCGTCTTCACCCGTGTGGGTTACAGACACACAGATACACCACAGCGTCTTCATCCCTGTGGGTTACAGCCACACAGACACACCACAGCGTCTTCATCCCTGTGGGTTACAGACACACAGACACACCGCAGCGTCTTCATCTCTGTGGGTTACAGACACACAGACACACTGCAGCGTCTTCATCCCTGTGGGTTACAGACACACAGACACACCGCAGCGTCTTCATCCCTGTGGGTTACAGACACACAGACACACCGCAGCGTCTTCACCCGTGTGGGTTACAGCCACACAGACACACCACAGCGTCTTCATCCCTGTGGGTTACAGACACACAGACACACCGCAGCGTCTTCATCCCTGTGGGTTACAGACACACAGACACACCGCAGCGTCTTCACCCGTGTGGGTTACAGACACACAGATACACCACAGCGTCTTCATCCCTGTGGGTTACAGCCACACAGACACACCACAGCGTCTTCATCCCTGTGGGTTACAGACACACAGACACACCGCAGCGTCTTCATCTCTGTGGGTTACAGACACACAGACACACTGCAGCGTCTTCATCCCTGTGGGTTACAGACACACAGACACACCGCAGCGTCTTCATCCCTGTGGGTTACAGACACACAGACACACCGCAGCGTCTTCATCCCTGTGGGTCACAGCCACACAGACACACCGCAGCGTCTTCATCCCTGTGGGTCACAGACACACAGACACACCGCAGCGTCTTCATCCCTGTGGGTCACAGACACACAGACACACCGCAGCGTCTTCATCCCTGTGGGTCACAGACACACAGACACACCGCAGCGTCTTCATCCCTGTGGGTCACAGACACACAGACACACCGCAGCGTCTTCATCCCTGTGGGTCACAGACACACAGACACACCGCAGCGTCTTCATCCCTGTGGGTCACAGACACACAGACACACCGCAGCGTCTTCATCCCTGTGGGTCACAGACACACAGACACACCGCAGCGTCTTCATCCCTGTGGGTTACAGACACACAGACACACCGCAGCGTCTTTACCCGTGTGGGTTACAGACACACAGACACACCGCAGTCTTCATCCCTGTGGGTTACAGACACACAGACACACTGCAGCGTCTTCATCCCTGTGGGTTACAGACACACAGACACACCGCAGCATCTTCATCCCTGTGGGTTAGAGACGCACAGACACAGCGCAACGTCTTCATCCCTGTGGCAGTCGATGGGCACTTGAGCTGTATTCTCCATTTAACTACTGTGAGTGGTGACACCAGGTACATTTTTGTATGAGGTTTTCCATGAAGACCATTTTCCAAAGTTGCTGTCCCATTTCAATACCAACCAGCAACCATGACCATTCCAAATTCAATGTGTCTTTGCCTACAAGTGATTATGTTTTTCTATTCATTTTTGAATACTGGTTATCTTAGTGTGTGTAACATGGTAACCTGTAGGGAACTTAAATCATCAGTATAAACTAGATAACCCTATTAAAAATGGGGAAAGGACATGCACAGAAGCTTCTCAAACACTGACATACAAGTGAATAAGTAACATAAAAATGCACAGCATCATCAATTGTGAGATAAGTGCAAATCAAAACCAAAGGAGATACTATCTGACACCTGTCAGAATTACTATCACTAAAAGATCAGAAATTAACAGATGCAGGCAAAGCTATAGAGAAAAGGGAACACTTACATACTTTTGGTGAAAATGTAACTTGCTCCAAGCACTGTGGCAGTCAGTCTGGAGATTTCATGAATAAATTAAAGCAGAGCTACGATTCCCCTCAGCAATCTCATTACTGGTTATATGCCCAAGAAAAATTATTGTAACAAAAAGACACATCCACTCATGTGTGTTTCACTGCACAGTTCACAGTACTACAGACATGGGATCAACCTATATGCCCATCGGTTATAGACTGGATAAAAAACATGGTACCTATACACAGTGCAATACTATGCAGCTGTAAAAAAGAATGAAATCCTGTTTTTGCAGCAAATTGGGTGGAGCTAGAGATCAAAATTCTAAGCAAACTGCCATAGCAACAGATGATAAGAGTCAATGGGAGGGGATATGGACATTTTCGATGTTGCTCTGTGTAAAATTGAGAAAACAAATCCCCTGGGTACATGAACTCTTGAAATAGACAAGCCTGAAGACACTCATGTCCTGACTTTCATATCATTAGGTTGTGATTTTTCTCATTTATAGTCAGTTATCTTTCCTTCACACTTGGCTAAAATAGCCACACTTCATAATCTAGAGACATTAAAAAAAAATAACATATCTGAACATTAGAACAAGTGCTAACTGTTAGGTCAAATTTAGTGTGGATTCAGTGTGATAGCCAGGAGACTTGGCTGAATAAGAGCAGTGAGCTCACAGCAATGTTATCTAAACTAGGAAAGTTTGTTTACATCTTTTAGATTAGATTCCCATGGAAATCCTTGATCTAATTTCATCTCTGATGAATCATACGTCAGTAACAAAACTGGAGGTTATGCACTCAAATGAGTAGTGCGTTCAGAGTGTGTTCTTCCACCTGATGTAAAGTCAGCCCACGTGACAGAAGTTATTGTGGTCAACAGAGCTCGTCAATAAGCCAAAGCAAGGATTAAGTGCATGTTTTAGAGGAGTGCCTGACTTTGGGATGCTCTTCACAAAAAGAAGCTTCTCACATCTTCTGGAACATGTAAAAATGCTCAACAAAAGAATAAATTTCAGATGCACGGCTACATTTTAGGAACCTGACAAATGTAACCTAGAAAGTAAAATCCTAAAGGAAACTGAAATGACAAAACAACTAAAAGAATACGTATTGTAGTGGATCATCACACCAAACAGTCTTGTTTATAATACTATCTAAACTCAGAAGTCATCAGCATTACTCATATAACTCAGCATCTGTCCCATCCACAATCTTCTGAAGACATTGAAGAAAATTGTCATCCTTGAACTAACATTGTCAAAATCTTAAGAAAATCTTGAATTTCCTTGGCCAAACGTTCTCTCCCCCTAGCATCAGAGCATTATAGTCAAGTCCCTCAGGGAGACATCAGTTATTAGCCTATGGTTTGGTAGCTGGAAGGCACATACACTTAGAAATTTACCCCCAGTGCTCACCTCTTCCTAGTACATGCACACATGACAAAGTATTGAAAGTGATGACTGTATTTTACACACTCCATTCATCAACAGATTAAAGCTACCATTTTCCTACATCTTTTCAATAGCCTCTAACAACATTAAAACAGGGAATTATATCTATTGGAAGAAACATCAGCGTGGAACACTGCTCTTGAACTACTTTGGAAGGAATCTTACCAGGTGATTTCAACCACAACCCAGCAGTTAATTTGCACAATGTCAATACTTGGGTTCATATTGATGAACTGTAAACTAAAAATAAAATCCTAAGTGCCCCAACGGACTAAATAGTCCATCTGTTTGTCTAAGGGACTCCAGAAGAGCCTAAAACTGACTTCCCAGCCATGACAAGATCAGACACACCTCTTATACCCACTCCCCTTTTCGGTTTAGACACAACAATGACCAACACTAATGTTAAAATAGAGATCATAAGACTGACAGAGCAGACTCCCTGTGGCAATAAGATGTCAAATTATAAATAAGACCTAAAGCCATGTCAGGCAAGGGTTTTGCCACTCACTCCTACACTTGAAAGATAAACTATGTTCTAACTGCCAATAGGTGATTATTTTTGTCTAGTGGCTCAGTAAGCACGGGCACTGAGACAAGCACTGTGAAGACAATTGCAGCCCATCCCCTGATGAACTGACCCCTGTTCCACAAGTCATAACCCAAGGTTTGATTGAACACTAGACTCATATCAGGACCTTTCTCCTGATCAGAGACCACTGACCATGGCCTGGCTCTGGCCGTTTACAGAGGCTGCACACTGAGTGCCTTTGTGTCTCTGCTTCTGCTTTTGACACATAGGTTCTAACTACTGAATTTAAACGCTACGTCTTCACTAGTAAGTAAATAGGGGTCATAAGTTACATGCATGTGTGTCCAGTATACATATGTCAGGACCACCTCCATGAACATCCATAGCCCCTCCTGTAACCTGTCGATTGTGTCTGTTTAACCAAACCCTTCGGCATAAAGCTTCTGCCTAACCCCTTCTTCGTGGGAGTGCCTTTCTCTCATCTTTACCAAAAGCTATGCTTTCCAGCATACGGGATGGCTGTAACCCTTGAAAAAAAATAAACTCTCACTTTCCTAAATTGTAGATTGTGTTTTGTTTTGTATTTAACATAACTGGAGATTAAATTCAGAAGTTCATCTAATTATAAGGCTACTTTAGTGAAGAACGACAAACCGAGCGTTTTCACATGTACTGTAAGGGCCTGTGATATTTTGAAGCAGGAAGCTGACCTGAGACCTTCAGAATAAACTGATGACTGTGGATAATGAAAAGACCCCACACAGGGCATTGATTCAGCACCTCTGCCTGTCTCATTCCTTCTTCTCTTTTTATTATGTGCTTACAGTAATAAAATTTTTATTTTCTTTAGACCTGTTTGCTTTTCACACATAGTGGAATCTTATTTCTCTTTTTCACTCAATTTTCTTAAGCTGCTAGGGAGAATAAAGTGTCAGGTCCTGTTTTTGGTGCGTCAATGCTAATGAATTAAGGTTTATTCTTCCTCCTTCTTGTTCTCTGCATGTGGTAAATCTAGTTAAGAAATCACAGAAGCTCCCTTATCTGATACCAGTGTGAGGTTTAAATCATGCAAGCCCCTCCTCCTAAGTAGGAACACACCCCCTGACCCCACCACCAAATCATTAGAAAGCCCTGAGCCAGCCTCCTTTCCTGCTCTAATGAGGAAATTCCAGTTTGTAATTTCTTGAGAAGCCTGTGCTGCTCTCAGCAGACACCCCAAAAATAGAGTTAATAAAACTTTTATATTCACCTGGGGTGTGAGTGTAGAACCATCAGACTCGACATCCACACTAAACATTGGTGGGGTCTCTCTTCCTTTGCCAGGGATCACCTACAATTGGAACTGTGGGCTTGGAGTCCTGACAGTGACCACCACGCGGCCTTTCTTCTCTTGCACTGGATGCTAACCCCCTCTGCCCCAGTGCCCAGCATGCACATTATCCTGCCTGCTGCTGGCTGACTGTGCCTTGGAGTTCTGTTGAGCTGCGCTGCAATGCTGAGTTAAACACAGCATCTTTATACATTTAACTGATTAGCTTCAGAAGCACTGATAGCTTATTAATGTTGAGAAACAGGAGTAAATGACTGCAGGTGACTCTGCCTTTGGTGCATGTGAGAAAGTTTTTCTCTTGTTATGACAAATGCTTCTTCTTCAGAGACTTCATAGGAAGAGCAGGATAAAGAATTCAGAGAAGTGCCCCAGAGGAATCTGTTTTATGGAGAGGAAGCCACAGTGCTGACAGGAAACCAGACCTTAATCCCCATCTGCACCTGCCCTGAGGCTGGCTCTTGTGCCCAGTGGGTTCTGAGCGCCCCCACGTGGTTCTCCACTCGCATCAGGGAGGCTCATTTCTGGGATTATACAGATTTTCTTTCTAATTGTTTTCACAAAAATGGAGACAGAGTAAATAATGAATCCATGTATCTCAGAGAACACAGAACAGCATGATAACAACCCTCAACACACACACACATTTAGGTAAATTTTATTAAAACTGCTGAAAATCAAAGACAAATAGAAATACATGCTGAAAATCAAAGACAAATAGAAATTCCTTCCAAAAGAGAAAAGATGATGACAGCATTCTTCTGGTTAAAACCTTACAAGCAAGAGGAAAAGTGATGGTGTCTTCAAAGTGTTGGAGGAAAAGCCAACCCATTATTTTATAGCCCATGGATGTTCTCTAAACTGAAAAAAGTTTTATTTCTCTTTGACAGCATGAGGGGCTCAATGAATCCATGCCCTCATGAGACCAGTGAAAATTATTTTGGAAAATTACAGGGTTTGGAAAGGCTCTGACAGCATACAGCAAGTGAAGAAACATTTATTCAGGAAAATCTAGAAAACTCAGTAAGGTCAGTCATTATATGTTATCCAAGATGTTCCTACTTCCTTCCACATCCAAGCTCAGCATGACGTAACCTCCAGTACAGAAGATGCAGCCAAGAAGGCCGGACACCTTCTACCAGCTCCCACCAGAGGAAACTCTTCCCCAGGGGCCAGTACATTGGCCCTCTGACCCTGCCCACAGCACGTGATGCTGAGGCTCAGTTCTGGACAAGAGCTACTGAGAGCCAGAGACTCACTTCTTCCATGGAGCCCCACTCATGGATGGAGGCTCTGCCCTGGGTCCAGTGCCACTGGAAACATTGGGTCCCTGATTTCTAGCTCTGTCCTTCAGCAGAGGTTCTGCTCCACCATAACCGAAGTGTTGGGAAGGTGGGAAGCTTCTGCCCAACCCTCCACTTAGAGCTCATTTCCTATGCTGAGGAAGAAAAACCGTCAACTTTGTCTCCACCTGCAGAATCGTGGTTATGCGCTCTGTCCCAGGGGAGAGGGAGTGCTGGAATTCAGTCATAAAATATCATCCTTAATTTGGTCCTAAACATCCTAACTTCAGTAACAACAGACTGTGGAAAAGTTCAAAGTCTGCCAGTGCTCTCAAAAACAGTGGAGGGTGTAGTGGAAGGCCCTTGGAATGAGACGGGTGGATGTATGGGAGATGCAGACTAAAGTGCACGGCTGCTGGCTTGCAGGAGGGAACCAAGGAGGGAGAAAGCAGGGGGACGTTCTCTTGTGGTTGGAACAAATGCCAGACACCGCTCAAAGGAGCCCGTGTTTGTTTCAGTCTGTGTGAAGCACTTCAAACCTCAGTGAATGATTGAAAATAGTGGGATTTTTCCAACTGCAAGTGGCAGAGCTCAACATCCGGGCCTGGTCAGGAAAGAGACAGAGAAAGCCCAGCCCAAACCACTGACACCTGAGGATGACCGTGGTGCTTACAGCTGTGTCCCTTTGATCTTTGAGACTGATTTCTCTCACTTAGCATCATGTCTGGAGTTCACCAGTAATGGTTTATGTATCGGTCACTTGTTATTTTTTTATTGCTGATGGTGTTCAATTTACAGATGCTTCCTAGTTTCTCTATGCCGTTTCCCAAAAGAGGTTGTCCATCTTTGCTAAATTTAGGATGACACTGACTTGCCCAGTGAGGGCCTTTTTCACAACAGGGGCACACACTGGGGCTTTTCTGTTGTTTGGTGGTAGTAGTTCTTGCCTTTTGACTTCCTTTTCTACATTCCTTTTTCTGTGTTCCAATTGCCCACAATTAAAGCAAGAGCCTGAGAAATGAGACATAGTTTTTCCAACTCTTAATCCAGCCATAGCCTGAGCTAAAAGAATAGCCTTATGTAAGTTACCTCCAATGCCATTGCAAGCCTTAATATATTCAGCTAAGTGAGCCTTCCCTCTCTGGCGTCTAATAGCAGTTTGACACTCTGCATTAGCATTATCATATGCAAAAAGCTGTATTACAACATCTTGAGCTGTTTTATCAGTTATGGCTTTATTTACAGCCTCTTGGAGCCGAGCAATAAAAATCACTATATGGTTCTTTAGGTCCCTGTCGGACAGAACTGAAAGGATATTATTCCCCTGTAACATTTATCCTTTCCCATGCCCATAAGCACACAAAGTGCAGCTGAACAATGGCAACATCGTACATGACTGCTTGATTTTCTAATCCACCCCAATTAGAGCCGACTCCCATTGACTGGTCAAAGGAAACAGGCCCAGGTGGCTGTGCTTGTGTATTTTCCCTTGCCTGAGTTTGAGCTTCATCAGACCACCAGGTTTTAAACTGCAAGTACTGAGATGGAGTGACAACAGATTTTATCAAAGTATCCCAATCATATGGTATTAACCTATTATCAAGAGCCACATTTTTTAACAAACTTTGCACAAAAGGAGAGTAGGCCCATATTGACTAATGGCCTGTGTGAATACCTTTAACAGTTTAAATGGAAAGGTAGTTCAATTAAAGAAACTGGAATTGCGAAGCTTCAAGGTGTCTGTCAGCTCTAGCCTTTTGAATGGAATTTTGTATAGCACCACCAATTGCTCCAGGTTTTAATGTTGTAACTACAGGAGCAGTAACTTTTGTAGCTAATACATTTTCTCGCCCATTAAGGGGAGAGAGAGGAGGTGGCCATTCACTTAATTCAGCAGTTGGAGCTGATGGGGCTAGTAAAACATACATTTTTAGTTTTCTTTTATTTTCCTCTGGTTTCTATTCTTCACATTCAGAATCAGTAGTTTTTTTAACACTTGTCCTCCTCTTTCTCATCTGAATCTGCCTCATCATCTGTTTGAAATGGCTCATAAGCTGTCTTTATTAGTGCCCACATTGACCAAACGGAGACTGGAATATTGCTCCATCTTTAGATGCTTTTTAAAAAGTATCTGCCAATTCTCTCCCATTCATCGAATTCCATAGTCCCTTGTTCTGGGAACCATGGGCAAAAACTGCTTTCCTCTACTAATCAGTGATAACGTATTCTGAGTACTAACTTTCACTTCCCTTCTTCGTAATAAATGCCTTAAGAAATTTAAATAAGCAGAATGTTTGCTTTCACTTTGTTCCATTGTTACCCTGGTTCTGTTGAGCTCTCAGCTTTCCCTCCGAGATTGTTTTAATCATGATCAGGTGTCCTTTGATGATGCATCCTCCACTTTTACATGCTCTGCCGTTCCTTCACCAGGGTCTTTGTCGCCCCACATTGGGTGTCAGAAATGTTGGGGTGATCAAGCACAACACCAGGTCCTGGGGCTATGAAGTCCAACAGAGTCAAAGAAATGAGAAAAAGACAGTTTGAGAGAGAAAGTGTGACCAGGAGACAATCGTGAGTGTGGAGCCTATGAAGGCCCAAGCGCTGGAAGCCCAGACTATTTATTGGTGATCAAACAAAGAAACAGGTGGTGAGAATGTAGGGGTCGAAAGGGCAAGCACACAATCTACAGCTGTGATGGTTTAACATTTATATGGAACATGTTCTGCTACTTGAGATAATGGGAATACAATTGATCTAGGAGCCTGGGAGGGCTAGAACCAAGAAGCCAGCAAGTCTAGACACATTCCAAAGGCCACGAGGGGTTTTATGCCCTGAACCCTGGACATTATGTCAGATATGCAAGCCCTGCCTCAGCTTCTTTCCCAACACTTGGCTTTTTCCCAACACATTGATTTCTGTATGTTTGAGTGTGAAATACAACACAGTCATAACAAGAATAAGAACACGTTCTTTGCAGCAACGTAGTTGGATCTGGAGGTCATTATCCTAAGCAAATTAACAGAGTAACAGAAAACTATATACCACCTGTTCTCACATGTGGGAGCTAATCATATTGACATAAAGAAGAAAACAACACACATCAGGACCTACACAAGTGTGGAGGATGGGAGAAGGTTGAGAACTGAAAAACTACCCATTAGGCACTATACTTATTACCTTAGTGGCAAAACAATCTGTATATCAAACCCACATAACTCACAATTTACCTATATAACAAACCCTGCACATGTACCCCTGAACCAAAAATAAAAGTTTAAAAACATTTTAGCTTGTTTTTTAAATGATTATTAATAGGACACCTGAATACACCACAGGCATTTCAAATGCTCTCTGGATTTTTTTTTTAAACAGCATTTCGCTCTTGTTGCCCAGTTTAAAGTGCAGTGGTATGATCTCGGCTCACTGCAAACTCTGCCTCCCAGATTCAAGAATTCTCCTGCCTCAGCCTCCCCAGTAGCTAGGATTACAAGCAGCCACCATCACGCCCAGGTAATTTTTATATTTTAACTAGAGATGGGGTTTCCCCATGTTGGCCAGGCTGGTATGCACCTCCTGACCTCAGGTGATGCACTCACTTCAGCCTCCCAAAGTGGTGAGATTACAGACGTAAGCCACTGCACCTGGCCTAGGACTATTTTTTTCATTTGTGAGTTTTCTGTTAACTTCTAGCATGAAAAAAACAAACTTAGATTTCTGTGACTATATCAGTTAGTAATCTGTTTTAAAACTATAGTCACACACACAAAAAAACACCCACACTCAGCAATGAAATATATATAAGCACAGGCAAAAGTAACACATTTCTGAACACCAAAGCAACATACATTTGTTTCTATATTATTCTAATTAATTGATTGATTTAAATTTATTTGTATTTATAGTTTGAGGTTTTAGTTCCAAATGATATTCTATGAATGTCTGCATATTCCAATATAAATTATGAAATATATGTAAATGTATGTTTTAGTAAAACTTACTGTAACTGCCATTATTGGCAAATGTATCATTAAAATATACAATGGTATTCCTTATATATTCTCTTATGGCTTACTTCTCATTTTTGCTAGCAGTGTACTTTTTAAATGCATGTAATAACACATTATACATTATAAAGGAATGTATTAATCATAAGGTAAGCATCTCTATTAAAATTTTATTACACAATGTGTTGAAATAACATTGTTTTGAAAAACGTGTCAGCTTTTTCCAATTTAAATAACATTTAATATTAAATTAAAATAAAATCTTAAGTTTTAAATTTAAAAGATAGCGTTTTGCAATTTAAATAATGTTTTTTATTCTGCATTTTTTTTACATGAATTTTTAACATAAACTCTATATGTTGCTTATTTTACAATATTCCTGGATGGTAGAGAATATCCATAAATATAGAACTAAAGTCACCCCAGCATTCCCAGGGTTCACTCACAATGGCAGCTTGCTAGAGGGTGGTCAGAAAGTGTGCAAACACAATACGTATTTGGGCTTTATCATTAAAACTATAGTGAGCCCCAGGGCTGAGCACACAGAGGTCAGCAGAAACTGCAGAGCCCACTCTGGGGTATTTAGAGAAGGGGAGGATGGGATGGGGTGATGTCTGCAGGACCCTAGAAAAGGGTGAGGAGAGCAGGGATTCTGCAGGTAGATGAGCATATTCTAAGGACTATTACCTTCCCATACTTGGTTGACTTCAGTGATCATGAAGGGAAGGGAACTGATTCACCAGACGTGGATGAGACAAAGTAAATGGACTTGCCGATTCCTTGAGCAGAAACTGAGGAATAGAAAAAGTGTGAACAGAAGAAGGGAAGGTAGAGAAACAGACTGAGGGTCAGAACTCCAGGAACCACCAAAGTGGAGGACAGAAGCCCTTAAAGTGATGTTTCATCTCCATAAACAGCAGATGGAAGGAAAATCAACTCAACACATTCATATGCTGAGTTATTATTAGAAAAGTATTTAAAATTATGTGACTGACACAGTGCAGAAAACAGAAATCTGTTTGTGGAAATAGTTTAAAGTAAACATATACAATTTCTTCATTTTAAAATTTACTTAGATATTATTGCTAGTATTATAAAAATATAAAGAATTGAATTATAGTTCTAAGTTAAGATTTTGTAGAGGAGAGAAACATGCATTCCAGGAAATAAATGGCAAGAGATCCTGGGAAGACTTTTGTTTCACCAGGTGAGAAATCACAGGGCCTAATAAAAGAAACACACCATCCCCAAGCACTTGATAGGGAGCCACCTCCCAAGAGAACCCTTAAGTCCTGAGTGTCCCCTTGTGTCCTGAGTGCTCCCTGGTGGTTCTGAGCGTTCCCTGCTATCTTGAGCTAACCCTGGTGTCCTGAGCACTGCCTTATAGTCCTGAGCGCCCCCTGGTGGTTCTGAGAGCCTCCTGGTGTCCTGAGCGTGCTGTTGTCCTGGGCACCCCTGGTGGTTATGATCACCCCTTGCTGTCCTGAGCGCCCCCTGATGGTTCTGAGAGACCCTTGGTGTCCTGAGCACCCCCTGGTGTCCTGAGCACCCCCTGCTGGTTTTCAGCACCCCTTGCTGTCCTGGGTGCCCCCTGGTGATCTGGTGATTCTGAACATCCATCCCCCAGTGTCCTGAGCGCCCCCTGGTGGTTCTGAGAGCCTCCTGGTGTCCTGAGCGCCCCCTGGTGGTTCTGAGCATTCCCTGCTATCTTGAGCTAACACTGGTGTCCTGAGCACTGCCTTATAGTCTTGAGCGCCCCCTGGTGGTTCTGAGAGCCTCCTGGTGTCCTGACCGCGCTGTTGTCCTGGGCACACCTGCTGGTTATGATCGGCCCTTGGTGTCCTGAGCGCCCCCTGATGGTTCTGAGAGTCCCCTGGTGTCCTGAGCACGCCCTGCTGGTTGTCAGCGCCCCTTGGTGTCCTGGGCGCCCCCTGGTGGTTCTGAACATCCCCCAGTGTCCTGAGCACTCCCTGATGGTTATGATTGTCCCCTGTTGTCTTGAGCGCCCCCTGGTGGTTCCTAGGGTCCCCTGGTGTCCTGGGCATTCCTTTCTGTCCTGAGCGCCCCCTGGTGGCTGAGCGTTCCCTGCTATTTTCACCTAACCCTGGCGTCCTGATCACTGCCTTATACTCCTGAGCGCCTCCTGGAGGTTCTGATAGCCTCCTGCAGCCCTGAGCGCCCCCTTGTGGTTCTGAGAGCCCCCTGGTGTCCTGAGCGCCCCCTGGTGGTTCTGAGAGCTTCCTGGTGTCCTGCGCGCCCCCTGGTGGTTCTGAGAGTTCCCTGCTATCTTGAGCTAACACTGGTGTCCTGAGCACTACCTTATTGTCCTGAGCGCCCCCTGGTGTCCTGAGCAAGCCCTGCTGGTTGTCAGCGCCCCCTGGTGTCCTAAGCACCCCCTGGTGTCCTGGGCGCCCCCTGGTGTCCTGGGCGCCCCCTGGTGGTTATGATCGTCCCCTGTGTCTTGCACGCCCCCTGGTGGTGCCGAGTGTCCCCTGGTGTCCTGAGCATCCCCTTGTGTCCTGCGCGCCCCCTGGTGGTTCTGAGCGTTCCCTGCTATCTTGAACTAACCCTGGTGTCCTGAGCACTGCCTTATAGTCCTGAGCGCCCCCTGGTGGTTCTGAGAGCCTCCTGTGTCCTGAGTGAACTGCTCTCCTGAGCACCCCTGGTGGTTGTGATCGTCCCTTGGTGTCCTGAGCGACCCCTGATGATTCTGAGAGACCTTTGGTGTCCTGAGCACCTCCTGGTGTCCTGAGCACCCCCTGCTGGTTGTCAGCGCCCCCAGGTGTCCTTGGCGCCCCCTGGTGGTTCTGAACATCCCCCAGTGTCCTGAGCGCCCCCTGGTGGTTATGATCGTCCCCTGCTGTCTTGAGCGCCCCCTGGTGGTTCCGAGCATCCCCTGATGTCCTGAGCATCCCCTGGTGTCCTAAGCACCCTCTGGTGGCTCTGAGTAACCCCTCGTGTTCTGAGTGCTCCTTAGTGGATCCTAAGCGCCCCCTGGTGTTTCATAAGCACTCCCTGGCATCTGCATTGCCAAGACTAGCTCAGTCGGGGAGACCCAGTGGCACTAGAGGAATTAAAGGCACACACACAGAAATATAGAGGTGTGAAGTGGGAAATCAGGGGTCTCGCAGCTTTCAGAGCTGTGAGCCCCGAACAGAAATTTACCCACGAATTTCTTAACAGTAAGTTAGTCATTAGCATTGTTTCTATAGATTTTCAATTAACTAAAAGTATCCCTTATGGGAAACGAAGGGATGGGCTGAATTACAGGAATAGGTTGGGCTAGTTAACTGCAGAAGGAGCATGTCCTTAAGGCACAGATCACTCATGCTATTGTTTGTGGCTTAAGAATGCCTTTGAGCGGTTTTCTGTCCTGGGCGGGCCAGGTCAGGTGTTCCTTGCTCTCATTCCAGTAAACCCACAACCTTCCACTATGGGCTTTATGGCCCTCATGAACATGTTACAGTGCTGCAGAGATTTTGTTTATGGCAGGTTTTAGGGCCAGTTTATGTCCTTACTTTGGGAGGCTTCTTCCCAACACGTCCCCCTTCCTTGATTTGCAAATTAATAAAGGCAAAGGCAGCTTTGTCACAGTGAGCTACTTCTTGCAGGAGTCAAGAGCCACATCTGCAGATTATGCAAAGACAAACAACACAGATTAAAAGCACAATTTTCATTGAAATCACAGAGTTTCCAAGTGTTTTTATCCATTTTAATGGGTTACTAGCTGCTAATTTGTCTGTAACTGCTTTAAGCACTCCAGTTCCTGTCATTAAGGTCAGGTGTGCCGGGGATGCTGTAAATATTTGTTCTTTAATGTTGCAATATCCAAAGACAAGTTTGTAGAGTGCCTTTCTAGATGCTTTTTTATTATTTCCCAAATTTTGATCTTATTAGGAGCTATTAATTGTTTCCACAAATCCTTATGTTTAGTTCCTACAACGAGCCATATCATTTGAGGTTGAGGTGCTACTATACCACCATGGCTCCAGATAATAGGAACTTTTGCCGTACTTCTTATCATTTCTACCATCTGACTGTTTTGTTGAGACCAGCTGAACACAGTGTGGCCATGGCATGCAGACTGAGAGGTGCAATTTAAGCTAAACATTCCCTTAGGTGACCAATTAATAATGATTCCATAGGAATCATTGTGCAGCACCTGTGCCTGTTCTGCAATGCAATCTTCCTAAACAAGTACGTTCATTATTTCTGGTCAGGTTCTATTTTGTTGACAAATGGTTTTTGAAGGTGGTATGCCTCAATTATAGGAGCAGATTTATTATGGCAAACACTGAGATTAGAAAACATGTGTAACTGTGTCATAGAGCGATTATGTCCAGGCATTATTACCAGCCAGGATTGATAAATATGCCCAATAAGTATAATTGTTCTTTGTGTCAGCCCTTGTTGAAGGAATACTCACAGCAGTGGTGATAGCTGCTATCAGAGCTCCCATTAAATTACTTGTTGCAACTGGTTGTCCCACTTTCCTCAGGTTTTCTTCTGCCATCTGTGACAGCTTCTTGATCTGTCCCCAGGTGGGTGGGTGTGTTTGACGAGTGTTGCTCATGACAGTTGGGGTCCTCCTCAGCGTCAGCCTCGACATGGCTGCAACCAGGGGTCCTCAGGATCCTCCCAGAGTCTCTTCCTTGGCATCTGGCTCATTATAAGGTTTCAGGTGTCTTGATGCCATCCAAGCTGGCTGTTGATTTTGGCCTGGAGAAACACAAGCATAACCTCTACCGCAAGTTATTATTTTACCTATTTCTCAACTTTTTGTTATCAGATCTCTCCACCCAACCAATTTTTCTGCTTCTGCCTTTGCAGCTGGTTTCTGCAGATGCTGTTCAGCTGCTGATAACATCTGGCCTTTGGGCAGGCTCAAAAAATTTAAAGTTAATAATGCACAATTCAGTTGTATCTGTGGTGTTCCATATATCTGTCTGCCCCTTTCTGCTTTTGCAACTGTTGTTGTAGGGAGAGATTTATTCTTTCCACTATTGCTTGTTTTGAGAATTATATGGGATACCAGTAATGTTTTTAATATTCCACATAGAGAAAAATGTAGCTAGATCTTGGCTAGTATAGCCTGGGGCATTATCTGTTTAATAGAAGCTGGAATGCCCATAACCGCAAAACACTGCAAAGGGTGACGTTTAACACAGGCAGAAGACTCTTTTGATTGGCATGTAGCCCAGACAATGTGAGAAAAGGTGTCCACACATACCTGTACCTAAGCTAATCTCCCAAACAAGGGAATATGTGTGACATCCATTTGCCAAAGAGAGTTAGGTTCCAATCTTCGAGGATTAACTCCTCCTGTAAAAGATGAGGAATGTACCATTTGGCAAGTTGGGCATCATTGGATCATATTTTTGTCTTCTTTCCAGGTAAGGCTGTATCTGCATTTGAGACCAGAGGAATTAACACGGGCTAAATTGTAAAATTTTCTAGCATTAGATATTGCATTAGCAACTAGGCAATCAGCCATTCGATTCCATTCAGTCAAAGGTCCTGCAAGAGGTCTATGAGCCCTAACGTGAGTGATGTAAAAATGGTACATTCTACTTCTAACTGCTATTTTCAATTGGGTAAATAAAGGCATCAGTTGTTCATCTGTATGAAATTGTAACTGAACATTTTCAATTATCTGTGTGGAATGAATCACACATGAAGAATCAGAAATCACATTAATAGGCTTATCAAAAGCAGTCAACACTTCAATTACAGCAACAAGTGCTGCTTTTTTAGCTGCAATATAGGGCGTCTGGAAAACTTTACTTTTTGATCCACAATAAGAAGCTTTACCATTACTAGACCCATCTGTAAAACAAGGAAAACGCTTAGCAGGCTGCAGGTTGTTTACTGCAGGAATTGTAAATGCAAACCATTCACAGTCTTGCTCAGCTAAGGGAACAGTAAAAAAAACAGTCTTTTAAATCTATGACTATTAAAGGCCAAATTTTTGGAATTATAGCAGGAGAAGGCAATTCTGGCTGTAATGCCCCCATAGGTTGTATAACTGAATTGATGACTCTTAAGTCAGTTAACATTCTCCATTTACCTGATTTTTTCTTAATTAGGAAAAATGAAGAATTCCAAGGGGAAAATGTTGGAGCTATGTGCCCATTTTCTAATTGTTCAGTAACTAATTTATCTCAAGCCTCCGGTTTCTCTTTACTTAGCGGCCATTGTTCTATCCAAATTGCCTTGTCTGTTAACCATTTTAAAGGTATAGGTTCTGGAGGCTTAACAATGGCCACTTTGGTGGGAATTTTGTCTTTCTGCTTGAAGCAGTTCCTTCAAACCTTTCAAATATTTTTCTAGTCCCATACCAAGGACATATCCCATTTCATGCATCATATGTTGACTTTGAGGGCTATATAATTGTTCTGGAATTAGAACTTGTGCTCCCATTGTTGTTATAAATCTCTTCCCCATAAATTTATAGATACAGAAGTTATGATGGTGGAATAGTCCCAGGTTGTCCAACGGGCCCTTCACAATGCAAACTATAACACTTTGATATACTTTAGGGGCTTTACCAACCCCAACTATGATAAATTGAGTGGGTTCAATTGGCCATGAGGGTGGCCAGTACTATAGAGAAATTATTGAAATGTCCACTCTGCTGTCTATGAAACCTTTAAATTTCTTTCCCTGAATAGTTATTCACAGGTAGGATGTTTCTCAGTAATTTGATTTACCCAATAAGCTGCTTTGCCTTGTTTATTTGTACTTCCACATCCTCCTGTTCATTTAATTTCACTTTTTTCCATTCCCACATATGGCACAATGAGGAGCTGTGCTATATGCTCTCCTGGCTCTGCTTTCCAGGGAACAGAAGTAGATATAACAATTTGAATTTCTCCTTTGTAATCTGAATCAATGACTCCTGTATGTATTTTGTACCCTCTTTAAACTTAAACTAGACCTTCCTAAAAGTAATCCCATCATCCCTGTTGGCAAGAGTCCACAGACTCCTCTTGGGACCTTTTGTAGGGGTTCACCAGGCAGAAGGCTCACAGCTTTTGTGCAGCATAAATCTACTGGGGCACTACTGGCTGTGGCGGGAGAGAGACATTGTATAGGGGTGAGGGAATGTCCTGAGCTGGAAATGCCCTGGTTTAGAATGGGGCCCTGGATGGGACCCTCCTGGCATTTCCCAAAATCGGATTCCCTTCTTTGTCAAACTTAGAGTGACACTGATTAGCCCAATATTTTCCTTTTTTACATTTTGGACAAAGATCATATTGTTGTAGATGTGTGATATTATTTCAGAGGACTCTGTTCTGTTCCATTGGTCCACATCTCTGTTTTGTTACCAGTACCATGCTGTTTGGGTTACTGTAGCTTTGTAGTATAGTTTGAAGTCAGGTAGCGTGATGCCTCCACAGTGTCCCTCACAGTAATGCAGGGACTTTTCCTGAGCTCTCAGATTAATCGTCTTAATAGAGATTTTCTGATAAGAGTGTCTCAGAGGAATGTTAATTTTCTTTGTACTCAAGGAGAGTCTCATTGGGAACTTCCACTTGAATTACTTATGTTATCACCCACACCAACTGCTCTCTTGAAGACTGCTGGACCAAGCTTATGCTGTTTTCAGTGAAAGTGAATCCAGAGGCTTTGCAGAAAAGTGTGAGAATTCTTGGTCTATAGTATTTCTCTGTCTTACTGCACCAGTTAACTTCACAGAGGACTTCTGCACAGAGAGGCAACAGCTGGGCCTGATCCATGAGGAATACGAATATTGACAGTGATGACAAGGGAAGCCCAGATCAGCACAGACCCCACGGTGTGGACACTGAGGAAGGGCACAGATGTGGGACGGCTCCTCACCAGGACCTGCAGGAACAGGGAATGAGCTGCTTTCCATTTGCAGCAGGGGAGGGGCCTCATTTCTGTGTCTTTCTCCCTGGGGACATGAGTGCACTATTCATCAGGGCTCATCCTGTCTCTGTCTCTGGATTGCAGGTAGGGCAGGGTCAAAGGATTCCTGGGACTGGATTTTCAGGGTTGATCTGCCCATTACTCTTTTTCTCTTATGTGGACCCCGTTAGGGTATCTTTATAGTATCAATGTTTATCAACAAATAAGCACAGTAAAAAAACATAAACCTTACCCAGAGGAAATGGAATCCTGCCTGTAGGCTGTGTAATTAGAGCTGTAAGCCCCTGTCGTCTACAATAAAGCAACATCTTCAGTTAGAATTTTAAAAATGACAATTTCTACAAATTGTCAGAGCTGGAGTCCATAATTACCTCTATCCTGAGCTCATTTTACTATGCAGCTTTTCAGTATCCGATATATGTGCTTGTCTGAGGAAAATTCAATGTGGGGGCACGTGTGCTTATCTGAAGCAAGAGTTCACCTGAGGAAAGGTGTGCTTGTCTGAGGGAAGAGTCAACATGAGGATGCGTGTGTTTGTCCAAGGGAAATGTCCACATGGGGACAGGTGTGTGTATTGACTGATAGTAAATGCCCATTCAGAGACAGTGTGTGCCTGAACTGAGCTAAAGTTTAAGGGAAATCTTTCTTGGCCAAGGGAAGAAGCGAATCATCTGGATTATTTGCTTGTCAGGAGGGAAACTTGACTGCACATGAAACTAATTAAAGAAAAGTCTCATGTGAACGGAAACATACGTAAATGGAGAAAGTTACTTCATTCTTTGTTGCCTGTCCTCAGATCTCAGGCTGCTCAACTCCGTGTAGGCTGTGCTCCTGGACGTGTCCCTGGTCATAGTGAGTCTGCCCTTAAACTTCTGCGTGTAGGCTCTATTACCATTGCTGGGGTTGTTCCATCCCATCCACTTAAGCCCTTGTCCAGGGGCTGGTTGCGCCCAGTGTATACTGTAGCTTGTGATGATGAACCCAGAAAAATTACAGGACACCTTCACTGAGGCCCAGGCTTCCTCACCTCTGCCTCAGACTGCACCAGCTGCACCTGGGAGTGGGCACCTGTGGAGAGGACACAGAAGAGTGGATAAAATTCTTTTTGACTGAAAAGAGTTCCCCTCTCATCCCAGGGAATAGGTGTTCCTTTACCTGTAGTTGCTGCCACCAGAAAAACGATCCTCCCGGCCCAGTGCATGGTGAGAAGCTGAGCTCTCAGGGGATTCTCTAGAGGAGGGATTGGTTGTTGGATGATGCTCTCAGGGCACAGACATCCAGTGGATATCAGGTTATTTACTTCAGTGGATCTCAGCTTATTTGCATATTCATGAGGCAGAACATTTCGTAGCTCAAAGCCTGATCCATGATAAGAAAGGGAAGGTAAATGACACATTGGCCTTATGAGAGTGAGATGCAGATGGTCTGAGCCCTAATCCTGTTTGATGAAATGCATGTCCTGCTCCATTTATGAATGTTTGTGGACAGAGGTCCTTTCACTGAAGAATAAGCCCCCTCAGAGCACGCTCCTCATTGTGAACTTTCATTTTATAAGCGTAGAGACCGCCTGGAAGATTTCTGGAACCATCCCTCTCCATGACACTGAGAAGAGGCGTTGGCCCTATTCTGGTCCTGTCAGGCACCGGCACAGCTCACTGGTGATCTGAGACAGTGACTGCTGATCTCCCATATGAGTGTCCAGCAGGTCCCTCTGAAATCCGCTGGGTACTCCTGATCCAGTGTCTCTAGCACCTGCCCTGCGTCTGATTCCCCAGGATCTTCAATGGAAGCACTCTTGGTTTAGAGACTTGCCCTGGGATGTGTAATTAGAGCTGATTTTCTCATTGCAGGAACAATAGGAATCAGAAGTTGAAACAGTGGTTTGGAGTTCTTTATGAACTCACTGCTCCCAATATAATTCTCAAGGAATTTGTGTTTTTAATAATTTTGGGTTAATTTTGAACTCCATTTGTTAGTATTTTATGAAGTATTTACATACTTTAGTTCATATCCATAGATCCTCATTTTTACATATTGATTTCTGACTCACTTGGTAAGTGCCCCTGCCACACTCCAAGATCCACCACTGCCCTGTCACTCATACAATGTAGGCAATATTACTTAACACTGAAATCTGAATTTCTTATTCATAGAAATATAGTGGCTATCACAATTCTGTATTCATTGAATTAGTAAAACCATCCCTATTCTTCATATTCTCACTATTAAGATATTAATAATCCCAGAAGCCCACTTTAAAAATAGTTCTCATTGCCTTAAATTGTATGAATGGTTCAGATATCAGCGACTTGTTGAACTCGTATTTCAGCTTTTTTTTCTGACAAAGGAAGATTCAGTCCTTCAGAGGAAACCTTCTCAGCAGCCTCCTGTGCACCTGCTCCAGGGCTGGAACCTGTGTTGTGTGGCTCCTGAGTGACTCTCCAGCCCAGCCCTTGCCTTGCAAGGAGGTTCCTGTTGGGGCTCACAAAACATTTACCCTCAGCTTCTCTAGCCCGACATGAAATGGCTTTGTTCTGGTTTAGAATACTCTTTCAGTGACACCATATGCTGCTGACACCACTTCTTGAAACAAGTGATTAGCCTTACTAAACCTGTTGAACTCTGCAGGGGGAACCAAACCAAGGATTATATGATGAAGGAGGAAGCTCCTTCTCCGAAGCTCTGGATTCACTTCATTAGTGGATCCAAAATGAATACAGAAACTTACAGGAGTTTGGGGAGTGACGTGTTTCTTCAATGGGCTGCTGCAGTTGAATGTTGCACCTGAGAATACGAGCAGATCCAGATACATTCAGATGACACCCCACTCCATATCCACTATTCCAATAACGCACATTTTCCCTTCTTCCTATTTTGTAGCTTACAGGAAGTGCCACCTACACTGACACTAGGCCCACATATCTGACATTTTCCCCTAGAGATCTAAAGCAAACAGGATACAAGGGGAGACTTGGGAAGTGCATACAGGTTGTTCTTTTCATTTTCTCAGCTAGGAATCCAGAAAAGGCTTCATGATATCAGAAGCTGAGGTCACTCAGGGAGTTTTCAAGACCTTGGTCTTAAAAATGGTGATATCAGAGGCTTCGGATTCCTCTACTCTCTTGTCTCACTCTCTGCCATTTTCCGTTAGTTTCCCTACGTTCTCCTCAGATAGAGTCTGTGCATTGCCCCACTTGTGTCTTTAATCCAGAACCATCATCCTGGTTAGAATGGATTGTGCAGTGCGGGGAAGCACTGCCTGTTCTGACCACGGAAACCTAGAGATGCGATCGGCATCCTCTTCTGGGCTGTGACCTTGACCAGGCGTCACCAGGGGGAAAAGTTCATTTTTGGCAATTAATCCCTTTTGTGGTTTCAGCATCCCTGGACTATTTACTTACTTCTTACCCATATTGGCTAACTTTGCTCATTTGTATAATAATGGAAGGATGGAAGAAAAATCTGGAAGGGAAGATTTGTCTTCATCACATAAGATAAGGTTCTTGAAAAGTCCTTCCCTGTAGAAGCTCCTGAAGCAGGTTCCTGGTATGTTTCTCAGTAATTAATCATCTGCAATTCTGATCCATAGGAAATGCATTTGGGTTTTATTTTTTTAGAATCCTGAGGTTTCTGGAGAGAAAGTAGAGAAACTTTAGTAGTGAAAGACCCACTGGAACTGTTGCATTTACCGAGTCCACATCTGTCTTTCAGATGTCTATAGTGCTTGTCATGTAGTCCCTCAATATCTTGTGGCTTCTGCTACCTCTGTTCCAGTTAAGCAAGTGTCAACTGCCATTTTAGGCATGTCCGTCTATCCAGTATTTGGTGTGGGTAAGGTTTCTTGCTACTTCAGTTATTTAATAGAGTCCAAAATGTGTTGACGTTCAGATTATGCAGATTTCTTTTGACATAAAAATGAGGTTTTTGAATTTTATAATCTACATTTTGGAGCCTAAACCAAAAGTACAATCAAGCGTCACCTCAGATGTGTTACTGGAGGCCGAATTCTGATCTCATTACATATAAGTGGTACCTGGTGTGACATACATGAACAGGCAAGGAAACAGAAAAAGGACAAGGCACAATGTTTATGAAAAAGTCTCAGCAATTTTAATTTTCTTCTGAGGAAGCTGAAATTGTGCAAGTAAAACAGTGTGACTGGACACGTCTCAGGAGAAGTTGTGTTCTGGAAAGTATCTCCAGTCCTGGGCTGGATCCAGTAGGTGCACTCAGGCCCCAAATCCTAAAGCAGCGACTTGTATTCCTTAAACAGATGATATTCCAATGAGAAAGCTGTTCTCAGGTGAGCTGCAGAGCAGGGAGGAGGAGACGGAGGTGTCCTTGGCTTCCCAGCATTGCTGAAACTTGAAGACCAAGGCCACCTCCTCATAGGTGGAGCAGAGATCCACCTATGAGTACATCACATCGGCTCTGTCTTCAGGAATCTTGGGCTGTGGGGGAGGTGGAGCAATGCGATTTATTCCTTTCTGCTAACGCAGTGTGCTTCAGAGAAAATGAATTGAAAATTTAATAAATATGCTTTTTGCCATAATATGCGAAAGAATATGAATAATTCATATCGATGCAAGTGGTCACTTCAGAGCTGTCAGAAGGAGCAAGTGCACAACTGACAGAAAGAAGCACCCTGCCCCAGGAAGCAGGTGCGCTAAGACCATCCCCTGAGAACTGCCCTCTAGATGTCATGTGTCAGTGGAACCTGGGCCCGTGCCTGCAATCTCGTGCGTACTGTGGAGAGCAGAGCACAGCTCCATTCCTCCTCACTGTGTGACCTAGGATGTGACCTCTTCCTCTGAGCTTCATTCTAATTAGGTGTTAAAATCAAATAACAGCAGTAACTTTACCTGTAAACTTTCTGGTAAGAGCCAGTGATGATCAGAATTGTTATCACTGTTGTTGCCCAATCCCTTAAATATCATAAAAATACCTGTGTGACCCCTCATCTCAGACCTCAGATGACCACCTCGCAGAGAGCACACCTGCTTTGTTTCTGTCACAAACGTGGTATTAGAACTGGAAAGTATGTGTACCTTATTATAGAATTTCTATCTTAGTTATGTTACATTGGATGAAGTTAGAATTAGTAAGTGACAGTTAGAATTTTAGGTGGTGGGATGTCTAAGCAAACTGTCGATGGTGTGTCTTCATTTCTCACTGCTTATAATAGATAATGTGAGAGGAGAGAGAAAAATTAAAGAGAAAACTATTGACCAATACTCAGGTGTTTGATAAACAAAGGAAATTTTCACATCTTCTGGAAACCCCATTAAATTAAATAAATTAAGGAACTTTAAGACACTTTTCCACATTCTAGATGCATGTCTAATACAGATTTAGATTTAAATGCACAGAGATAACGCAGAAAATGGAAATTCGGCAGCCGATCAGTTTGCCAAATAGGCAGATTTAAACTAGTTTGCAATTTTACCTAAATACTCAAAGATTAAACCCCAGATTCAAATAAGAAATGATAAAATTTCAATGTTAGCTGACTGGTTGGGAGAAGCTTAAACTAACATTATTTGGATGAATCATACATCAATAATAAAACTTTGTCCAGTGGTCCAAATTTTCAAGGGGCTGCTTGAGTAAATAGTTTCTACTTCCCCTACCTGTGATTTCTGGCAGAATCTATCACCCTCTAAATCCCAGGGGCCATTAAGAACAGAGATAGAAGTTTGAATACTATGAAGTTTTGAGAGACCCAAATTACTGCCTGGACTGATTGGTGAGGATGATCTCTATGAGCCTCGTCTTTGAAGAGTGTATGGTGGCTTTTGTTATAATGAACAGGTAGCAACAGTGACAGTCAAGGAAAATGAAGGAGGAGGGGCACATGGTCCAAACAGAAGAACAACATAAAGATCTAGAAACTGATATCAATGAAAAGGAAGCTTATGGATTACCTGGAAGAAAATTTAAAGTAAATGTTAGAAACGTGTTCAATGAGCTAGTGGCATCATGCCAGAACAATGTGAGAATTTTAATAGAGATAAAACATTTAAAAGATGACTAAACAAAAATATTGATGCTCAAGAATACAATAAGTCAGACAAAATTTTTAAGAGGATTGTAGACCAGATTAGACCAAATAATAGAAGAAACAGTAAACTCAAAGAAAGATCATTTGAAATAGTAGAGACAGAGAAGAAAAACTTAAATGAAAGAAATAAAAAAGAGTTAAAGACTTACGAGTCAGGAAGCACAGTGAAAATGAAATTTTATGCATTGAGGAGTTATGCAAAGACACGACAAAAGTGGCAGTGAAGGAAGAGGGTGAGAGACAGAGAGAGAGACAGAAAGAGAGACAGAGCAAGAGAGGCAGAATGGTTTTTAAAGCAGTAATTGCATAGAAACTTTCTAAATCTGGAGAAGCAAATATTCGTCAAATCCATGAAGCTCTATATATTTTAAATAAGGTAAACCAAATGAGAAAAATCAGAGATAGTTTGAAACCACATTATTAAAGGAAAGGTTTTTGAAAACAGAAAGTAAAAGAGCAGATTTAGCAGATTTCTCAGCAGATTTTCAGTTCTGAATGGAGAGGAATTATATTTGATAATGTATGGTTTATTGATTGAGATTACTTCTGAGAAATGTATTTCTAATCAATGTCATCATTGTGCAAGCATCATAGGGAGAACTTACACAAACCGACATCGAATATCCTACTACACATAGACTATGTGGAATAGCACAATGTTTCCAGACAACTAACCTGTACAGAATGTTACTGCACCAAACACTGCAGGGAACTGAAACGCTGTGGTAAGTATCTCTCTACCTAAACACATCTAAATATGGAACATCCTTAGTGAAAATATGGTATTACAATGTTATGTGGCCACAAACATATATGTGGTCTATTGCTGACTGAATCATTGTTAGGTGGCCCATGACTGTATTCAAATTGCTCGGGGAAAAAGAATGAAAAACATACAAAACTCCGCCAATCAAGAAACTTTACCATGTAAATCTTTTTGTAAAATAAAGGGTAGGTAAGACCTTTCCCAGAGAAGCAAAAACTAAAGGAGTTCTTCACCGCTGGGCCTGCCTTAAACACCAAAGGGTCTCAACTACATCTGCAGAATAATGACATTACTGCATCAGCTCCATTCTGACCTCTGCCTTGTGACAATTTTGTGTGAATTTTCTTTCTTCTCTCTCAGGACTTTTTTTCTCTCTCATCTTCTAACTCCATTCTTCTTTTAAATCTCAGTTTGTTGAAAAGATTCATATTTAGCTAAGAACATTATAAACATCGGAAAAAAATTTCATCTTAAACTCAACAAATTTAATTACCTGTCTTCACGGATTCCCATCTGTTCTTTTCTTGTTTTCCTATGGTATGTGGCCCTTGTTTCTACTTCAGTCCAGTCCTTAATTCCATATGCATGAGGCATCCAACCATCGCACACCCAGGACCATCTTGGAGGAAGGGACCCTACCATCTGCCTCATCTGCCTTCAGGTGCACAGTGGCCATTCCTTCAGCTGTTGTATGTGCTTTAGGGCTTTCCATTTAAAAGTGTATTTCACTATCCCCCAAATAAAGTTCCTGGACCTTAAAAAGTGATGTGCATTGGGGGCATTGACAGCCAATTTTCATTGAAAGTCTCTTCTGCCCTTGGTAATTGAGGAAGACTGGGAAGAAGGGAACGAAACTCAGACCTCATGTAGCTCCTCATTTAGCAATAGATTCAGTGCAAATTTAGAAAGTTGAAGACATTGAGTGATGTTGGTGTGGTTTTCTGTGGCATGCTAAGGAGACAGCAGAAGATGGTCAGTGGTCAGTCTCCATCCAGCTGGTACCCATTGTCCATTAGTTAGGTCTTCAGAAAAGATAAAAGACAACATTTGTGACAAAGCCCCAAGGGCTTCATTAAAACACTGTGCCCAGAAATTGGTCAACAGGGACATGACAAGTTTTTATATCACATCTAGTATTTTTTGCCTACTTTACGTAGGATTCTGAGAGATGTGCCCAGCTTCAGGGGGCTGATTCTCCATCCAGGGGACAACGCTAACAGAGTTATGAGTTATGTGGTATTAGTCTGTCTGTGTCTTCCTAAGAAGAAAACATGGAGTGGGTGGCTTAAACAACAAATATTGATTTTCTTACAATTCTGAAGTCTGAATGTTGAAGATCAAGGTGCTGGCAGGGTTGGTTCTTGGTGCGGCTTCTTCCTGGCATGCACTGGGGCACCTTCTAATACACTGCGTCTCCACATGGCCTCTTCTCTGCGTGCACGTGAAAAGTGAGAGGTCTCTGGTGTTTCTTCCTCTTCTTATAAAGACAGCACGTGTATTGCATTAGGTTCTCACACTTCTGACCACATTTAACCTTAATTGTATCATTAAAATTCCAATATAGATCCATTGAATTTAAGGTTTCAGCATATGAATTTTAAAGAGGGAACAATTCAATTGATGACACAAACCAAGAGATGGTGAGAATCATTAGAATATATATATTTTTAATCACTAAGGAATAATGGGCCATGCAGGAACTTGTAAGGAAAGTTCCTAGTAATCCGTGAAACTTCAATTGTAAGAGGAAAATGTGCCTTCCTCCTTTCTTTTCTGGCAGAAGAATGTGAGGAAGCAGAACCACAGATATCAAAGAAAGAGGAGCCCTGGGGACAGCTGAGGTGCTGGTGAGGAGGGAGAGCACTGAGCAGATGAGGAAGCCCCGCCCTCCCTGCACCTGCTCCTGACCCGGCCTCCTGCTCTGTGGGCCCCGCGCGGCCCCTGCTGGTTGTGAGCGGCACCTGCGCCCGCCCCCTCCACCTCCCTGCAGGGAGGTTTGTGTCTGGGCTCACATTCAACTCCCCTCACTGTGTCGCTCGCACAGTAATACACGGCCGTGTCCGCGGCGGTCACAGAGCTCAGCTTCAGGGAGAACTGGTTCTTGGACGTGTCTCTTGAAATGGTGACTCGACTCTTGAGGGACGGGTTGTAGTTGGTGCTACCAGTATAAGAGATGTACCCAATCCACTCCAGTCCCTTTCCTGGGGCCTGGCGGATCCAGCTCCAGTAGGAGTAACTACTGCTGATAGAGCCACCAGAGACAGCGCAGGTGAGGGACAGGGTCTCCGAAGGCTTCACCAGTCCTGGGCCCGACTCCTGCAGCTGCACCTGGGACAGGACCCCTGTGAACAGAGAGACCCACAGTGAGCCCTGGGATCAGAGACAGCCTCCCATATCGTCATATCTGCATCCCCGAGACACTCACATCTGGGAGCTGCCACCAGGAGGAGGAAGAACCACAGGTGCTTCATGTTCTTGCACAGGATGTCCGTGACTCTCAGAGAGCATTTCCCTTGTGAGCTGGACCCTGAATTTAAGGAACTGTGTGGTGGTTTCCTATGGGTGCCTAAGTGAGGATTTGCATGTGGGTGGTGCCTTTGTATGGAGAGGTGAAAAGGGATGAGGGAGGCCCCAGTCTTTGGGGCTCACCCTGAGAGGAGGATGCTGGCTGTGCCCTCTGAGAACTCAGTTCTCTTCCTGGGGCCTCCCCTCACCAAGCCCAGAGTCCTCTTCTTCCAGGTAGGGAGATGTGCTCAAGGAGCTGGTCTGGGAGATGAGTGTGATCATGGATCAAGGACAGATTTTTGGAATAGGTTCAATGCTGTTCTACCCATGAAGATTTATATGAAACCAACCAAACATCCAGGTTATCTAAATTGTCAAATCTCCATTCAAAAACATTAGGGCAGCAGATAAATATATTCATCACAGTGAATTTATTCAAACCTACATCCATGCAATGTTTATTGTAATTCAGAATATCCATCATGGTTAGAGGGAATATATCTGTCCCAGAGAGTGCATCATAAAGAGAAAAAAAATCTGATACCTTCCATTTTGTGACCATTTGAAGTTCAGGATTCTGTCTGCAATCTAAGGAGAAGGTAGTGGGATGTATCTCCAACTGTGTCAATGTGTGATGCTGAGAATGTGGCCTGACCTTTATACACTTCTGTGTGAATAGATGTAGATTGGGGATCACAGTGACAATTTCAGTCAAAAACTATCCTAGGTCAGCACAGGAGCATAGTCTCATCATCAAGATTAGTGCAATTGCCTTTCCTGGGAACAAGAGAGGACATCTGTGAGCCCTCCCCTCTGAGAGCACAAGGAACTCTGGTTCTTCCCTGACAGGTCACACTTCTGAAACATGGCTGGACAATGACACTCAAGCCCAGAGTCCTTATCCACATATTTATGGTGTCAGGGGCACCTGTGTCTGAAAGACTTTCTCCTTCATTGAATTGCATGAACATAACCTAGAGTTTGCGGTATTACATCTTGGGCATATGACATTAGTTTGGTGAATTACATAATAAATAATCTATCTCCATGGATGTGGGTAACAGGAGAGTCATCAGAAGTTGGGTGTGTTTCAACATCAGGACAAACCTGGGCTGTCTTGTTAGGACTGAACAAGTGAGCTGACCTGTGGGACAACAGAGGGAAAGACACAGAGCCAACATCCAGAGCCAGGTGAACTCCTTACCTACCAGGTGGTCTCTGGACATTTTGTTTAAACACATCCAGAAAGACCTTCCTCACCATCATGAGAATTATGAACATTGAGGGAAATTGAGATAAATTTTTATTTACAGAGAATAATTCATAGGCTTGTAGACATCTATGTGAGTGTGTACAGGATTGCTAGCATACACTTATACACAGAACAGAAGAAATAATTCTATTTCATGGAAAGAAAACCAAAGAGCTTCTGAATTGGTAGGTATTCTTTGCCACAAATGTGTCAGGTCACTAGATCATGTTATGATGCTGGAGGTAACACTTCCCAACCTTGTCCTGGAGACAAAATGCAAAAGAGTAAAGATTCAAGTGAGATTCCTTTGAAAAATACAAGTAATGAACAGACCAAAAGAATGAACCATTACGTAAAGAGTGCTAATGAAATGAAACAATAAATTCCATGTTGAGGTGACAGGGAAGTTCCATCTGACAGCTCATATTCACCTTTATGGGCACTGAGTGCTCTCTCTCTGCAGCCCAGCTCCCACCCTGAAGGAAGGTTTCTGTCTGAGCTCTGTGAGTGAGCTGGAGTCATTGTGAGCCATTCAGAAAAGTAGTTGACTCTACTTCTTCAAATGGGAATTTAAACAATCAACTCCTCAGCTTACCCTGTCTATTTTTGTAACTGTGCGTGACCCTTAAAAATGCCCTCACCATTTCTTTCATAATGGGAGTTGACTGTGCCATGAAGGTAACAGGAAGATGGGTACATTTAAAGTCTGGGTACATAAACTGCTGTATTATCAATACCTGGAGCCAATCACATTCTGTCATCTTGTTTAATTAGTTGTGAATTTGTTTTCAGTTGTTTAGTTCAAATTCCCATAACTCACTTTCTGCTAAAATAGTCACATTCGATAATCTTGAGATATTAAAATGAAAAAAATTCACTAATTTCAAAATGAACCCAACTTCCAGGAGAGATGAAAATTCCTTTGTGGTGAAGGGTGTGAAGGGTGGAGACATGGTTGAATATTGAGGTTGTGTTCACAACTGTATTATTTTAATTAGGGAACTTGTATTCATCCTTTATATTAATTAGAATCTGCCATTGAGAACCTTGATGTAACGTAATTAATTGATGGGTCACACAAAAACAATGAAGCTCAAGGTTATTGAGCAGGAATTGCTATTACAACTTTAGCTTTCCTTTGGAATACATACCTCTACCTGATATGAAATTAGCCCAGGTGCACTGATGAGCGTTTCACAGTTAACCAAAGACCAGGAAATGGGCACTCGTGTGTGGAGCAGGGCATGGCTTTGGGATGCTTTGCAAACAAAGTGGCTTCTCACGTCTTCTGGAAAACCCATCAAAATGGACAAGTTAGGGATTTCTTAGGAGCATCCGTCTATCCCACATTCATGGCTAATATAACAGTGGAAGTTGATGCAAAATGAGATCATATGTAAAACAAACTGCTGCACCACTGCCTCAGCCCAGCACAGCTACCTCTTCCCTCAGGGCTTCTGACTCTCTCAGGATGTGGGTGTCCACACTGTGTCTCTCGTACAGTAACGCACGGCCGTGTCCTCAGCCTTTAGGCTGCTGATCTGCAGATGCACTGTGCTGACAGAGGTGTCCATGGAGAAGACAAATCATCCTGTTTAGCCCTGGGCATACGTTGGGATCCCAGTGTTGGTGTTCATCTATCCCATCCACTCAAGCCCTTCTCCAGGGTCCTGTCTCAGCCAATTCATACCATAGGTGGTAAAGCTGTAACCAGAAGCCTTGCAGAAAACCTTCACTGAGGCCACAGGCTGCTTCACCTCAGGCCCAAACTGCACCAGTTGCACCTGGGAGTGGGCACCGGTGGAGAGGACACAGGATTGAGGGAAGTGTCACTTGACTGGCCTGGTTTCTCTGTCAGCCCTGGAACTGGGGAGCCCCTTAACTTTTGCTGCTGCCACCAAGAAGAGGATCCTGTGGGTCCCATCCATGGTAAGGAGCTGTGCTGTTGGTGGGGTGTGGTCCTGAGGAAGGGTGTGGTTGTTGGATGATGCTCTTAGGGCACCAATATATCTATATTATCTCAGGACACCTCAGGTTATTTGCATATTCATGAGGCAGGGTATTTCACAGCTCAAAGCCTGAACCAGGATGAGAAAGAAAACACAGATGCCACATCAGCTGTACAAGAGTGGGATTCTGAGAGACCAAGCCCTAAATCCTGTTTGAGGAAATGCATCCCCTGCCCCATTTCTAAGCTTTCTGTGGACAGCAGTCGTCCCACTAAAGAACATGCCCCAACCCAGGATGTGCTCCTCACTGTGAACCCACATTTTGTTGGCATAGAGATTACCTGGGTTGTCTCTGGGACCATCGCTGTCTCTGACATTGAGAAGGCACCTTGACTCCATTCTGGTCCCATTAGGAACAGTCAGAGCTCACTGGTAACATGGAAAATGTGGCCACCAGTTATCCCACATGAGCATCCAGCAGGGCCCATGGAGATTTCTGAGATCTGCTGGGTGTTCCCATGACAGACTCCCCAGCACTTTCCTGAGGGTCCTGACCTCCCAGGCCCTTCAATTGGAAGACTCTTAGTTGACAGATTTGCCCTCTCATGTGTGATTGGTTCTGAGATTTCCCTCCCATTGACAGTAGGAATCAGGGGTTGAAATAGAAATAGGAATTTGAGTTTCTTGATGAACTCATAGCTCCTAAAATAATTACCAAATATTTTGTGTTTTGAATAAGATTGTGTTTTATACCTCCATTAAATAGAATGATTTGACATGGTTTTAGTTCATGTCCATAGATCATCATCTTTACATGTTGATTTCTGATCCACTTGGTCTGTGCACCTACCACACTCTTCAATCCACCACTTCCAAGTCACAAACACAACGTAGGAAACATTACTTACCTCTGAAGTCTGAATAACTTATTCATAGGAATATATTGTCTCCCCCAGTTATGTACCCGTTGAATTAAAAAACCATCCATATCCTTCATATTCTCACTATTCAGATATTTATTATCCTATAATCCCACTGATAAATATAGTTCTCATTGCTTTTTGAGTGATATAAGTGGTCCATATGAACTAGAGTATTTAAATGATTATCAGCAACTTGTTGAACACTTAATTTAGAATGACTTGTTGAATAAGGAAGACTCAGGCCGTGGAAGAATATTTATTTTTATTTATCCCCAACAAATAAGTGAGAACATATAGTATCTGGTTTTCTGTTCTGGAATTAGTTTGCTAACAGTAATGACTGCCAGTTCCATCACGTTCCTACAAAGGACATAATTTCATTCTTTTCTTAGCTGTATAGTATTCCATGGTTGTATGTAGCACATGTTCTTCTATCCATTCTGCCAGTGATGGCGATTTAGGTAAATTCTATGTCTATGCTATTGTGAATAGTGCTGCAATGAACCTTCATGTTTATATTCCTTTAGATATCTGTCCAGTTGTAGGATTGTTTCGTCAAATGAAACTTCTGTTTTAGATTATTTGAGGGATCACCACACCACTTTCCACAATGGTTAAACTAATGTATATTCCCACCAGAAGTGTATAAATTTCCCCTTCTTTCTGCAATCTTAAAAGTCTGTTTTTTTTTGTTTTTTTGTTTTTTTTTTTTTTTTAAGATTAACCATTCTAACTGATGTGAGATGGTACCTCATTGTGGTTTTGATATGTATTTCTCTAACGATAGTGATATTCAGCATTTTTCCTATGCTTGTTGACCACATGTAGGTCTTTTCTGAAGTGTCTTTTCATGTCCCTTGGTCACTTTTTATTTCTTGAATGTTTGTTAAAGTTCCATGTATATATTGATATTGGACCTTTGTCAGATGTATAGGTCGTAAATATTCTATTTCCCATTCTATAGGTTGCCTGTTTACTCTGTTGATGGGATTTTTGATATACAGAAGCTCTTTAAATTACTTAGGTCCCATTTGTCAATTTTCGATTTTGTTGCAACCGCTTCTAGCATTTTCATTATAAAGCGTTTGTCACTTCTTATGTCCTAAATTGTATTTCCTGTGTTATTATCCAGAGTCTTTATAGTTTTAGGTTTTACGCTTAGATCTTTAATCCACATATAATATTTTTTCAGTTGATGTTGAAAATGCATTTGATGAAACTCAACATCCTTTCGTGAAAAAAAAACATAAAAAATGGGTATAGAAAGGATACATCTCGACAAAATAAAAGTTGTATTCGAGAGACTGTCAGGTAGTATCAGATTGAATGAGAAACAACTAAAAGTCTTTTCTCTAAGATCTGGAACGTGACAAATTTCCCACTTTAACCACTTGTAAACCATAAATCCTTGTGCTGCCCCCATAGCCGGCTCTTACCTGCAATCGCCACCTACTGGCCGGATGTTCAAACTGCATGACCTAACACAAAGCCGCTACCACCAGTGTACAGCAGGTGAAAATGAGATTAGCTTCTCAATACTTCTGTGATTCCAGCCCCGCAAAAGACCACGGGTCTGCTCACATGCCCAGTGTGTTACTACTACAAGGGGAATTTGCAAAAGCCACCACACTAAAGCTCTTAATAACAAAAGAAATCACACTGAGTAGATGCCCCTCACCTGGCCATTTCCATCAAGGCTGGTGCTTTTCCTTGCCAGGCTCAGTGTCTCATGTGTGTCCAGTTTGGTGCCCCTCTCAGGGGCTGAGCAGGGAACTCAGGTCACTGTGCATTTGATAGACCAGTTCATCGTCTGAGGCAACAGAGAGCTTCTCCCTGTGCACAGATATCAAGCATGTACTCATCTGCTTCTCCCGCAGTCGGCTCAAACCTGTAAGGCCACCTACTAACATGAAAGGTGAACTTAAGAACCCAACACAAATCTGCAGAAACAAATGCATCCCAAATGAGAAACAGTTCCTGAGGCCTCCACTACCTAGGACCTGCAGGAGGCAGTGAGACTACTCACAGGTCCAGTACATTGGTACTAAAACCACCATTTCAGAAAGCCACTAAATAATGCCTATCTATAGACAAGGAACTCTTACAGAGTCAATGCCACTGAGTGAATAAGAACCAAAATGAAAGACCCACACAATGTACATTATATTCACATTCTAAAGGCAATGAAATACTCATCAAAATCAGAATGAATTCAAAAATAATAATAAGAGACAGGTTAGCCAATGAAAAGGAAACAGAAAAGCAATTCTGGAATTATGAAAAAACAGAGTTACAAACCCCCAAATGCCATGTTAACTCTCCAGCAAAAGAATCTAAACAACATGACATTTTAGAAATGTCTGATAAATAATTCAAAATGTTGATTTTAAAGAAGCTCAATAAAGCCTTTTTCTAGGTGGCTCAGTAAGCACTGGCACTGAGACAAGCACTGTAAAGACAATTGCAGCCCATCCCCTGAAGAACTGACCCCCTGGTTCCACAAGCCGTAACCCCAGCTTTGATTGAACACTAGACTCATATCAGGAACTTTCTCCTGATCAGAGACCACTGACCATGGCCTGGCTCTGGCCGTTTACAGAGGCTGCACACTGAGTGCCTTTGTGTCTCTGCTTCTGCTTTTGGCACATAGGGCCTGACTGTAATGAATTTAAATGCTAAGTCTCCACTGGTAAGTAAATAGGGGTCATAAGTTACATGCATGTGTGTCCAGTATACATATGTCAGGACCACCTCCATGAACATCCATAGCCCCTTCGGTAACCTGTCAATTGTGTCTGTTTAGCCAAACCCTTCAGCATAAAGCTTCTGCCCATCCCCTTCTTCGTGGGAGTGCCTTTCTCTCATCTTTACCGAAAGCTATGCTTTCCAGCATACGGGATGGCTGTAACCCTTGATAAAAAATAAACTCTCACTTTCCTAAATTGTAGATTGTGTTTTGCTTTGTATTTAACATAACTGGAAATGAAATTCAGAAGTTCATCTAATTATAAGGCTACTTTAGTGAAGAATGACAAACCGAGCGTTTTCACATATACTGTAAGGGCCTGTGGTATTTTGAAGCAGGAAGCTGACCTGAGACCTTCAGAATAAACTGATGACTGTGGATAATGAAAAGGCCCCACACAGGACATTGATTCAGCACCTCTGCCTGTCTCATTCCTTCTTCTCTTTCTTTTTATTATGTGCTTACAGTAATAAATTTTTTTTTCTTTAGACCTGTTTGCTTTTCACACATAGTGGACTCTTATTTATCTTTTTCACTCATTTTCTTAAGCTGCTAGGGAGAATAAAATGTCAGGTCCTATTTTTTGTGCCTCAATGCTAATGAATTAAGGTTTATTTTTCCTCCTCCTTGTTCTCTGCATGTGGTAAATCTAGTTAAGAAATCACGGAAGATCCCTTATCTGATGCCAGTGTGAGGTTTAAATCATGCAAGCTCCTTGTCCTGAGTAGGAACGTACCTGCTGACCCCAGCACCAAATCATTAGAAAGCCCTGAGCCAGCCTCCTTTCCTGCTCTAATGAGGAAATTCCAGTTTGTAATTTCTTGAGAAGGCTGTGCTCTCAGCAGACACCCCAAAAATAGAGTTAATAAAACTTTTTATATTCATCTGGGGTGTGAGGGTGGAACCATCAGACTCGACATCCACACTAAACATTGGTGGGGTCTCTCTTCCTTTGCCAGGGATCACCTACAATTGGAACTGTGGGCTTGGAGTCCTGACAGTGACCACCACGTGGCCTTTCTTCTCTTGCACTGGATGCTAACTCCCTCTGCCCCAATGCCCAGCATGCACTTTATCCTGCCTGCTGCTCGCTAGCCCTTGGAGTTCTGTTGAGCTGGGCCGCAATACTGAGTTAAATACAGCATGTTTATAGATTTAACTGATTAGCTTCAGAAGCACTGATAGCTTATTGATGTTGAGAAACAGGAGTAAATGACTGTAGGTGACTCTGCCTTTGGTGCATGTGAGAAAGTTTTTCTCTTGTTATGACAAATGCTTCTTCTTCAGAGACTTCATAGGAAGAGCAGGATAAAGAATCTAGAAAAGTGCCCCACAGGAATCTGTTTTATGGAGAGGAAGCCACAGGGCTGACAGGAAACCAGACCTTAACCCCCATCTGCACCTGCCCTGAGGCTGGCTCTTGTGCTCAGTGGGTTCTGAGCGCCCCCACGTGGTTCTCCACTCACATCAGGGAGGCTCCTTTCTGGGCTCATACAGGTTTTTTTCTAATTGTTTTCACAAAAATGGAGACGGAATAAACAATGAATCCATGCATCTCAGAGAACACAGAACAGCATGATAACACCCATCGACACACACACACATTTAGGTAAATCTTATTAAAACTGCTGAAAATCAAAGACAAATAGAAATACATGCAGGCAAGTGGAGGTGAGTAGAGCGAGCATTCCTTCCAAAAGAACAGAAAAGATGATGACAGCATTCTTCTGGTTATAACGTCATAAGCACGAGGAAAATTGATGGTGCAAGAGGAAAAGTGATGGTGTCTGTAAAGTGTTGGAAGTAAAGCCAACCCATTATTTTATAGCCCATGGATGTTCTCTAAAAAGTGAAGAAAGTTTTATTTCTCTTTGACAGCATGAGGGGCTCAATTAATCCATGCCCTCATGAGACCAGTGAAAGTTATTTTGGAAAATTACAGGGTTTGGAAAGGCTCTGACAGCATACAGCAAGTGAAGAAACATTTATTCAGGAAAATCTAGAAAACTCAGTAAGGTCAGTCATTATATTTTATCTAAGATGCTCTTCCTTCCTTCCACATCCCAGCTCAGCATGATGTATTGTAACCTCCACTACAGAAGATGCAACCAAGAAGACAGGACACCTTCTACCAGCTCCCACCAGAGGAAACTCTTCCCCAGGGGCCAGGACATTGGCCCTCTGACCCTGCCCACAGCACGTGATGCTGAGGCTCAGTTCTGGACAAGAGCTACTGAGAGCCAGAGACTCACTTCTTCCATGGAGTCCCACTCATGGATGGAGGCTCTACCCTGGGTCCAGTGCCACTGGGAACATTGGGTGCCTGATTTCTAGCTCTGTCCTTTGGCAGAGGTTCTGCTCCACCATAACCAAAGTGTTGGGGAGGTGGGAAGCTTCTGCCCAACACTCCACTTAGAGCTCATTTCCTATGCTGAGGAAGAAAAAACCTCAACTTTGTCTCCACCTGCAGAATCGTGGTTATGCGCTCTGTCCCAGGGGAGAGGGAGTGCTGGAATTCAGTCATAAAATATCATCCTTAATTTGGTCCTAAACATCGTAACTTCAGGAACAACAGAATGTGGGAAAGTTCAAAGCCTGTCAGTGCTCTCAAAAACAGTGGAGGGTGTAGTGGAAGGCCCTTGGAACGAGATGGGTGGATGTATGGGAGATGCAGACTAAACTGTAGGGCTCCTGGCTTGCAGGAGAGAACCGAGGAGGGAGAGAGCATGGGGATGTTCTCCTGTGGTTGGAACAAATGCCAGACACTGTTCAAAGGAGCCCATGTTTGTTCCAGTCTGTGTGAAGCACTTGAAACCTCAGTGAATGATTGAAAATAGTGGGATTTTCCATCTGTAAGTGGCGGAGCTCAACATCTGGGCCTGGTCAAGAAAGAGACAGAGAAAGCCCAGCCCAAACCACTGACATCTGAGGATGACCGTGGTGCTTACAGCTGTGTCCCTTTGATCTTTAAGACTGACTTCTCTCACTTAGCATCATATCTGGAGTTCACCAGTAATGGTTTATGTATCGGTCACTTGTTTTTTTTTTTTTATTGCTGACGGTGTTCAATTTACAGATGCTTCCTAGTTTCTCTATGCCATTTCCCAAAAGAGGTTGTTCATATTTGCTAAATTTAGAATGACACTGACTTGCTCAGTGATGGCCTTTTTCACAACAGGGGCACACATTGGGGCTTTTCTGTTGTTTGGTGGTAGTAGTTCTTGCCTTTTGACTTCCTTTACTACATTCCTTTTCTTGTGTCCAAATTGCCCACAAGTAAAGCAAGAGCCTGAGAAATGGGACATAGTTTTTCCAACTCTTAATCCAGCCATAGCCTGAGCTAAAAGAGTAGCCTTATGTAAGTTACCTCCAATGCCATTGCAAGCCTTAATATATTCAGCTAAGTGAGCCTTCCCTCTCAGGGGTCTAATAGTAGTTTGACACTCTAAATTAGCATTATCATATGCAAGAAGCTGTATTACAACATCTTGAACTGTTTTATCAGTTATGGCTTTATTTACAGCCTCTTGGAGCCGAGCAATAAAAATCAATATATGGTTCTTTAGGTCCGTGTTGGACAGAACTGAAAGGATATTATTCCCCTGTAACATTTATCCTTTCCCATGCCCGTAAGCACACAGAGTGCAGCTGAACAATGACAACATTCTCCATTACTGCTTGACCCATAATTGACCCCTACAGGGCTGATTCCCATTAACTGTTCAACGGAAACAGGCACAGGTGGCTGTGCTTGTGTATTTTCCCTTGCCCGAGTTTGAGCATCAGACCACCAGGTTTTAAACTGCAAGTACTGAGATGGAGTGACAACAGATTCTATAAAAGTATCCCAATCATATGGTATTAACCTATTATCAAGTGTCACATTTTTTAACAAACTTTACACAAAAGGAGAGTAGGTCCATATTGACTAATGGCCTGTGTGAATACCTTTAACAGTTTAAATGGAAAGGTGGTTCAATTAGAGAAACTGGAATTGCCATGCTTCAAGGTGTCTGTCAGCTCTAGCCTTTTGAATGGAATTTTGTACAGCACCACCAATTGCTCCAGGTTTTAATGTTGTAACTACAGGAGCAGTAACTTTTGTAGCTAATACATTTTCTCACCCATTAAGGGGAGAGAGAGGAGGTGGCCATTCACTTAATTCAGCAGTTGGAGCTGATGGGCTGTAAAACATACTTTTTTAGTTTTCCTTTCTTTTATTTTCCTCTGTTTTCTATTCTTCACATTCAGAATCTGTAGTTTTTTTATACTTGTCCTCCTCTTTCTCATCTGAATCTGCCTCATCATCTGTTTGAAATGGCTCATAAGCTGTCTTTATTAGTGCTCACACTGACCAAACTGAGACTGGAATATTGCTCCATCTTTAGATGCTTTTTAAAAAGTATCTGCCAATTCTCTCCCATTCATCCAACTCCATAGTCCCTTGTTCCGGGAACCATGGGCAAAAACTGCTTTCCTATACTAATCAATGATAACGTATTCTGAGTACTAACTTTCACTTCCCTTCTTCATAATAAATGCCTTAAGAAATTTAAATAAGCAGAATGTTTGCTTTCACTTTGTTCCATTGTTACCCTGGTTCTGCTGAGCTCTCAGCTTTCCCTCCGAGATTGTTTTAATCATGATCAGGTGTCCTTTGATCATGCATCCTCCACTTTTACATGCTCTTCTGTTCCTTCACCAGGGTCTTTGTCACCCCACATTGGGTGCCAGAAATGTTGGAGTGATCAAGCACAACACCAGGTTATTGGGACGACGAGGTCCAACAGAGTCAAAGAAAGGAGAAAAAGACAGTTTGAGAGAGAAAGTGTGACCAGGGACCATCGCAAGTGTGGAGCCTGTGAAGGCCCGAGCTCTGGAAGCCCAGACTATTTATTGGTGATCAAACAAAGAAACAGGTGGTGAGAATGTAGGGGTCGAAAGGGCAAGCACACGATCTACAGCTGTGATAGTTTAGCATTTATATGGAACATGTTCTGCTACTTTAGATAATGAGAATACAATTGATCTAGGAGCCTGGGAGGGCTAGAAGCAAGGAGCCAGCAAGTCTAGACACATTCCAAAGGCCACAAGGGGTTTTATGCCCTGAGCCCTGGACATTATGTTAGATATGCAAGCCCTGCCTCAGCTTCTTTCCCAACACTTGGCTTTTTCCCAACACATTGATTTCTGTATGTTTGAGTGTGAAATACAACACAGTCATAACAAGAATAAGAACATGTTCTTTGCAGCAACGTAGTTGGATCTGGAGGTCATTATCCTAAGCAAATTAACAGAGTAACAGAAAACTATATACCACCTGTTCTCACTTACATGTGGGAGCTAATCATATTGACATAAAGAAGGAAACAACACACATTGGGACCTATACAAGAGTGGAGGATGGGAGAAGGTTGAGAACTGAAAAACTACCCATTAGGCACTATACTTATTACCTTAGTGACAAAACAATCTGTATATGAAACCCACATAACTCACTATTTACCTATATAACAAACCCTGCACATGTACCCCTGAACCAAAAATAAAAGTTTAAAAACATTTTAGCTTGTTTTAAAAATGATTATTAATAGGACACCTGAATACACCACAGGCATTTCAAATGCTCTCTGGATTTTTTTTTTAAACAGCATTTCGCTCTTGTTGCCCAGGCTAAAGTGCAGTGGTATGATCTCGGCTCACTGGAAACTCTGCCTCCCAGATTCAAGAATTCTCCTGCCTCAGCCTCCCCAGTAGCTAGGATTACAGGCAGCCACCATCACGCCCAGCTAATTTTTATATTTTTACTAGAGATGGGGTTTCCCCATATTGGCCAGGCTGGTGTCGACCTCCTGACCTCAGGTGATGCACTCACTTCAGCCTCCCAAAGTGGTGAGATTACAGATATAAGCCACTACACCTGGCCTAGGACTTTTTTTTTCATTTGTGAGTTTTTTGTTAACTTCTAACATGAAAAGAAACAGACTTAGATTTCTATGACTATATCAGAAGTGATCTGTTTTAAAACTATAGTTGCACACACAAAAAAACACCCACCCTCAGCAATGAAACATATATGAGCACAGGCAAAAGTAACACATTTCTGAACACCAAAGCAACATACCTTTGTTTCTATATTATTCTAATTAATTAATTGATTTAAATTTATTTGTATTTATAGTTTGAGGTTTTAGATCAAAATAATATTCTTCTATGAATGTCTGCATATTCCAATATAAATTATGAAATATATGTAAATGTATGTTTTAGTAAAACTTACTGTAACTGCCATTATTGGCAAATGTATCATTGAAATACACAATAGTATTCCTTATATATTCTCTTATGGCTTATTTCTCATGTTTGCTAGCAGCGTACTTTTTAAATGCATGTAATAATACATTATACATTATAAAGGAATGCATTAATCATAAGGTAAACATCTCTATTAAAATTTTATTACACAGTGTGTTGAAATTACATTGTTTTGAAAAACGTGTCAGCTTTTTCCAATTTAAATAATATTTAAATATTAAATTAAAATAAAATATTAAGTATTAAATTTAAAAGATAGCATTTTGCAATTTAATGTTTTTTATTCTGCAATTGTTTTACATGAATTTTTAACATAAACTCTATATGTTGCTTATTTTACAATATTCCTGGATGCTACAGAATATCCATAAATATAGAACTAAAGTCACCCCAGGATTCCCAGGATTCATTCACAATGGCAGCTTGCTCGACGGTGGTTGGAAAGTGTGCAAACACAATAGGGATTTGGGCTTTATCATCAAAGCTGTAGTGAGCCCCAGGACTGAGCACACAGAGGGCAGCAGAAACTGCAGAGCCCACTCTGGGGTATTTAGAGAAGGGGGGGATGGGATGCGGTGATGTCTGCAGGACCCTGGAAAAGAGTGGGGAGAGCAGGGATTCTGCAGGTAGATGAGCATATTCTAAGGACTGTTACCTTCCCATACTTGGTTGACTTCAGTGATCATGAAGGGAAGGGAATTGATTCACCAGACATGGATGAGACAAAGTAAATGGACTTGCCGATTCCTTGAACAGAGACCGAGGAATAGAAAAAGTTTGAGCAGAATAAGGGAAGGTAGAGAAACAGATGGAGGGTCAGAACTCTAGGAACCACCAAAGTGGAGGACAGAAGCCCTTAAAGTGATGTTTCATCTCCATAAACAGCAGATGAAAGGAAAATAAACTCAGCACATTCATATACTGAGTTATTGTTAGAAAAGTATTTAAAATAATGTGACTGACACAGTGCAGGAAACAGAAATCTGTTTGTGGAAATAGTTTAAAGTAAACATATACAATTTCTTCATTTTAAAATTTACTTAGATATTATTGCTAGTATTATAAAAATATAAAGAATTGAATTATAGTTCTAAGTTAAGATTTTGTAGAGGAGAGAAACATGCATTCCAGGAAATAAATGGCAAGAGATCCTGGGAAGACTTTTGTTTCACCAGGTGAGAAATCACAGGGCCTAATAAAAGAAACACACCATCCCCAAGCACTTGATAGGGAGCCACCTCCCAAGAGAACCCTTAAGTCCTGAGTGTCCCCTTGTGTCCTGAGCGCCCCCTGGTGGTTCTGAGAGCCTCCTGGTGTCCTGAGCGTGCTGTTGTCCTGAGCACCCCTGGTGGTTATGATCACCCCTTGCGGTCCTGAGCGCCCCCTGATGGTTCTGAGAGACCCTTGGTGTCCTGAGCACCCCCTGGTGTCCTGAGCACCCCCTGCTGGTTTTCAGCAACCCTTGCTGTCCTGGTGCCCCCTGGTGATCTGGTGATTCGGAACATCCATCCCCCAGTGTCCTGAGCGCTCCCTGGTGGTTATGATCCTCCCCTGTTGTCTTGAGCGCCCCCTGGTGGTTCCCAGCATCCCCCGGTGTCCTGAGCATCCCCTTGTGTCCTGAGCGCCCCCTGTTGGTTCTGAGCGTTCCCTGCTATCTTGAGCTAACCCTGGTGTCCTGAGCACTGCCTTATAGTCCTGAGCGCCCCCTGGTTGTTCAGAGAGCCCCCTGGTGTCCTGAGCGCCCCCTGGTGGTTCTGAGCGTTCCCTGCTATCTTGAGCTAACCCTGGTGTTCTGAGCACTGCTTTATAGTCCTGAGCGCCCCCTGGTGGTTCTGAGAGCCTCCTGGTGCCCTGAGTGCCCCCTGGTGGTTCTGAGAGCCTCCTGGTGTCCTGAGCGCCCCCTGGTGGTTCTGAGAGCCTCCTGGTGGTTCTGAGAGCCTTCTGGTGTCCTGAGGGAGCTTTTGTCCTGGGCACCGCTGGTGGTTATGATCAGCCGTTGGTGTCCTGAGTGCCCCATGATGGTTCTGAGAGTTCCCTGGTGTCCTGAGCACCCCCTGCTGCTTGTCAGCGCCCCTTGCTGTCATGGGTGTCCCCTGGTGATTGTGAACATCCCCCAGTGTCCTGAGCGCTCCCTGGTGGTTATGATCGTCCCCTGTTGTCTTGAGCGCCCCCTGGTGGTTCCCAGCGTCCCCTGTTGTCCTGAGCATCCCCTTGTGTCCTGAGCGCCCGCTCGTGGCTCTGAGCGTTCCCTGCCATCTTGAGCTAACCCTGGTGTCCTGAGCACTGCCTTATAGTCCTGAGCGCCCCCTGGTGGTTCTGAGCGTTCCCTGCTATCTTCAGCTAACCCTGGTGTCCTGCGCACTGCCTTATAGTATGAGCGTCCCCTGGTGGTTCTGAGAGCCCCCTGGTGTCCTGAGCGCCCCCTGGTGGTTCTGAGAGCCTCCTGGTGTCCTGAGAGCCCCCTGGTGGTTCTGAGAGCATCCTGGTGTCTTGCGTGCCCCCGGTGGTTCTGAGTGTTCCCTGCTATCGTGAGCTAACCCTGATGTCCTGAGCACTCCCTTATAGTCCTGAGCGCCCCCTGGTGGTTCTGAGAGCCTCCTGGTGTCCTGAGCGAGCTGTTGTCCTGGGCACCGCTGGTGGTTATGATCAGCCGTTGGTGTCCTGAGCGCCCCGTGATGGTTCTGAGAGTTCCCTGGTGTCCTGAGCGCCCCCTGCTGGTTGTCAGTGCCCCCTGGTGTCCTGGGACCCCCTGGTCGTTCTGAACATCCCCCAGTGTCCTGAGCGCCCCCAGGTGGTTATGATCATCCTCTGTTGTCGTGAGCGCCCCCTGGTGGTTCCAAGCGTCCCCTGTTGTCTTGAGCGCCCCCTGGTGGTTGTGAGCGTCCCCTGGTGTCCTGAGCATCCCCTGGTGTCCTGAGCGCCCCCTGGTGGTTCAGAGCGTCCCCTGGTGTCCTGAGCATCCCTTGGTGTCCTAAGCACCCTCTGGTGGCTCTGAGTGACCCCTCGTGTTCTCAGCGCTCCTTAGTGGGTCCCAAGAGCCCCCTGGTGTTTCATCGGACCTCCCTGGCATCCGCATTGCCAAGACTAGCTCAGTCAGGGAGACCCAGTGGCACTAGAGGAATTAAAGACACACACACAGAAATATAGAGGTGTGAAGTGGGAAATCAGGTGCTCACAGCTTTCAGAGCTGAGAGTCCCGAACAGAGATTTACCCACGAATTTATTAATAGCAAGCTAGTCATTAGCATTGTTTCTATAGATTTTAAATTAACTAAAAGTATCCCTTATGGGAAACGAAGGGATGGGCTGAATTACAGGAATAGATTGGGCTAGTTAACTGCAGCAGAAGCATGTCCTTAAGGCACAGATCACTCATGCTATTGTTTGTGGCTTAAGAATGCCTTTGAGTGGTTTTCTGTCCTGGGCGGGCCAGGTCAGGTGTTCCTTGCTCTCATTCCAGTAAACCCACAACGTTCCACTATGGGCTTTATGGCCATCACGAACATGTTACAGTGCTGCAGAGATTTTGTTTATGGCAGGTTTTAGGGCCAGTTTATGGCCTTACTTTGGGAGGCTTCTTCCCAACACGTCCCCCTTCCTTGATTTGCAAAGTGATAAAGGCAAAGACAGCTTTGTCACAGTGAGCTACTTCTCGCAGGAGTCAAGAGCCACATCTGCAGACTATGCAAAGACAAACAACACAGATTAAAATCAAAATTGTCATTGAAATCACAGAGTTTCCAAGTGTTTTTATCCATTTTAATGGGTTACTAGCTGCTAATTTGTCTGTAACTCCTTTAAGCACTCCAGTTCATGAGGCAGAACATTTCGTATCTCAAAGGCTGATCCATGATAAGAAAGGAAAGGCAAATGACACAGTCGCCTTATGAGAGTGAGATGCAGATGGTCTGAGCCCTAATCCTGTTTGATGAAATGCATGTCCTGCTCCATTTATGAATGTTTGTGGACAGAGGTCCTTTCATTGAAGAATAAGCCCCCTCAGAGCAAGCTCTTCATTGTGAACTTTCATTTTATAAGCGTAGAGACCGCCTGGAAGATTTCTGGAACCATCCATTTCCATGACACTGAGAAGAGGCCTTGACCCTATTCTGGACCTGTCAGGCACCGGCACAGCTCACTGGTGATCTGAGACAGTGACTGCTGATCTCCCATATGAGTGTCCAGCAGGTCCCTCTGAGATCCGCTGGGTACTCCTGATCCAGTGTCTCTAGCACCTGCCCCGCGTCTGATTCCCCAGTATCTTCAATGGAAGCACTCTTGGTTTAGAGATTTGCCATGGGATGTGTAATTAGAGCTGATTTTCTCATCTCAGGAACAATAGGAATCAGAAGTTGAAACAGTAGTTTGCAGTTCTTTATGAACTCACTGCTCCCAATATAATTGTCAAGGAATTTGTGTTTTTAATGATTTTGGGTTAATTTTGAACTCCATTGTTTAGAGATTTGCCATGGGATGTGTAATTAGAGCTGATTTTCTCATCTCAGGAACAATAGGAATCAGAAGTTGAAACAGTAGTTTGCAGTTCTTTATGAACTCACTGCTCCCAATATAATTGTCAAGGAATTTGTGTTTTTAATGATTTTGGGTTAATTTTGAACTCCATTTATTAGTATTTTATGAACTATTTACATACATTCAGTTCATATCCATAGATCCTCATTTTTACATATTGATTTCTGACTCACTTGGTAAGTGCCCCTGCCACACTCCAAGATCCACCACTGTCCTGTCACTCACACAATGTAGGCAACATTACTTAACACTGAAATCTGAATTTCTTATTCATAGAAATATAGTGGCTACCACAATTCTGTTTCCATTGAATTAGTAAGACCATTCCTATTCTTCATATTCTCACTATTAAGATATTAATAATCACAGAAGTCCACTTTAAAAATAGTTCTCATTGCCTTAAATTGTATGAATGGTCCAGATATCAACAACTTGTTGAACTCGTATTTTAGCTTTTTTTCTGACAAAGGAAGATTCAGTCCTTCAGAGGAAATCTTCTCAGCAGCCTCGTGTGCACCTGCTCCAGGGCTGGAACCTGTGTTGTGTGGCTCCTCAGTGACTCTCCAGCCCAGCCCTTGCCTTGCAAGGAGGTTCCTCTTGGGGCTCACAAACATTTACTCCCAGCTTCTCTAGCCCGACATGAAATGGCTTTGTTCTGGTTTAGAATACTCTTTCAGTGACACCATATGCTGCTGACACCATATGCTGCTGACACCATGTCTTGAAACAAGTGATTAGCCTTACTAAACCTGTTGAACTCTGCAGGGGGAACCAAACCAAGGATTATATGATGAAGGAGGAAGCTCCTTCTCTGAAGCTCTGGATTCACTTCATTAGTGGATCCAAAATAAATACAGAAACTTACAGGAGTTTGGGGAGTGACGTGTTTCTTCAATGGGCTCCTGCAGTTGAATGTTGCACCTGAGAATACCAGCAGGTCCAGATACATTCAGATGACACCCCGCTCCATATCCACTATTCCAATAACACACATTTTCCCTTCTTCCTATGTTGTAGCTTATAGGAAGTGCCACCTACACTGACACTAGGCCCATGTATCTGACTTTTTCCCCTAGAGATCTAAAGCAAACAGGATACAAGGGGAGACTTGGGAAGTACATGCGGGTTGTTGTTTTCATTTTCTCAGCTAGGAATCCAGAAAAGGCTTCATGATAACAGAACCTGAGGTCACTCAGGGAGTTTTCAAGACCTTGGTCTTAAAAATGGTGATATCAGAGGATTCGGATTCCTCTGCTGTCTTGTCTCACTCTCTGTCATTTTCCATTAGTTTCCCTACGTTCTCCTCAGATAGAGTCTGTGCATTGCCACATTTGCATCTTTAATCCAGAGCCATCATCCTGGTTAGAATAGATTGTGCAGTGCGGGTAAGCACTGCCTGTTCTGACCATGGAAACCTAGAGATGCGATCTGCATCCTCTTCTGGGCTGTGACCTTGACCAGGCGTCACCGGGGGAAAAGCTCATTTTTGGCAGTTAATCCCTCTTGTGGTTTCAGCGTCCCTGGACTATTTACTTACTTCTTACCCCTATTGGCTAACTTTGCTCATTTGTATAATAATGGAAGGATGGAAGAAAAATCTGGTAGGGAAGATTTGTCTTCGTCACATAAGATAAGGTTCTGGAAAAGTCCTTCCCTGTAGAAGCTCCTGAAGCAGGCTCCTGGTATGTTTCTCAGTAATTAATCATCTGCAATTCTGATCCACAGGAAATGCATTTGGATTTTATTTTTTAGAATCCTGAGGTTTCTGAAGAGAAAGTAGAGAAACTTTAGAAGTGAAAGACCCTCTGGAACTGTTGCATTTACCGAGTCCACATCTGTCTTTCAGATGTCTATAGTGCTTGTCATGTAGTGCCCTCATATCTTGTGGCTTCTGCAACCTCTGCTCCAGTTAAGCAAGTGTCAACTGCCATTTTAGGCATGTCCGTCTATCCAGTTTTTGGAGTGGGTAAGGTTTCTTGCTACTTCAGTTATTTAATAGATTCTAAAATGTGTTGACTTTCAGATTATGCAGATTTCTTTTGACATAAAAATGAGGTTGATGAATTTTATAATCTATATTTTGGAGCCTAAACCAAAAGTACAATCAAGTGTCACCTCAGATGTGTTACTGGAAGCAGAATTCTGATCTCATTACATATAAGTGGTACCTGGTCTGACGTACATGAACAGGCAAGGAAACAGAAAAAGGACAAGGCACAACGTTTATGAAAAAGTCTCAGCAATTTTAATTTTCTTCTGAGGAAGCTGAAATTGTGCAAGTAAAACAGTGTGACTGGTCATGTCTCAGGTGAAGTTGTTTTCTGGAAAGTATCTCCAGTCCTGGGCTGGATCCAGTAGGTGCACTCAGGCCTGAAATGTAAAGCAGTGACTTGTATTCCTTAAACAGATGATATTCCAATGAGAAAACTGTTCTCAGGTGAGCTGCAGAGCAGGGAGGAGGAGACGGAGGTGTCCTTGGCTTCCCAGAATTGCTGAAAGTTGAAGACCAAGGCCACCTCCTCATAGGTGGAGCAGAGATCCACCTATGAGTACATCACATCGGCTCTGTCTTCAGGAATCTTGGGCTGTGGGGGAGGTGAAGGAATTTGACTTATTCCTTTCTGCTAATGCAGTGTGCTTCAGAGAGAATGAAATGAAAATTTAATAAATACACTTTTTGCCATAGTAAGGGAGAGAATATGAATAATTCATGGCAATGGAAGTGGTCACTTCAGACCTGGCAGAAGGAGCAAGTGCACAACTGAGAGAAGGAAGCACCCTGCCCCAGGAAGCAGGTGCGCTACGACCATCCCCTGAGAACTGCCCTCCAGATGCCATGTGTCGGTGGAACCTGGGCCCGTGCCTGGGATCTTGTGTGTAGTGTGGAGAGCAGAGCACAGCTCCACTCCTCCTCACTGTGTGACCTAGGATGTGACCTCTTCCTCTGAGCTTCATTCTAACTAGGTGTTAAAATCAAATAAAAGCAGTAACTTTACCTGTAAACTTTCCGGTAAGAGCCAGTGATGAGCAGAATTGTTATCACTGTTGTTGTCCAAACCCTTAAATATGATAAAAATACCTGTGTGACCCCTCGTCTCAGACCTCAGATGACCACCTCGCAGAGAGCACACCTGCTTTGTTTCTGTCACAAACATGGTATTAGAACTGGAAACTATGTGTACCTTGTTATAGAATTTATATCTTAGTTATGTTACATTGGATGAAGTTAGAATTAGTAAGTGACAGTAAGAATTTTAGGTGATGGGATGTCTAAGCAAACTGTCAATGGTGTGTCTTCATTTCTCCTTGCTTATTATAGATAATGTGAGAAGAGAGAGAAAAATTAAAGAGAAAACTATTGACCAATAGTCAGGTGTTTGATAAACAAAGGAGATTTTCACATCTTCTGGAAACTCCATTAAATTAAATAAAGAACTTTAAGACACTTTTCCACATTCTAGATGCATGTCTAATACAGATTTAGATTTGAACACACAGAGAGAACACAGAAAATGGAAATTCAGCAACAGATCAGTTTGCCAAATAGGCAGATTTAAACTAGTTTGTAATTTTACCTAAATACTCAAAGAATAAACCCCAGATTCAAATAACAAATGATAAAATTTCAAGGTTTAGTGACTGATTGAGAGAAGTGAACTAACATTATTTTGATGAATCATACATCAATAATAAAACTTTGTCCAGTGGTCCAAAGTTTCTAGGGGCTGCTTGAATAAATAGTTTCTACCTCCCTTACCTATGATTTCTGGCAGAATCTATCATCCTCTAAAACCCAGGGACCATTAAGAACAGAGACAGAAGTTTGAATACTACGAAGTTTTGAGAGACCCAAATTACTGCCTGGACTGATTGGTGAGGATGATCTCTATAAGCCTCATCTTTGAAGAGTGTATGGTGGCTTTTGTTATAATGAACAGGTAGCAGCAAAGACAGTCAAGGAAAATGAAGGAGGATGGGAACATGGTCCAAACAGAAGAACAACATAAAGATATGGAAACCGATATCAATGAAAAGGAAGTGTTGGGGTCCACGTGTTTCCTAAACAAAGGAATGAACACACAAGACAACACAGGACAAGACATACATGGCGGCCACCCCGAACGGCACACTCTGCTTTATTTTTTCCAGACGTTTTTGGAATGTTGCCAAGTCATGGGACATGTGTTGCTTCTCTGACCTTTCCTTGACTTTCAAGATCAGTAAACATCGACCAGTTCCCAGAGCCCACTGTTTACAGCTGGCTCCTTTATCCTTCTTGTTTGCAGAGAAGGAATGTCCTGCTTTGTTTGCAAGAGCAGGGCTTATCGGGAACATCTCATTTGCGAGCACACAGTCCTCTACATCTCCCCTTTCTTTATTTACAGGTTTGATTTTTTTTTTTTTTTTAAACCATCATTACATGTTGGGCTCGCTGGGATTTGGTGTTTGCCCTTTGGCACCGTTTCCAGCAGACTGTGAAAATGACAAAGGCAAAAACAACAATCAATACATTACTAGAAACATAAGTCAGTAAAGTTTTTACAGGACTCATAGGGTTTAAAGATTTTAAGCTTTGTGCAATACCAGTCATTAAATCTGCGCCAGTTAGCAATGGTAACTGATTATGAAACGTTTCAGAAATATTGTGTGTTAGTTCTTGTATTTCCAGGGAAAGATTGTCATGGCCAATTAAAAGCCTTTTTATCTCTGTCCAATTATGTACAGTGCTGTTAAAAGGAATGGGGTAATACAAAATTGAGTAGTATTCCAGTCACATTTTAACAAGGCTGGAGTATTTAACCCTGTCAGCTGATCCCCTATCTAAGAAACCACTTGTTCTAAGTTATCTACTCATTTAGTCAAATGAGCATCGATGTCTCATTGTTGTTGCCATGACAAGTGAGATTGTTCATGCTATTGTTGCACGAACTTTGCATTTTGGATACTCTGATGTAACGCCAGTCCAGCAACAGCAGTGGTGGAAGCAATGGCCACAAGTCCCACTACTGTTGTTACGACGATCCCAACCGCTCTCTGGCTGCGGTGGACAAGATCTCACATTACTTAGTAAATTTGAGTAACCCCAGTAGATTTACTCCAGGTGCGTGTCAAGTTCACAGGTAACCAGGTTTCTTTTTCAGCTCTTAAAATATATATATTGGAGAGAGTCTCATTTCAATTATTATTCCACCAAGTAGTATTTATACAGCTTAAAAATGTACAATTGTCTGTACAGTTAACAACTCCTATATTATTATCCCATTTAAAGATTCTCACTAACAAGAAGTAAGGTTTTTTAACACAAGTAATGATATATTTAGATCTGTTTCGATGTAAAGATATATGGAAAGGATTAGAAAGATTAGTGGTATTTAAGGACATGTTTCCTGTAAAAGTAGACATTGGTTTGCCAGCAGCTAGTAACTTTTATATATGACTTTGTATTTGTAAAGTGTTGGCCAAATGTGGCATAGGGGGCGACAAGCCACCATCATGCCAAATAATAGTTTCATTACCATCAGCATAAATGTTGTGATTATTTTTATGCCATTGTAGGCTAAAGTGGCTAAACTTAGTCTGAAAATCTCCATGCACACTCCAGTCAGTGACAAGGTATGTATAATTTCTACCTTTTACCTCTAATAATAATCGTGGTTTTACGTCTAGTCTACTTTAATTGGGAAACACCTCCGGACACGTCAGGAATAGGACATAAGGATAATGTAGTAGGCAAGGTTTTGTTAAGTAGAGCAGTATGATTATATTTAAAACTCTGAGTAACAACAATCATAGTAAAGGCAGCAATGTGACTATGATTTTAGCGCACAGCCCAAGCCTCATGAGAAGGCTGTAAACAATGTGGACTGTTCCCAAGACATATAGGTAACCCTTTCACCCCAAATTGATATGAACTGTTTACTGTACCCGTGTCTAACTCAGGATCCTGATTTAAAAAAGGTGATGGCATCCAAGTAGTATCATTAGTAAATACTAAAACTTCTTTGTCTCCCTAGGCCACACCTTGATATAAGGGTGGAAAGGGAATATAAGTCCAATATGTGAATTCTCCAGCTGTTATTTGGCAATTCACTACAGCTAGTATAGCCAGAAATAAAGTCAGTGAGGTTTTGGGCTGTCCAGCTTGTTGAACAACCCCTTCAGCTTCTTGAGTAAGTTTTTTCAGCTCACCCCATGTCGGCGGCTCCGCTCGACGAGTTTCGTAGGTGAAGGTTTTCTGAAATGCCGCCAGGAAGTCATCCGGCCGGCTCCTCTTCGCCGTGGCACTGCTTTAACCGTCGGGATGGGAACCACTCGCCTCCGGCACCTGTACGAACGAGAGCATAACCTCGACCCCATTGTAAAACTTTTCCTTTTAAATATTGGCCTTGTAATGAAGGATAGGACACCCACAAATTGTTAGCTTGTGGCTTTCCTAATGGTTGTTGAAAATGTTTTATTGCTGTAGATTGCTGTAATTGGCGCCAATAGTTAAGAAAATTTAAAGTAAAAAGAGCTTTCAGAATTTGATGTTTTGGGGAATCTCATCCATTTCCCCCTGTTTGTTTTAAAAGTTGTAATTTTAAGGTAGTATTAGCTTTTTTAATAATTGTTTGACCTTGACTGTTAAATGGAATACTAGTGGAATGACGAATGTGGTATGAAGAGAGGAAGGCAGCCAATTTATGAGAGTAATAAGTAGGAGCATTGTCAGTTTTTAATTTAGTAGGAACTTTTCTAACTGTAAAGGAAGTAAGTAAATGAGTAATAACAGAATTAGCTTTTTTAGAGGGTAATGGTGTGGCCCATTGGAAGTGTGACTAAGTATGAATTGTATGATGAACATATTTTAAATGACCAAAAGAAGAAATATAAGTTATATTTATTTGTTAAATATGATTTTGTTTAGTGTTTCAGGGATTTATACCTGGACTTAAAAAGGGTGGAATAATAGGAGCACAAGATGGACAGGTTTTGACAATAGTTTGGGCTTGATGGCGTGTTATAGAAAATCACCATTGTAGGCCGGGCGCGGTGGCTCAAGCCTGTAATCCCAGCACGGGGAGGCCCAGACGGGTGGATCACAAGGTCAGGAGATTGAGACCATCCTGGCTAACACGGTGAAACCCCGTCTCTACTAAGAAATACAAAAAATTAGCTGGGCGAGGTGGCGGGCGCCTGTAGTCCCAGCTACTCGGGAGGCTGAGGCCGGAGAATGGGGTGAACCCGGGAGGCGGAGCTTGCAGTGAGCCGAGATCGCGCCACTGCACTCCAGCCTGGGTGACAGAGCAAAGACTCTGTCTCAAAAAAAAAAAAAAAAAAGAAAATCACCATTGTAATTATAAACTGTTAGTATGATGTAATTGATGTTTATCTTGAGTCTGTTGGACATTGTCAACAAGTAAAGAATTAATTTGGCTATTACCAAAAGTTAAAGGTCCTGGTAAAGCTGAATGTGAATGAATATGAGTGATAAAAAAGGGGGGTTGTACGGGAAGTAAGAGTCAAGAACAATAAAGAAAATAGTTTTTGTAAAGGGGTTTTTGGGAGTAATGGTAAAGAAGTTTGAGAAATATACTTAGTCACATATACAGTATATTGGGAATTACTAACTATATTATAAGGGGTTTGAGGCCAATTTTGTAGTATCATAAGAATGGCAAAAAGTTTTTTCTGTTGTACAGATTTAAATGGATAGTGAGAAATTTTTGAAGTATTTGATGTCCAGTATGTAGTTTTTTTATTGTTAGAACTATTAGTAAAAAAGGTGGGACCTTTAACCAGAGTATAAGAAATAGGATTATAGGACAGGAAAGAATATTGTTGTAGAAAAGTAAATAATCTATGATTGGGATAGCGTTGAGAAAAGGAACCAGTATACTTGGTGTAAGTCACTTGTTATCTTTTATGAGTTTTTAGTAGAGATTTAATGTATTGATTAGATAATTGGGTAATAATTTTTATAGGGTTAGTTCCAAGTAATTGATGAGTTTTATGTTGTCCTTTAATAATTAATTTAGTTAATTTATTAATATAAGGGTAAATTTTTTTAATGGCTTTATTAGTTAAAAGTAGCCACTTTAGAATGTTATTATTTTGATGTAAGATGACTGTTGGTGAATGAGGAGTATGAAAAAGACATAAAGAGAGTAGAAGATCGGGTATAATATAATTAAGGTGAGTTTTACTAATTTTATTTTTTACAAAAGACAATTTTTTTTTTAGTAGTAGGGGATAATTGTCGAGAACTGTTTAAATTTGAATTTTTTAAGGTAGTAAACAAATGTTGTAATTTATAAATAGGAATACTTAAGATGGGACGAAGCCAATTAATATTTTTAAACAATTTTTGAAAATTATTAAGGGTCACAAGTTGATTTTTTTTAATTTGAACCTTTTGTGGGCGGATTTGTTTTTTAGTTAATAAATACCCCAAATATTGAATGGGGAACTGAGTTTGTATTTTTTTTTAGGAGATATTTGTAAATTATAATGAATTAACTGTTGTTGTAAAACCTTAAAAACTTGATTTTGGAGGGTTACATTGGGGTAGCCAATAAAATATTATTTATAGAATGATAAATTAACACAGTTGGAAACTGATTTTTTACAGGATTTAAAGTCCTATGTACGAATTTTTGACATAAAGTAGGGCTATTAAGCATACCCTGGGGAAGAACCTTCCACTGATATTTTTGAATGGGCTGTCCATTATTATATTTAGGAATAGTAAAGGCAAACTTTTTACAATCTTGAGGTTGTAATGGAATAGAGAAAAAACAATTTTTGAGATCTATGACCATTAATTTTTAACTTTGTGGGATAAGGGCAGGATTAGGAAGACCAGGCTGTAAACTTCCCCTAGGTTGAATGTAAACATTTATAGTTTTAAGATTAGTTAATAAATGCCATTTTTTACTTTTTTTTTTACTTTTTGTTTTTTTTAACATGACAAAGACAGGGAATTTCATGTAGAAGTACTTGGCTTTATATGCCCCTCGGCCAATTGTTTTTTGACTAACTCTTTTAAAGCCCCAAGTTTTTCTTTAGATAATGGCCACTGTCCCACCCAAACAGGAGTGGTAGTTTTCCACTTTAATTGTAAAGGTTGAGGCTGGTGAACAGTGGCTATGAGTTTAAAGGATTGTAGCCCATTTTGAACATCATATTTTTGGCAGCTGAAGAAATATGAGGAATGTTTAAAAAAGCACCAAATTGTTGTAAAAGATTTTGTTTCTAAAGATTAATATTGATAGGAACAATATAAAAAAAATTTGACCTTGTTGACCTTTAGGACCGACACAGGTTAAAGGTTTTACGCTTTGATAAACCACAGAAGTAGTACCCAAGCCAGTGATTGTAACTGAAACTTGTTTTTTTTGTTTTTTGTTTTGTTTTGTTTTTTATTGTATAGGCCCCCGTGTCAATTAACCCTTTAAAAACTATTTTATTAATGTGTAATGAACATAAGGGCTTTTCATCAGAAACTAAAGTTTCCCTAAAAACAGTTTTTTTTGTGCTACCGAACTCTCCCTGTCGAGATATCTCCCTAGATAGGAACGGAAAAAAAGGCAATAAAAGTAATTGTGCAATACGCTCCCCTGCTTCTAGGCGTATAAATTGTGAGACTTGTACCATAATAAGAATTTTATTAGTAACATCAGGATCAATGATTTTTGGAATCACCATTAACCCCTGTATAGCACTGTTGTTTTGACCTAACAAAAGTCCGACATGTCCTTTTGGCAAAGGGCCACACACTCCAATAGCTAATTTATATACTCCTCTATTAGGAGACAAGGTATAAGGCTGAGTAATAGTTAAGTCAGTAGCGGCGCTCTGCTTAGTTGCCGCATAAAGCTGGGAAACTGGGGTAAGGGGTGGTATCCTTAAGGAGGACTCGAATTTATTTCTTGATGTTGTAGGCCATTGCTCACTGGGTATTGTAGTAGGCTTGTATTATAATTGTTGGGGCCCCAAGCCTGTGGGCCCTGGCTCCCGTTTCCCGGGAGAGGAGACAGTAAATTTGTACTTTTATTAGTTTTGGAACGACATTCATTTGTCCAATGTCAACCTTTGCCACAACGTTTGCACACCTCTGAAGGCAGCTTTTTGCTTGAGGGATAAAAGTGTTTAATTTTTTATGACATTTTTTCTTGAATTGTCTAGGTTTACCACATTGAAAGCAAACACCTTGTTTGTTATTTTTTTTTTAAGGCTTTAGATAGGGCTCCAGCAAATAATTGAGCATTATAAATAGCCCCTCCAACACCAGCACAAGCTCTAATATATTTATCTAAATTGGCCCCACTGGCCTTTAATGGTCTCAACAATTTTTGACAGTCAGCATTAGCATTTTTAAAAGACAATGTTTGTAACAAAATTTTTGAAGTAGGGCCAACACCCACAGTTTTTAAGACAGCATCTTGAAGATGAGCTACAAAATTTGGATATGGTTTATTTGTGCCCTGTAATATCTTCACAAAGGAGAGGGAAGATTTTCCTGCTATTTTTACCTTATTTTAGGCCCTTAAAAACAAAGACTTGATTTGAGTAAGGGTGACATCATCTAGGCCAGTCTGAGCATTAAGAGTAGCATATTGGCCCGTGCCTGTGAGTTGTTCCTCAGTGGGTCCTGGGGGATCACACGTAGTATTTTTTTTAGCCTGTACATGCGCCTTGTCCATCCACCAGCTGTGCAATTGTAACCACTGAGAAAGATCAAGAACAGCCTTTCCCAAAGTCTCCCAGTCTATAGGAATCATCAAATTTTCTGATGAAAAAGCATCAAGAAGACCAAGGATAAAAGGAGATTGAGGTCCATAGTTAGAAATGGCAGCTTTTATTTCTTTTAAAAATTTAAATTGTAAGGCAGTAAATTGGACATCATTGCCACCATTTGGAAACTGAGCATTAGGAGCAAAAGGAACACGTATAATTGGAAACAGATCCAGCTCCTCAAATTTATATATATATATATATATATATATATATATATATATATATATTTTTTTTTTTTTTTTTTCTCCCCCAATGGCAGGAAAGGCACTGAGAAAACTTTGCCAGACAAAGGTAAGGAAGCTGGGGGGTTGGAGGCACTGGAAAATCCTCTTCTAACAGAGCAGAAGGAAAAGAAACAGGAAAAGCTCGCAAAGGTGAATTAGAAGAATGTATCTGTAATATTTGTTGAAGCATTTCCATAATACACTGCATGTCAGAATTCCCCTTAGAAGAAGGAAGAGCTGGCTCTTCCTCTTCTCCCCCTTTTGCTACCCCCCCATCCTCTGTTACCCTGGCATAAATGGGCTCCATTTCAGATTTATTTTTTCCCAAATCCTCAGATGCCTTTCCTCCTGTGGCTACATCACCACACTCTGAATCAGTCTCAAGTAACTCTAATGCCTGAGTGATAGAGTTACACAAGGTCCACAAATTTAGAGGCATAGTATCCCCTAACTCGTGAGCTCTAAGCAAAGCTTTTACTACCTGTAACCATTCTCTCCGATGCAGCTGCACTTTAGTCTGATACTGAAACCAGTAACAATGTTGTTCAACATGGGCAAACAATCGCTTCAATGTCTTTTCTTTCACTTCTACTCCTATAGACAGCAAGAGTCCTTGAAGCAGCCGCAAATATTCTGAGGCCAGAGAGGTGGAATTCCCCATAATTATCCTGTGGGTCCCCCTTCTGTACTTACACACCTGGGGTGCTCCCCCTCCGGTTCCTTGCTCTCTTGGAGCCACGGACCCTGCTCGCTGCGCCAGTTGTTGGGGTCCGCATGTTTCCTAAACAAAGGAATGAACACACAAGACAACACAGGACAAGACATACATGGCGGCCGCCCCGAACCGCACACTCTGCTTTACTTTATCCAGCCGTTTGTGGTATGTTGCCAAGTCATGGGACATGTGTTGCTTCTCTGACTTTTCCTTGACTCGCAAGACAGTAAACATTGACCAGTTCCCAGAGCCCACTGTTTACAGCTGGTTCCTTTATCCTTCTTGTTTGCAGAGAAGGAATGTCCTGCTTTGTTTGCAAGAGCAGGGCTTATCGGGAACATCTCGTTTGCGAGCACACAGTCCTCTACAAGGAAGCATATGGATTACCTGGAAGAAAATTTAAAGTAAATCTTAGAAACATGTTCAATGAGCTAGTGGCATCAAGCAAGAACAATATGAGAATTTTAATAGAGATAAAACATTTCAAAGATGACTAAACAAAAATATTGATGCTGAAGAATACAATAAGTCAGATAAAATTTTTAAGAGGATTTTAGACCAGACTAGATCAAGTAATAGAAGAAACAGTAAACTCAAAACAAGATCACTTGAAATAGTAGAGACAGAGAAGAAAAACTTAAATGAAAGAAATAAAAAAGAGTTAAAGACTTATGAGTCAGGAAGCACAGTGAAAATGAAATTATGCGTTGAGGAGTTATGCAAAGATAAGACAAAAGGGGTAGTGAAGGAAGAGGTTCAAAGAGAGACAGAGAGAGAGAGAAAGAAAGAGAGACAGAGCAAGAGAGGCAGAAAGGTTTTTAAAGAAGTAATAGCATTGCAATTTCTAAATCTGGAGAAGCAAATATTCGTCCACATCCATGAAGCTCTATACATTTTAAATAAGGTAAACCTAATGAGAAAAATCAGAGATAGTTTGAAACCACATTGCTAAAGGAAAAGTTTTTGTAAACAGAAAGTAAAAGAGCAGATTTAGCAGATTTCTCAGCAGAAGATTTTCAGTTCCGAATGGAGAGGAATTATATTAGATAATGTATGGTTTATTGATAGAGATTATTTCTGAGAAATATATTTCTAGTCAATGTCATCATTGTGCAAGCATCATAGGGAGAACGTACACAAACCGACAACGAATATCCTACTACACATAGACTATGTGGAATAGCACAATGTTTCCAGACAACTAACCTGTACAGCATGTTACTGCACCGAACACTGCAGGGAACTGAAACGCCGTGGTAAGTATCTCTCTACCTGACACATCTAAATATGGAACATCCTTAATGAAAATATGGTATTACAATGTTATGTGGCCACAAACATATATGTGGTCTATTGTTTACTGAAACATTGTTAGGTGGCCCATGACTGTATTCAAATTGCTGGGGGAAAAAACCGAAAAACAAACAAAAGTCTGCCAACCAAGAAACATTACCATGTAAATCTTTTTGTAAAATAAAGGATAGGTAAGACCTTTCCCAGAGAAGCAAAAACTAAAGGAGTTCTTCACCGCTGGGCCTGCCTTAAACACCAAAGGGTCTCAACTTGGTTTGCAGAATAATGAGACAGCTGCATCAGCTCCATTCTGGCCTCTGTCATGTGACAGTTTTGTGTGAATTTTCTTTCTGCTCTTTCAGGACTTTTTTTGTCTCTCACCTTCTAACTCCATTCTCCTTTTAATTCTCAGTTTGTTGAAAAGATTCATATTTAGCTAAGAACATTAAAAACTTCGGAAACAAATTCATCTTAAACTCAACAAATTTAATTACCTGTCTTCACGGATACGCATCTGTTCTTTTCTTGTTTTTCTATGGTATGTGGCCCTTGTTTCTACTTCAGTCCGGTCCTTAATTCCATATGCATGATGCATCCAACCATCACATACCCAGGACCGTCTTGGCGGAAGGGACCCTACCATTTGCCTCATCCGTCCTCAGGTGCACAGTGGCCATTCCTTCAGCTGTTGTATGTGCTTTAGGGCTTTCCATTTAAAAGTTTATATCACTATCCCCCAAATAAAGTTCCTGGACCTTAAAAAGTGATGTGCATTGGGGGCATTGACAGCCAATTTTCATTGAAAGCCTCTTCTTTCCTTGGTAATTGAGGAAGACGGGGAAGAACAGAACAAAACTCAGACCTCATGTAACTCCTCATTTAGCAATAGATTCAGTGCAAATTTAGAAAGTTGAAGACATAGAATGATGTTGGTGTGGTTTTCTGTGGCATGCTAAGGAGACAGCAGAGGATGGTCAGTGGTCAGTCTCCATCCAGCTGGTACCCATTGTCCATTAGTTAGGTCTTCAGAAAAGATAAAAGACAACTTTTGTGAAAAAGCCCCAAGAGCTTCATTAAAACACTTTGCCCAGAAATTGGTCAACAGGGACATGACAAGTTTTTATATCACAGCTACTATTTTTTGTCTACTTTATGTAGAAATCTGAGAGATGTGCCCAGCTTCAGTGGGCTGATTCTCCATCCAGGGGACAGCGCTAACAGAGTTATGAGTTACGTGGTATTAGTCTGTCTGGGTCTTCATAAGAAGACAACACGGAGTGGGTGGCTTAAACAACAAATATTGATTTTCTTACAATTCTGAAGTCTGAATGTTGAAGATCAAGGTGCTGGCAGGGTTGGTTCTTGGTGCACCTTCCTCATGGCTTACACTGGGGCACCTTCTAATACACTGCGTCTCCACATGGCCTCTTCTCTGCGTGCACGTGAAAAGTGAGAGGTCTCTGGTGTCACTTCCTCTTCTTATAAAGACAGCACATCTATTGCATTAGGTTCTCACATTATGACCACATTTAACCTTAATTGTATCATTAAAATTCCAATATAGATCCATTGAATTTAAGGTTTCAGCATATGAATTTCAAAGAGGGCACAATTCAATTGATGACACAAACCAAGAGATGGTGAGAAGCATTAGAATAGATATTTTTTTAATCACTAAGGAATAATGGGCCATGCAGGAACTTGTAGGAAAGGTCCTAGTAATCGGTGAAACCTCAATTGTAAGAGGAAAATGTGCCTTCCTCCTTTCTTTTCTGGCAGAAGAATGTGAGGAAGCAGAACCACAGACAATAAAGAAAGAGGAGCCCTGGGGACAGCTGAGGTGCTGGTGAGGAGGGAGAGCACTGAGCAGATGAGGAAGCCCCGCCCTCCCTGCACCTGCTCCTGACCCGGCCTCCTGCTCTGTGGGCCCCGCGCGCCCCCTGCTGGTCCTGAGCGGCACCTGCGCCCGCCCCCTCCGCCTCCCTGCAGGGAGGTTTGTGTCTGGGCTCACACTCACCTCCCCTCACTGTGTCTCTCGCACAGTAATACACGGCCGTGTCCGCGGCGGTCACAGAGCTCAGCTTCAGGGAGAACTGGTTCTTGGACGTGTCTCTTGAAATGGTGACTCGACTTTTGAGGGAGGGGTTGTATTCGGTGCTCCCACTACCACCACCGATATACCCAATCCACTCCAGTCCCTTCCCTGGGGGCTGACGGATCCAGCCCCACCAGTAACTGCTGATAGAGCCACCAGAGACAGCGCAGGTGAGGGACAGGGTCTCCGAAGGCTTCACCAGTCCTGGGCCCGACTCCTGCAGCTGCACCTGGGACAGGACCCCTGTGAACAGAGAGACCCACAGTGAGCCCTGGGATCAGAGACAGCCTCCCATATCGTCATATCTGCATCCCCGAGACACTCACATCTGGGAGCTGCCACCAGGAGGAGGAAGAACCACAGGTGCTTCATGTTCTTGCACAGGATGTCCGTGACTCTCAGAGAGCATTTCCCTTGTGAGCTGGACCCTGAATTTAAGGAACTGTGTGGTGGTTTCCTGTGGGTGCCTAAGTGAAGATTTGCATGTGGGTGGTGTCTTTGTATGGAGAGGTGAAAAGGGATGAGGGAGGCCCCAGTCTTTGGGGCTCACCCTGAGAGGAGGATGCTGGCTGTGCCCTCTGAGAACTCAGTTCTCTTCCTGGGGCCTCCCCTCACCAAGCCCAGAGTCCTCTTCTTCCAGGTAGCGAGATGTGCTCAAGGAGCTGGTCTGGGAGATGAGTGTGATCATGAATCAAGGAGAGATTTTTGTAATAGGTTCAAAGCTGTTCTACCCGTGAAGATTTATATGAAACCAACCAAATATCCAGGTTATCTAAATTGTCAAATCTCCATTCAAAACATTAGGGCAGCAGCTAAATATATCTGTCACAGTGAATTTATACAAACCTACATCCATGCAATGTTTATTGTAATTCAGAATATCCATCATGGTTAGAGAGAATATATCTGTCCCAGACAGTGCGTCATAAAAAAAAAAAAAAAATCTGAGGCCTTCCATTTTGTGATCATTTGATGTTTAGGATTCTGTCTGCTATCTAAGGAGAAGGTAGTGGGACGTATCTCCAACCGTCTCAGTGCGTGATGCTGAGAATGTGGCCTGACCTTTATACACTTCTGTGTGAATAGATGTAGATTGGGGATCACAGTGACAATTTCAGTCAAAAACGATAATAGGTCAGCACAGAGTATAGTCTCATCATCAAGATTAGTGCAATTGCCTTTCCTGGGAACAAGAGAGGACATCTGTGAGCCCTCCCCTCTGAGAGCACAAGGAACTCTGGTTCTTCCCTGACAGGTCACACTTCTGAAACATGGCGGGACAATGACACTCAAGCCCAGAGTCCTTAACCACATATTTATCATTTCAGGTACACCTGTGTCTGAAAGAGTTTCTCCTTCATTGAATTGCATGAACATACCTTAGAGTTTGCGGTATTACATCTTGGGCATATGAAATTAGTTTGGTGAATTATATAATAAATAATCTATCTCCATGGATGTGGGTAACAGGAGAGTCATCAGAAGTTGGGTGTGTTTTAACATCAGGACAAACCTAGACTGTCTTGTTGGGACTGAACAAGTGAGCTGACCTGTGGGACAACAGAGGGAAAGACACAGAGCCAACATCCAGAGCCAGGTGAACCCCTTACCTACCAGGTGGTCTCTGGACATTTTGTTTAAACAGATCCAGAAAGACGTTCCTCACCATCACGAGAATTATGAACATTGAGGGAAATTGAGATAAATTTTTATTTACAGAGAATAATTCATAGGCTTGTAGACATCTATGTGGGTGTGTACAGGATTGCTAGGATATGCTCATACACAGAACAGAAGAAATAATTCTATTTCATGGAAAGAAAACCAAAGAGCTTCTGAATTGGTAGGGATACTTTGCCACAAATGTGTCAGGTCACTAGATCATGTTATGATGCTGGAGGTAACACTTCCCAACCTTGTCCTGGAGACAAAATGCAAAAGAGTAAAGATTCAAGTGAGATTCCTTTGAAAAATACAAGTAATGAACAGACCAAAACAAATGAACCATTATGTAAAGAGTGCTAATGAAATGAAACAATAAATTCCATGTTGAGGTGACGGGGAAGTTCCATCTGACAGCCCATTTTCACCTTTATAGGTACCGAGTGCCCTCTGCAGCCCAGCTCCCACCCTGAAGGGAGGTTTCTGTCTGAGCTCTGTGAGTGAGCTGGAGTCATTGTGAGCCATTCAGAAAAGTAGTTGATTCTACTTCTTCAAATGGGAATTTAAACAATGAACTCCTCAGCTTACCCTGTCTATTTTTGTAACTGTGCGTGACCCTTAAAAATGCCCTCACCATTTCTTCCATAATGGGAGTTGACTGTGCCATGAAGGTAACAGGAAGATGGGTAAGTTTACAGTGTGGGTACATAAACTGCTTAATGATCAAAGCCTGGAGCCAATCACATTCTATCATCTTGCTTAATTAGTTGTGAATTTGTTTTCAGTTGTTTAGTTCAAGTTCTCATAACTCACTTTCTGATAAAATAGTCACATATAATAATATTGAGATATTAAAATGAAAAAAAATCACTGATTTCAAAACGAACCCAACTTCCAGGAGAGATGAAAATTCCTTTGTGGTGAAGGGTGTGAAGGGTGGAGACATGGTTGAATATTGAGGTTGTGTTCACAATTGTATTATTTTAATTAGGTAACTTCTATTTATCCCTTATATTTATTAGAAACTCCCATTGAGAACCTTGATGTAATGTAATTAGTTGATGGATCACCCAAAAACAATGAAGCTGAAGGTTATTGATCAGGAATTGCTATTACAACTAGCTTTCCTTTAGAACACATTCCTCTACCTGATGAAATTAGCCCAGGTGCACTGATGAGCGTTTTACAGTTAACCAAAGACCAGGAAATGGGCACTCGTGTGTGGTGCAGGGCATGGCTTTGGGATGCTTTGCAAACAAAGTGGCTTCTCATGTCTTCTGGAAACCCATCAAAATGGGCAAGTTAGGGATCTCTTAGGCGCACCCATCTATCCCACATTCACGGCTAATATAACGGTGGAAGTTGATGCAAAATGAGATCATATGGAAGATAAAGAAACTGCTGCACCACTGCGTCAGCTCAGCACAGCTACCTCTTCCCTCAGGGCTTCTGACTCTCTCAGGATGTGGGTGTCCACACTGTGTCTCTCGTACAGTAACGCACGGCCGTGTCCTCAGCCTTTAGGTGCTGATCTGCAGATGCGCTGTGCTGACAGAGGTGTCCATGGAGAAGACAAACCGTCCTGTTTAGCCCTGGGCATACGTTGGGTTCCCAGTGTTGGTGTTCATCCGTCCCATCCACTCAAGCCCTTCTCCAGGGACCTGTCTCAGCCAATTCATACCATAGGTGGTAAAGCTGTAACCAGAAGCCTTGCAGAAAACCTTCACTGAGGCCACAGGCTGCTTCACCTCAGGCCCAAACTGCACCAGCTGCACCTGGGAGTAGACACCGGTGGAGAGGACACAGGATTGCGGGAAGTCTCACTCGACTGGCCTGGTTTCTCTGTCAGCCCTGGAACTGGGGAGCCCCTTAACTTTTGCTGCTGCCACCAAGAAGAGGATCCTATGGGTCCTGTCCATGGTAGGGTGTGGTCCCGAGGAGGGGTGTGGTTGTTGGGTGATGCTCTCAGGGCACAGAGTTCTCTGTATTAACCTCAGTGATTTGCATATTCTTGAAGGATGCTATTTAATAGCCCAATTCCTGACCCAGTATGAGAAAGAGCAAATACATGACACATGGACGACACAGTTGTAGAAGCTGAGGGTTCAAGCCGTAATCCTGTTAGAGGCCATGTTTCCCCTATACATCCCTGAACTCTGTGTTGACAGAGCTTCCCCCACTAGAGAACAAGCTCTCCCAGGACATGCACCTCACTTTTAATACACATTTGAATGAATTAGGGGCAACTTGAACCATTTCTAGACCTTAATATGTGAATGCGTTATTTTGGGAATGAGTGTGTTTGTCCAAAAATTGCACTGATTTAAAAGAAAGGATCACTTCCTGACCTCCAGCTGCTTACTATTAAGATAACTAGCAGAGTTTGAAATCCCCATTGTGAAAGTGGTTCTCATTACAACATCCAGTTTGATAAATGCTCACAATCGAATGGAATATTTATACAAACATCAGAAGTCCTTGTGAAATACTTATATTAGATATTTTTAAAGGAAGTCCGGGGCCCTGAGGGGAACCCCTCTCCAGCCTACTGTGCACCTGCTCTGGGGCGGGAGCCTGTGCTGGGTTTATCCTGAGTGCCCCCTGCTACCCAGCCCCTACCCAGCAGGAGCATTTCTGTCTGAGCTTCCAGAGTCTATTCCTACCAGTGTCTCTAGCCCGGTATAAAGTGGCTGTGCCCTGGCTCAGAATTCTCCTTCCGTGACACAACATGCTTCTCACACCATGATTTGAAATACTGAATTGGCCTTAGGAAACCCAGAGAACTGTACAGGGAGACCCTAAGAAAAGATCTCATGCATCACTGGGGAGCCCTTTCCTGGAGCTCCAGAGGCACTGAATCGTTTGACATATGGTGAACCCAAAAACTCTTCAGGATTTGGCGGGGGATTCTTATTTTCTTTAGGGTCCTGCAGTTGATTATTGCACCTGAGAATACCTGCAGGTGCAGTTGCACGTGGACAGAAGCCCAATTCTACTCTAGTATTCAAATAACACACACACACACACACACACACACACACACTGTGGCTAATTTTAACATTAATTGGCCCACTTTTTTCCTTTCTTTTCTGGTATCCATGTCAAGGGAAGCACTCCCTACACTGGCACTAAGGATGAGTATGTGTGTACTTTCTGCAAACAGAAGTAAAGAAAACAGAATACAAGTGGACACCTGGGAAGTGCATGCACATTGAATTCAGCTGGTCTCACTTTCGAACCCTGCAGACATGCCATGAAAAGTAAATGTGAGGCTAATGAGGGTGAAATCAGTTCCTTGGTGCTGAAGTTGCTGTTGTCAGAGCCTTCAAATTGCTCTATTTTCCTGAACATTTTGTATCCTATTTTCCTCCTCAGATAGAGTTTGTGCATTGCCACACTCTCATATTTAATCTATATTGACTAAACTGGTGAGACGTAATGTGTGGAACACGGAAGCATTACATGTTCTTACAGATGAATCTTAATACTCTGGTGATCTTCTTTCTCCGGACTGTGCCCGATACAGGAAGTCTCCAGGCGTGAAGCTGATTTTTGCTCTTTTCTCGATGGTACATCACAGGAAAATTTTTGTAAATGTGCCCCTTTTGGCTAATTGTGTCCATTTTCATGATAAAGGAAGCCTGTAGGTATGGGCTTGTAATGGGGATGGATTACCTTTCCCCACATACATAAGGATGTAAAAACGGTTTGTCTGCCTGAAGAAGGTCTCGGTGTTTTATCAGAGATTTGGTCTCCTGGTAATACAGCCATGCGGGCATCTAGGTGGATTCTTGCCCTGAGAACCTGGAGGTTCCTGGAGGAAAGGGCGATAAGAGTATAGGGGGGTGGGGCCCCCAGGATCTCTCACCCTCATGCTTGTCCAGACATGCTCTTTGTGTTTATTTAGTTCAGATTTTCATATAACAAATCACACAGCCAGGCTCATTTAAGTTATTCATGTTCAGGCCATATGGGACCAGCAGCTGAGTATAATAATTACATTGAACTCAGACAAATCTGGTCCTAATCCAATGTTTACCATAGCTCAGAACACCTATAATGACTCACTTAACTTGGAGATAATTTCTTCCTTGAAAGAACTGTAAGGGTTGCTGTGGAGCCTCTGTGGGGTTGGATTTTTTTGAATCAGCCTGTCATGCAGTGTATTCTGAGTGATGTAGACTTTTACACTTAGATGGCAATTATTCCTAGTGACATGGAAATGGCTGGCAGCCCTCAATTCAGTTAATTCCTTTGGTTCACCTGAGTGTCTACAAGTATCTGATGAACCTCAGGACTCTTCTTCATGGATGATTCTGAAGATTGTCAATCAACTCAGTGCCACAGACAGGCAGCTAATGGAGGATTCTCAGTCCACTGCCACTGTGAGCATTTGGGTAAATTCCATGTGTATGCTATTGTGAATAGTGCTGCAGTGAACCTACATGTTTATATTCCTTTAGGTGTCTGTCCGGCTGTGGGATTGTTGGGTCAAATGAAACTTCGGTTTTAGGTTATTGGAGGGATCACCACACTGCTTTCCACCATGGCTGAACTAATTTATATTCCCACCAAAAGTGTATAAATGTTCCCCTTTTCTTGAAACCTTAGCAGCATCTGTTATTACTTTTTTTAAGATTAGCCATTTTGACTGATGTGAGATGGTACCTCACTGTAGTTTTAATATGTACTTCTCCAATGATAGTGATATTCAGCATGTTTTCCTATGCTATTTGGCCATATGTGGCCTTTTTGTAAGTGTCTTTCATGTCCTTTGACCACTTTTTCTTTCTTGTATGTTTGTTTAATTCCATGTATATTATAAATGTTAGACCTTTGTCAGATGTATAGGTGGCAAATACTTTACTTCCCATTCTAGAGGTTGCCTGTTTACTCTGTTGATAGTATATCTTGCTATGCAGAAGCTCATTAGTTTGCTTGGTCCCATTTGTCAATTTTTGATTTTGTTAAAATTGCTTCTATCATTTTCAGAATAAAGTCTTCGCCAGTTCTTATGTACTAAATTGTATTGCCTAGGGTATTATCCAGAGTTTCTATAGTCTTAGGTTTTACATTTAGATCTTTAATTCACGTATTATTATGTTTTCAATTGATGCTGAAAAAGCATTTGATGAAACTCCACATCCTCTCAGGAAAAAAAAAAAAAATTAAAAATGTGTATACAAAGAACACATCTCGACATAATAAAAAGTTGTATTCCAGAGACTTTCAGGTAATATTATAATGAATGAGAAATAACTAAAAGTCTTTTCTCTAAGATCTGGAACGTGACAAATTTCCCACTTTAACCACTGGTAAAGCGTAAATCCTTCTGCAGCCCCCATAGCCGGCTCTTACCTGCACGCGCCACCTACTGGCCGGATGTTCAAACTGCATGACCTAATACAAGCCGCTACCACCAGTGTACAGCAGTTGAAAATGAGATTAGCTTCTCAATACTTCTGTGATTCCAGCCCCGCAAAAGACCACGGGCCTGCTCACATGCTCAGTATGTTACTACTAAAGCTTGAATTTGGAAAAGGCACAACACTAAAACTATTAATAACAAAATAAGTCACACTGAGTAGATGCCCCTCACCTGGCCATTTCCATCAAGGCTGGTGCTTTTGTATACCAGGCTGAGTGGTTCATGTTTGTCACCCTCTCAGGAGCTCAGCAGAGAACTCAGGTCACTGCGCATTTCATAGACCAGCCCATTGCCTGAGGCAACGGAGAGCTTCTCCCTGTGCACAGATATCAAGCATGTACTCATCTGCTTCTGCCACAGTCAGCTCAAACCTGTAAGGCCACCTACTAACGTGAAGGGTAAACTTAACAACCCAATATAAAATCTGCTGAAACAAATGCATCCCAAATGAGAAACAGTTCCTGAGGCCTCCACTATCTAGGACCTGCAGGAGGCAGTGAGCCTGCTCACAGGCCCAGTACCTTGTTTTACAACCATCATTTCAGAAAGCCACTAAATAATGACCATCTATAGACAAGAAACAATTACAGAGTCTTTGCCACTGAGTAAACCAAGAACCAAATAAAAAGACCCACCCAATATGCATGATATTCACATTCTAAAGGGAATGAAATTTTCATTAAAATCAAAATAAGTTCAAAAGTAGTGAGAGATAGTTTAGCCAATGAAAAGCAAGCAGATAAGCAATTCTGGAAGTATGAAAAAGCAGAATTATAAGACCCTGGATATCACCTTAGCTCTCCAGCAACAGAATCTAAACAACATGATATATTTAAAATCTCAGATAAGTAATTCAAAAATATTTATTTTAAAGAAGCTCGATTAAATCCAAAAGAGATTGAGAACCAATACAAATAAATCAGAACCACTCAGGCCAGACATTGTGGCTTATGCCTGTAATCCTAGCACTTTGGGAGGCCGAGGAGGGGGGATCATGAGGTCAGAAGTTCTAGACCAGTCTGGCCGACATAGTGAAAAGCCATCTCTACTAAAAATACAAACCATTGGCTTGGTGTGGTGGTGTGTGCCTGTAATCCCTGCTACTCAGGAGGCGGAGGCAGAATTGCATGAACCCGGGAGGCGGAGGTTGCAGTGAGCCAAGATCACACCATTGCACTCCTGTCCAGGCGACACTGCAAGACTCTGTGTCAAAAAACAAAAAACAAAAACCAGAACAATTCAAGATTTACTTAAGACTTTGATTTTTAAAAAATAATCTCTGGGAATAAAAACTTCATTGAATTATAATTAGAAAATACAGTTTAAAACTTTAACAATGGACTATACTAAACTGAAGAAAGAACATCAAACCTAACAGACAGATATTTCAAATTAACTCAGTCAGATAAAAGTGAACAAAATCTTTGGGAAGTATAGGATTATGTAAAACAATTGAAACAGTGGATTGTGGATATTCCTGAGGGAGAAAATTAGTAAAAATTTTTAGAAGACCAAATTGATGAAATAATTGAGGAAAATATCCCTAGTCTTGCTAGAGATTTTCACATGCAGATAAAAGAAGTTCAGAAAACTCCATGACAAGACACTGGAAAACAGACATAACCAACATCTACAGTCCTCAGTCTCTCTAAAGTAAATAGGAAGAAAAACATTCTAAAATTCACAAAAAAGTGTCTAATAATTTATCTGAAATTCTATTAAACTAACAATGCACTTCTCAACATAAACTTATGATATAGAAAAGATTGAACTCTCAGTTTCAGACTACTTAAAGAAAAAATAAACGAAAAAAATTCTGTGTCAATAATTCATTTTGTCTCCTGCTAAACCAAGCTTCATAAATGAAGGAGAAATAAAGTGTTTCTAAGGTAAGAAAATGCTAAGAATATTTATTTACACTAGACCAGAACTACAAGAAATGCTAAAGGGAGTCCTAAATATGGAAGCCATAGGTGAATACTAACCATCATAAACAACACAAAATTATAAAATTCACTCATAAAACTATTACACAATTAAGACTACAAAGCCACTAGTTAATGATTAACATGAAACAGGATCCACACCTCACACATCACTATTAAGTTTGGATATAAATAAGTTAAATTCTTCACCTAAAATATATACATTGGTAGAAAGAATAAAAAAGAGTTTTGAAATTTATGCTGCTGACATGAAACTCCCTTAATTGGTAAAAACACATAGATTCAAGATCAAGAGGGTGAAAAAAGATATTTCATGCAAATGGAAACCAAAAGCAAGCAAGAGTAGCTATGCTTATATCATACAAAACAAACTTTCAGTAAACACCAGTAGATAAAGACAAAGAAAGTCATTACATAATGATAAAATGATTGATTAAAAATACCAATTCTAAATATATATGTGCTCTACACCAGAAAGCCCATGTTCATAAAACAAATACTATTAGACCTAAGGAAGAACATAGATAACAATACAATTGTGATGGACTTCAATGCCCATCTGACAATCCTAGAAAAATCATTGAGAAAGAAAATCAACAAGGAAACACTAGACTTAAATTGGACTCTAGACCAAATAAACCCAAAAGATATTAACAGAACATTCAATTCTGATGACTGCAGAATATACATTATTCCCATTAGCAAGGAATATTTTCTAAGATGGATTATATACTATGCCAGAAATAAAAGTCTCAACTTTTTAAAAAATGAATTATCTTGTCAGACCACAGTAATATAAAGCTAGAAATCAAACCCTAGAAGAATACTCAAAACTACACACACACACACACACGAAAATTAAACATCCTGCTACTGAATGAAATTTGGGTCAACTATAAAATTAAAAAGCATATTGTAACATGCTTTGAAATGTATAAAAATAGAGAAGCAGCATACCAAAACCTTTGCAGCAAAAACCTGTGCTAAGGGGGAAGATTATAGTGTTAAATGACCTCATCAAAAAGATCCAAAGCTTACAAATTAACAACCTAACATTACATATCAAAGAATTAGAAAAACCACAATAAACTAAACACACAGTAGAAGAAAACAAATAACAAAGACCAGAGCAGAACTAGATAAAGTTAAGAACCAAGAAATACAAAGAACCAACAAAATAAAACATTGGGCTTTTGAGATGATAAACAAAACTTACAGACCACTAGCTAGATTAGGCAAGTAAAGTAGACAGACAATTTAAAAAAGCAGAATGAGAAACAAACAAGAAAAGATTACAACTGATGCCATAGAAATATAAATGATCAACATAGACCACTATGAACATCTCCAGGCTAACAAACTAGAAAATTTAGGGTGAACAGATAAATGTCTGAAAACATGCAATCTCCCAAGATTGAAACAGGAAGAAATAAAAATCCTGAAGAGACAAACAAACATTATTGATATTCAAGCAGTAATTTTAAGAAGTCTCAACAAAGAAGCCCTAAAACAGATGATTTTAAACGGTGAATTCTGCCCAATATACTAAAAGATCTGCTAGCAATTCTACAGAAACCTTTTCAAAAAATTGAGTAGAGTGTATTTCTCGCTAACTCATTCCACAAAGCCACTAACAGCCTGATACCACATCCATGCCAGGACCCAAAAAGGAATACTACAGATCAATATCACTGATGACTATAGATGTAAAAATCCTCAACTAGACACAAGAAAATTGAATCCAATCACATATCAAAAAGATAAAATGCCACAATCTACTAAGTTTTGTTTCAGGGATGCAAGGATGGCTCAACATTCATGTATCAATAACCGTGATCCACCACATAAACAAAATTCAAAACAGCGTCTTCATCCTTGTGGGTTACAGACACACAGACACACTGCAGCGTCTTCATCCCTGTGGGTTACAGACACACAGACACACCGCAGCATCTTCATCCCTGTGGCAGTCGATGGGCACTTGAGCTGTATTCTCCATTTAACTACTGTGAGTGGTGACACCAGGTACATTTTTGTATAAGGTTTTCCGTGAAGACCATTTTCCAAAGTTGCTGTCCCATTTCAATACCAACCAGCAACCATGACCATTCCAAATTCAATGTGTCTTTGCCTACAAGTGATTATGTTTTTCTGTTCATTTTTGAATCCTGGTTATCTTAGTGTGTGTAACGTGGTAATCTGTAGGGAACTTAAATCATCAGTATAAACTAGATAACCCTATTAAAAATGGGGAAAGGACATGCACAGAAGCTTCTCAAACACTGACATACAAGTGAATAAGTAACATATAAAAATGCACAGCATCATCAATCGTGAGATAAGTGCAAATCAAAACCAAAGGAGATACTATCTGACACCTGTCAGAATTACTATCACTAAAAGATCAGAAATTAGCAGATGCAGGCAAAGCTATAGAGAAAAGGGAACACTTACATACTTTTGGTGAAAATGTGACTTGCTCCAAGCACTATGGCAATCAGTCTGGAGATTTCATGAATAAATTAAAGCAGAGCTACCATTCCCCTCAGCAATCTCATTACTGGGTATATGCCCAAGAAAAAACAAATTATTGTAACAAAAAGACATATCCACTCATGTGTGTTTCACTGTGCAGTTCACAGTACCACAGACATGGGATCAACCTAAATGCCCATCGGTTATAGACTGGATAAAAAACATGGTACTTATACACAGTGCAATACTATGCTGCTGTAAAAAAGAATGAAATCCTGTTTTTGCAGCAAATTGGGTGGAGCTGGAGACCAAAATTCTAAGCAAACTGACATAGCAACCGATGATAAGAGTCAATGGGAGGGGAAATGGACATTTTGGGTGTTGCTCTGTGTAAAATTGAGAAAAGAAATCCCCTGGGTACATGAGCTCTTGAAATAGACAAGCCTGGAGACACTCATGTCCTGACTTTCATATCATTAGGTTGTGCTTTTTCTCATTTATAGTCAGTTATCATTGCTTTCCTTCACTCTTGTCTAAAATAGTCACACATTATAATCTAGAGACATTAAAATAAAAATAACATATTTGAACATTAGAACAAGTGGTAACTTTTAGGTCAAAGTTAGCATGGATTCAGTGTGATAGACAGGAGACATGGCTGAATACTAGCAGCGTGTTCACAGTAATTCTATGTAAATTAGGAAAACATGTTTACATCTTTTAGATCAGATTCCCATTGAAATCCTTGATCTAATATCATCTCTGATGAATCACACGTCAGTAAAGAAACTGGAGGTTATGCACTCAATTGAGTAGTACAACCTTTCATTCAGAATTTGTTCCTCTATGTGATATAAAGTCAGCATGGATGGCGGAAGTTATTGCAGTCAACAGAGCTTGTCAATAAACCAAACACAAGGATTAAATTCAAGTTCTAGAAGAGTGCCTGTCTTCAGGATGCTCTTGACACAAAGCAATTTCTCACATCTTCTGGAACATGTAAAAATGCACAACAAAATAACAAATTTTAGATGCACTCCTACATTTTAGAGACCTGACTAATATAACTTAGAAAGCAAAATCTAAAGCAAAATGAAATGGCCTAATAACTAAAAGTAAACATATTATAGTGGATCATCACCCCAAACAATCTCATGCTTGTTTAATGTTATCTGAACATGGAAGGCATTGGCATTACTTATAGAACACAGCATGTGTCCCATCCACAACCTTCTGAAAATGTGGAAGAAAATTGTCACCCTTAAACTAAAACTATCAAAACCTTAAGAAAATCTTGAATTTCACTGGCCAAAGTTTCTCTCCCTAGCAGTAAAGCATTATAGTCAACTCCCTCAGGGAGATATCAGTTATTAGCCTACGATTTGACATCAGTCAGTCGCGTATGATTTGGTAGCTAGAAGGCCCACACATTTACAGATTTACCTCCAGTGCTCACCTCTGTCCCACTTCACGCATGCCTGACAAAGTATTGAAAGTGATGACTGTATTTTACCCACTCAATTCATCAGTAGATTAAAGCTACCAATTTTCTGCATCTTTTCAAAAGCCCCCAATGACATTCAGCCAGGAAATTGTATCTACTGAAAGAAACATCCAGGTAGAATATTGCTCTTGATCCACTTTGGAAGGAGTCTTACCAGGTACTTTTAACCACAACACAGCAGTGAAATAGAAGAATGTCAATACTTGAGTTCATATTTATAAACTTTAAACTAAAAATAAAACCCTAAGCCCTGCAACTGACTAAATGTTCCATCTGCTGGCCTAGGGGACCACTCAAAAAATCTAAAAACTGAGTTCCCAGCCATGACAAAACAAGAGATCAGATACCCCTCTTATACTCACTCCCCTTTGCGGTTTAGACACAACAATGACTAACACTAATGTAAAAATGTAGGTCATACGACTGACAGACCAGACTTTCTGTGGCAATAAGATGTCAAATTATAAACAAGACCTAAGGCCTTGCCAGGCAAGGGTTTTGCCACTCACTCGTACACTTAAAAGGTAAACTGTGTTCTAACTGCCAATAGGTGATTCCTTTTCTCTAGTGGCTCAGTAAGCACGGGCACTGAGACAAGCACTGTGAGGACAATTGCAGCCCATCCCCTGATGAACTGACCCCTGTTCCACAAGCCGTAACCCCAGCTTTGCTTGAACACTAGACTCATATCAGGAACTTTCTCCTGATCAGAGACCACTGACCATGGCCTGGCTCTGGCCGTTTGCAGAGGCTGCACACTGAGTACCTTTGTGTCTCTGCTTCTGCTTTTGGCACATAGGGCCTGACTGTAATGAATTTAAATGCTAAGTCTTCACTAGTAAGTAAATAGGGGTCATAAGTTACATGTATGTGTATCCAGTATACATATGTCAGGACCACCTCCATGAACATCCATAGCCCCTCCTATAACCTGTCTATTGTGTCTGTTTAACCAAACCCTTCAGCATAAAGCTTCTGCCCAACCCCTTCTTCGTGGGAGTGCCTTTCTCTCATCTTTACCAAAAGCTATGCTTTCCAGCATACGGGATGGCTGTAACCCTTGATAAAAAATAAACTCTCACTTTCCTAAATTGTAGATAGTGTTTTGTTTTTAACACAACTGAAGACTAAATTCACAATTTCATCTAATTATAAGGCTACTTTAGTGAAGAACGACAAACCGAGAGTTTTCACATATACTGTAAGGGCCTGTGATATTTTGAAGCAGGAAGCTGACCTGAGACCTTCAGAATAAACTGATGACTGTGGATAATGAAAAGGCCCCACACAGGGCATTGATTCAGCACCTCTGCCTGTCTCATTCCTTCTTCTCTTTCTTTTTATTATGTCCTCACAGTAATAAAAAATCTTTTTTTTAGACCTGTTTGCTTTTCACATATAGTGGACGCTTATCTCTCCTTTAAACTCATTTTCTAAAGCTGCTGGGAGAACAAAGTGTCAGGTCTTAGTTTTGGTGCCAGGTTGCTGATGAGTTAAGGTTTATCTTCCTCCTCCTTATCCCCTGCATGTGGTAAATCTAGTAAGAAATCACGGAAGCCCCTCATCTGATGCCAGTGTGAGGTTTAAGTCACACAAGCTCCCTCTCATGAGTAGAAACCCCTGCCCCGACCCCAGCACCAAATCGTTGTGAAGCCCTGAGCCAGCCTCCTTTCCTGCTCTACCGAGGAAATTCCAGTTTGTAATTTCTTCAGAGACCTGTGCTGCTCTCAGCAGCCACCTCAAAAATAGAGTTAATAAATATTTTCATAATCACCTGGGGTGTGAGTGTGGAAGCATCAGACTCGACATCCACACTAAACATTGGTGGGGTCTCTCTTCCTTTGCCAGGGATCACCTACAATTGGAACTGTGGGCTTGGAGTCCTGACAGTGACCACAGGCGGCCCTTCTTCTCTTGCACTGGATGCTAACCCCCTCTGCCCCAGTGCCCAGCGTGCACATTATCCAGCCTGCTGCTCGCTGGCCCTTTGAGTTCTGTTGAGCTGGGCTGCATTGCTGAATTAAACACAGCATATTTTACAGATTTAGCTGATTAACTTCAGAAGCATTGAAAGGTTAGTGAGGTTGAGAAACACGCATCAGTGACTGTAGGTGACTCTGTCTTTGGTGCATGTGAGAAAGTTTTTCTCTTGTTACGACAAATGTTTCTTCTTCAGAGACTTCCCAGGAAGAACAGGATAAGGAATCCAGACAAGTGCCCCAAAGGAAACTGTTTTATGGAGAGGAAGCCACAGGGCTGACAGGAAACCAGACCTTAACCCCCATCTGCACCTGCCCTAAGGCTGGCTCTTGTGCTCAGTGGGTCCTGAGCGCCCCCAGGTGGTCCTGTTCCCCCTTCAGGGAGGCTTGTTTCTGGGCACACACAGACTTTTTTTCTAATTGTTTTCACAAAGATGGAGACAGTGTAAACCGTGAATCCATGTATCTCAGAGAACACAGAACAGCAGGAGAAGACCCTTCATCCCAACACACACATTTAGGTAAATCTTATTAAAACTACTGAAAACCAAAGACAAATAGAAATACATGCAGGCAAGTGGAGGTGAGTAGAGGGGAGATTCCTTCCAAAAGAACAGAAAAGATGATGACGGCTTTCTTCTGGTTAAAACCTTACAAGCAAGAGGAAAATTGATGGTGTCAGTAAAGTGTTGGAAGAAAAGCCAACCCATTATTTTATAGCCCATGGATGTTCTCTAAAAAGTGAAAAAAAACAAGTTCTATTTCTTATTGACAGCATGAGGGGCTCAATGAATCCATGCCCTCAGGAGACCAGTGAAAATTATTTTGGAAAATTACAGGGTTTGGAAAGGCTCTGACAGCAAAGAGCAAGTGAAGAAACATTTATTCAGGAAAATCTAGAAAACTCAGTAAGGTCAGTCATTATATTTTATCTAAGATGCTCCTACTTCCTTCCACATCCCAGCTCAGCATGATGTATTGTAACCTCCACTACAAAAGATGCAGCCAAGAAGACAGGACACCGTCTACCAGCTCCCACCAGAGGAAACTCTTCCCCAGGGGCCAGGACATTGGCCCTCTGACCCTGCCCACAGCACGTGATGCTGAGGCTCAGTTCTGGACAAGAGCTACTGAGAGCCAGAGACTCACTTCTTCCATGGAGCCCCACTCATGGATGGAGGCTCTGCCCTGGGTTCAGAGCCACTGGAAACATTGGGTCCCTGGTTTCTAGCTCTGTCCTACAGCAGAGGTTCCACCCCACAAGAACCAAAGTACTGGAAACATGGGAAGCTTCTGCCCAACCCTCCACTTAGCGCTCATCTCCTATGCTGAGGAAGAAAAAAGCTCAATTTGGTCTCCACCTGCAGAAACTTGGTTATGTGCTCTGTCCCAGAAGAGAGGGAGTGCTGGAATTCAGTCATAACATATGATCCTTAATTTGGTCCCAAGCATCCTAACTTCAGTAACAACAGAATGTGGAAAAGTTCAAAGGCTGCTGGTGCTCTCAAAAAGAGTGGAGGGTGTAGTGGAAGGCCCTTGGAACGAGATGGGTGGATGTATGGGAGATGCAGACTAAACTGCACGGCTGCTGGCTTGCAGGAGAGAACCGAGGAGGGGGAGAGCTGGAGGACATTCTCTTGTGGTTGGAACAAATGCTGGACACTGTTCTAAGGAGCCAGTGTTTGTTTGCTTCAGTCTGTGAAGCACTTCAAACCTCAGTGCATGGTTGAAAATAGATTTTTCCATCTGCATGTGGCGGAGATCAACATCTGGGCCTGGTCAGGAAAGAGACAGAGAAAGCCCAGCCCAAACCACTGACACCTGAGGATGACCGTGGTGCTTACAGCTGTGTCCCTTTGATCTTTGCGACTGGCTTCTCTCACTTAGCATCATGTCTGGAGTTCACCTGTAATGGTTTATGTATCGGTCACTTGTTATTTTTTTATTGCTGATGGTGTTTAATTGATAGATGCTTCCTAGTTACTTCACCTATTCAAATTTTGAGACATTTATGTTATTTTTAGTTTCTAACACACACACCCCCACACACAATATCTTGAATATTTTAATAGAAGCTATGTGTGAATGTAAGATTGTATTTCTCTGAAGCAAATATTCAGGAGTGGGATCTTAGGGTCAGGTGTTAAGGGCATGTTTGATTTTGGAGAAAACTAAAACTTATTTTCCTGAGTATCTGTTTCATTTTGCATTCCCGTTAGCAATGATTTAGACTCTAGCAACCTGGCATGCTCACCGGCATTGGTGTTATCTGTATTTCCTCTTCATTTCAGTCATTTAAAAAAGTGTGTGGTGGTGTCTCATTGTGGACTTGGTTTCAATTTCTCTAATGGAAAATCCTGTTGAGAGCCTGTTTATACGTTTCTGTGTCGTCTGCACATCGTCTTTGATGAAACGTCTGTACAAACCCTTGTCTAATTTATCCATCGGTTGTTTCCTTTTTATTCACAGTCGAGTTCTGAGGGTTCTTATTATAATCACATTGGTGGTTATATGACTTGCAAGCAGTTTCTCATCTGTAACCTGGCATTCATTTTCTTACAGTCACTTGAGTAGAGAAAGTTTTTAAATTTAATGAGGTCAACTAATATCAATTTCTTTTATTGATCACATTTTACATTTCAATTTTAAGATCATTGGACAACTCCTAATTATTGTTTATTGTGCCCATTATATAATGTCTCATCATCTCCCACCTTGTGCTCTCCCATCGTTCTAAGTCTCCAATGTCCATAATTTCTCTCTACATATCCTTGTGCACACACTGTTTACCTCGCACTTGTAACGTGTGACACGTGACATTCTGTTTGTGAGGTAATTCACTAATTATATTGTCCCTCAATTCTATGCATCTTGCTGCAAAAGACACAGTTTCATTCCTTATTGTGGCTGGCTAGTATTGAACTGTGCATACATGCTATATTCTTTTATAAAATCATCCATTTGAGGACACTCTGTTTGACATATGTGCTACTGAGAATAGTTTTATGGTAAGCATAGAAGTGTCGGTATCTTCTAGAAATAATGGTTTATTTTCCTTTGGGTAGTTGCCCAGCAGTGGGATTGCTGGACCAAATGGCAGGTCTATTTCTAGTTTTCTGGGAAACCTCCACACCGTTCTCCATAGAGGTTGTCCTCGTCCACATCCTCATCAACAGTGTCTAAGAGTTGCCTTTATTTCCCATCCTCACCAACATCTGATATTTTTGAGTTTTTAGTAATAGTCATTGTAACTGGTGGAAGATGATATCTTATTGTGATTTTAATTTGCATATCCCTGATGGTCAGTGATGTTGAGCATTGTTTATATATTTATTATCCATTTCTATGTGTTCTTTTGAAAACGTCTACTCATGTCCTTTGCTCATTTTAGTGGGGTTATTTGGTTCTTGTTGCTGTTGTTGTTGTAGAGTTGTTTGAGTTCCTTGCAAATTCTTCATGTTCGTTCCCTGTCACAGGCAAAGTGTACAAAAGTTTTCTGCCATTCTGCAAACTGACTATTCACTCTGTTGTTTTGAAAAAGAATTCTTGATTATGTAAAAAGACCAAATCTACGTCTGATTGGGGTGCCTGAAAGTGAGGGGGAAAATGGAACCAAGTTGGAAAACACTCTTCAGGATATCATCCAGGAGAACTTCCCCAACCTAGTAGGGCAGGCCAACATTCAAATCCAGGAAATACAGAGAACGCCACAAAGATACTCCTTGAGAAGAGCAACTCCAAGACACATAATTGCCAGATTCACCAAAGTTGAAATGAAGGAAAAAATCTTAAGGGCAGCCAGAGAGAAAGGTCGGGTTACCCACAAAGGGAAGCCCATCAGACTAACAGCAGATCTCTCGGCAGAAACTCTACAAGCCAGAAGAGAGTGGGGGCCAATATTCAACATTCTTAAAGAAAAGAATTTTAAACCCAGAATTTCATATCCAGCCAAACTAAGTTTCATAAGTGAAGGAGAAATAAAATCCTTTACAGATAAGCAAATGCTTAGAGATTTTGTCACCACTAGGCCTGCCTTACAAGAGACCCTGAAGGAAGCACTAAACATGGAAAAGAACAACCGGTACCAGCCATTGCAAAAACATGCCAAAATGTAAAGACCATCGATGCTAGGAAGAAACTGCATCAACTAACGAGCAAAATAACCAGTTAATATCATAATGGCAGGATCAAGTTCACACATAACAATTTTAACCTTAAATGTAAATGGACTAAATGCTCCAATTAAAAGACACAGACTGGCAAACTGGATAAAGAGTCAAGACCCATCAGTCTGCTGTATTCAGGAGACCCATCTCACACGCAGAGACATACATAGGCTCAAAATAAAGGGATGGAGGAAGATTTACCAAGCAAATGGAGAACAAAAAAAAGCGGGGGTTGTAATCCTAGTCTCTGATAAAACAGACTTTAAACCATCAAAGATCAAAAGAGACAAAGAAGGCCATTACATAATGGTAAAGGGATCAATTCAACAGGAAGAGCTAACTATCCTAAATATATATGCACCCGATACAGGAGCACCCAGATTCATAAAGCAAGTCCTTAGAGACTTACAAAGAGACTTAGACTCCCATACAATAATAATGGGAGACTTCAACACTCCACTGTCAACATTAGACAGATCAACGAGACAGAAAGTTAACAAGGATATCCAGGAATTGAACTCATCTCTGCAGCAAGCAGACCTAATAGACATCTATAGAACTCTCCACCCCAAATCAACAGAATATACATTCTTCTCAGCACCACATCGTACTTACTCCAAAATCGACCACGTAATTGGAAGTAAAGCACTCCTCAGCAAATGTACAAGAACAGAAATTATAACAAACTGTCTCTCAGACCACAGTGCAATCAAACTAGAACTCAGGACTAAGAAACTCAATCAAAACCGCTCAACTACATGGAAACTGAACAACCTGCTCCTGAATGACTACTGGGTACATAACGAAATGAAGGCAGAAATAAAGATGTTCTTTGAAACCAATGAGAACAAAGATACAACATACCAGAATCTCTGGGACACATTTAAAGCAGTGTGTAGAGGGAAATTTATAGCACTAAATGCCCACAAGAGAAAGCAGGAAAGATATAAATTGACACTCAACATCTCAATTAAAAGAACTAGAGAAGCAAGAGCAAACACATTTGAAAGCTAGCAGAAGGCAAGAAATAACTAAGATCAGAGCAGAACTGAAGGAGATACAGACACAAAAAACTCTCCAAAAAATCAATGAATCCAGGAGTTGGTTTTTTGAAAAGATCAACAAAATTGACAGACCACTAGCAAGACTAATAAAGAAGAAAAGAGAGAAGAATCAAATCGACGCAATTAAAAATGATAAAGGGGATATCACCACCGACCCCACAGAAATACAAACTACCATCAGAGAATACTATAAACACCTCTACGCAAATAAACTGGAACATCTAGAAGAAATGGATAATTTCCTGGACGCTTACACTCTTCCAAGACTAAACCAGGAAGAAGTTGAATCCCTGAATAGACCAATAGCAGGCTCTGAAATTGAGGCAATAATTAATAGCCTCCCAACCAAAAAAAGTCCAGGACCAGATGGATTCACAGCTGAATTCTACCAGAGGTACAAGGAGGAGTTGGTACCATTCCTTCTGAAACTATTCCAATCAATAGAAAAAGAGGGAATCCTCCCTAACTCATTTTATGAGGCCAACATCATCCTGATACCAAAGCCTGGCAGAGACACAACAAAAAAAGAGAATTTTAGACCAATATCCCTGATGAACATCGATGCAAAAATCCTCAATAAAATACTGGCAAACCGGATTCAGCAGCACATCAAAAAGCTTATCCACCATGATCAAGTGGGCTTCATCCCTGGGATGCAAGGCTGGTTCAACATTCGCAAATCAATAAACATAATCCAGCATATAAACAGAACCAAAGACAAGAACCACATGATTATCTCAATAGATGCAGAAAAGGCCTTTGACAAAATTCAACAGCCCTTCATGCTAAAAACGCTCAATAAATTCGGTATTGATGGAATGTACCTCAAAATAATAAGAGCTATTTATGACAAACCCACAGCCAATATCATACTGAATGGGCAAAAACTGGAAAAATTCCCTTTGAAAACTGGCACAAGACAGGGATGCCCTCTCTCACCACTCCTATTCAACATAGTGTTGGAAGTTCTGGCTAGGGCAATTAGGCAAGAGAAAGAAATCAAGTGTATTCAGTTAGGAAAAGAAGAAGTCAAATTGTCCCTGTTTGCAGATGACATGATTGTATATTTAGAAAACCCCATCGTCTCAGCCCAAAATCTCCTTAAGCTGATAAGCAACTTCAGCAAAGTCTCAGGATACAAAATTAATGTGCAAAAATCACAAGCATTCTTATACACCAGTAACAGACAAACAGAGAGCCAAATCAGGAATGAACTTCCATTCACAATTGCTTCAAAGAGAATAAAATACCTAGGAATCCAACTGACAAGGGATGTAAAGGACCTCTTCAAGGAGAACTACAAACCACTGCTCAGTGAAATAAAAGAGGACACAAACAAATGGAAGAACATACCATGCTCATGGATAGGAAGAATCAATATCGTGAAAATGGCCATACTGCCCAAGGTAATTTATAGATTCAATGCCATCCCCATCAAGCTACCAATGAGTTTCCTCACAGAATTGGAAAAAACTGCTTTAAAGTTCATATGGAACCAAAAAAGAGCCCGCATCTCCAAGACAATCCTAAGTCAAAAGAACAAAGCTGGAGGCATCACGCTACCTGACTTCAAACTATACTACAAGGCTACAGTAACCAAAACAGCATGGTACTGGTACCAAAACAGAGATATAGACCAATGGAACAGAACAGAGTCCTCAGAAATAATACCACACATCTACAGCCATCTGATCTTTGACAAACCTGAGATAAACAAGAAATGGGGAAAGGATTCCCTATTTAATAAATGGTGCTGGGAAAATTGGCTAGCCATAAGTAGAAAGCTGAAACTGGATCCTTTCCTTACTCCTTATACGAAAATTAATTCAAGATGGATTAGAGACTTAAATGTTAGACCTAATACCATAAAAATCCTAGAGGAAAACCTAGGTAGTACCATTCAGGACATAGGCATGGGCAAAGACTTCATGTCTAAAACACCAAAAGCAACGGCAGCAAAAGCCAAAATTGACAAATGGGATCTGATTAAACTAAAGAGCTTCTGCACAGCAAAAGAAACTACCATCAGAGTGAACAGGCAACCTACAGAATGGGAGAAAATTTTTGCAATCTACTCATCTGACAAAGGGCTAATATCCAGAACCTACAAAGAACTCAAACAAATTTACAAGAAAAAAACAAACCACCCCATCAAAAAGTGGGCAAAGGATATGAACAGACATTTCTCAAAAGAAGACATTCATACAGCCAACAGACACATGAAAAAATGCTCATCATCACTGGCCATCAGAGAAATGCAAATCAAAACCACAATGAGATACCATCTCACACCAGTTAGAATGGCGATCATTCAAAAGTCAGGAAACAACAGGTGCTGGAGAGGATGTGGAGAAATAGGAACACTTTTACACTGTTGGTGGGATTGTAAACTAGTTCAACCATTATGGAAAACAGTATGGCGATTCCTCAAGGATCTAGAGCTAGATGTACCATATGACCCAGCCATCCCATTACTGGGTATATACCCAAAGGATTATAAATTATGCTGCTATAAAGACACATGCACACGTATGTTTATTGCAGCACTATTCACAATAGCAAAGACGTGGAATCAACCCAAATGTCCATCAGTGACAGATTGGATTAAGAAAATGTGGCACATATACACCATGGAATACTATGCAGCCATCAAAAAGGATGAGTTTGTGTCCTTTGTAGAGACATGGATGCAGCTGGAAACCATCATTCTTAGCAAACTATCACAAGAACAGAAAACCAAACATCGCATGTTCTCACTCATGGGTGGGAACTGAACAATGAGATCACTTGGACTCAGAAAGGGGAACATCACACACCGGGGCCTATCATGGGGAGGGGGGCGGGGGGAGGGATTGCACTGGGAGTTATACCTGATGTAAATGACGAGTTGATGGGTGCAGCACAGCAACATGGCACAAGTATACATATGTAACAAACCTGCACGTTATGCACATGTACCCTACAACTTAAAGTATAATAATAATAAATAAATTTAAAAAAAAAGAAAAAAAAAAAAGAAAAAGAATTCTTTATGTTAATTAAGTCTCATCCGTCTATATTTTTTTTAGGTAACAGGAACTTTTCGTGCTGAATCTTTGCCAAACAGGAAACAGCTTCTGCTTGCATGAACCACTAACAGGGGACATGCCATTCATTAGTAAAGAAGAGGGAGGAAGACAAGGGTCTGAGTCAGGTGGGGATAAGAAACCCAGACCCTGGCAGGAAATGGCATCTCAGCTACACTTTCCTGTTCTGTAGAGGTGGGGAGGGAGCATCACTGAGAAGCAGCCTGGGTTCTTGTACAGGAGGCGCCCGGGGCTGTGTCTCTGTGGTACCCGTGCACAGTAATATGTGGCTGTGTCCACAGGGTCCATGTTGGTCATTGTAAGGACAACCTGGTTCTTGGAGGTGTCCTTGGAGATGGTGAGCCTGCTCTTCAGCGATGTGCTGTAGTATTTACTATCATTCCAATAAATGCTTGCAAGCCATTCCAGGGCCTTCCCTGGGGGCTGACGGATCCAGCCCACACCTGTTCCAGAAGTGCTGATTGAGAACCCAGAGAAGGTGCAGGTCAGCGTGAGGGTCTGTGTGGGTTTCACGAGCGCAGGACCAGACTCCTTCAAGGTGACCTGGGACAAGACCCCTGTGGAGAAAGCATAAGAAGATGAAGCCCACAAAGAAAAGAGCAGATGTTTCCCTTCTGAAGTCGTCCCCAACCACAGCACTCACAGGACGGGACAGTCAGTAGCAGGAGCGTGGAGCAAAGCGTGTCCATGGGGGGGCACAGGAGTCACTGAGCTGGGCCCCGTGCTCAGCTTTTCAACCCACAGGAGGGTGGAGCTGGTGGAGATTTGCATCCCTCATCTGAGCCCTACTCTATGGGGTGCACTCAGGTCTCAGAACTCAGGAGGGGAATGCATCTGTGGTGAGGAGTAGTGAGGCGCAGTGAGCCCTCAGGTGTGGGCGTCCACGTGTGCTCTCCATGGAGGACACCGTCTCATTTCAGGAGCATGGCTCTCAGTCAAGGCTGTGACACTCCTGCTTCCACAGACAGGATCTTCTTGGATGCTCACGCAGGGGACATGCAACCTTCTGGTTTTAGTTCTAGAGGATTAGAGTAGAAATCAAGAAAGCTGCCATTCTTCCTCCCTTCAAGAGAAATGATGGTGGGCATCTGGTAAAGCAGGGGGCTCCCCACAAGCATTCTGATCAAAATCCTCTTTGATTAGGGGGAAAGTTATGATTTTTTTAAAAAAAAAAGCTGAAGAGAATAAATAATAAACATTTGTAAATAAGTATGTAAAGATGTGAGTGTGCAGCTGTCAATCATCATTCATGATCACCACTGAAGAGAAAGTGTTAAAGTGAGAAGAAAGAGATGGAATCGCTGTGACAACATTTGTGAATCCCTAGATCCAGGCCACTAGAGACAGGGGATGAGCTGCTCCTCATGAGCGTGGGAATAACCACATTTCCATGTCTCCTCCCTGTGGACATAAGTTTGCTACTCAACAGTTGTCATCCCCCCTCTGCCTTTGGATTTCAAGGAGGGCAGGTCAAGGGATTCCTGGGACTGGATGCTCAGAGTTAATCTGCAAACTACACTTTCTTGTTCCCTGATGAGGGCCCTTTTCAGGTGTCTTCATATAATGAATGTTTGTTAACAAAATAACCCAGTAAATACACGAAAATAAACTTTTCCAGAGGAGTCATATATCTGCCTGTAGTCTCTGCATGTAGAACTATAAACCACTGTTCTTAATAAGAAGGCAAAGGCTTCAGTTAGAATTGAAAATAAAATGCAGACCTACCCGTTTTTAGGGCCGGAGTCCATAACTGCTTGTATTCTGAGCTAATTTTGCCACACAGCAGTTCAGCATCAGACAGGCATGCTTATGTGAAGGAGTCATTGTGGGGACATTTGTGGTTTTCTGAGGGAAGAGTCCACAAAGCAATGCGTGTGCTTGTCTGAGGGAGGAATCCACGCGGGGACAGATGGGTGCACATATCTGAAAGTAATTGCCCATTTAGGGACAGTGTGAGCTAGTCTGAACTGGAGTTTGGGGAAAACTTTTCTCAGTTAAGGGAAGATGAGAATCCTCTGGGTGACCTGCTTGTCAGGAAGGAAACTGACTCACATGGGAGCCTGCTGAAAGAAAGGTATCTCGTGAAGGGAAACAACTTATATGCAAATGGGGAAAGTTACCTTATTCTTCATTGCCTGCATCTCATGCCATCGCTGCCCACACTGAGTAAAGTTGCCAGAGACTTCTATACAGTCTGCATTTCATTTTGGAGTTCATGACAAGCTACGTACTTTTTTAAGTTGCATATATTTAGGTTCATACTTGGTGTCATTAAATTCTAAGTGTTGACGAATTAATTGTGTCATGTGTCCAACATTGCATATGATTTAAAATAAGTATCACCACCCTTAATCAGTGCTCAATTCACTTACATGATACCCTCTTTCCAAATTCCTGGAAAATCTTCATATGCTTACTTTATCTATAAGTTGGTTTTATGAAATTTTAAATAAAATTATATAGTGTATTTGAAATAACTACACTTTGAAAGGTGACACACACAATCTCTCACCTAAATAACACTGGTAATTAGGGGATTCTGTAAGACTAAACTGTAATGAAACTGCGTAGAAGCACCGTGCTTTAGTAGATAAACATGCTTCCAAACAAGTACAGCTTAAATCTGATACTGCAGTGCATGTGACCTGAGATTGTGCAACTAAATAATTCAATGACATGTGATGGAGTGGAATTCTTCATATTGGAGTGGATGGTTATGAGCAGGCAAGGAAGAAAAGTTAAAAGTCTATATGTGGTATGACAGTAAGGTAAGTATATCGGTGTGTTCTCATGTTTAATGCAATATAGGTACAGAAGATTAGATATATAAATAGTTTCCATGTGCCCGAAAACATGGGTTAATATTCAAATGCTACTGTTAGCTTAGAGTCCCTAGAATCCCCGACACCACATTAACGGTACACACACCCAACATCATAATGTTGTACTTTAATACAATTCTTCAAACCAGAGGCCAGAAATCCTTGGAGAAATGGCTGATTCTATGTATGGAAAATATAATACAGGAAAATGAGTTTAGAATTTCTTGTAATACTAGGAAATGGGGAAATGTTAAGAAACAAAAGGATGAGTTGTATCATAAAGATACAGAGTGCAAAGTAAATGAGCTCACATCCTCTAAATTAAAGTCTGGTTACTTGAGCAATAAAATGAATAATGTAGCATGGATCTACACCAGAGTATGAAGTAAACATCCCTGAACAATTTCTGAAATTACTAGGTAATTAAATCAAGGAAAAATAGAAAGAAGGACACATCTCCCTTATAGAATAATCCAAATGACTTAAGTTGATAGTCCTCTCATCAAGTGAGTGAAGTTTAAATACGCATTAGTTAATTGTCGCATGAGATTAGAGAATGGAAAATATTTTCAGTGTTAGTGGATTTTATTCTGAGTTTTCAGACATAATGCAAAAACATGATTGAAGAAATAATAACACTTTACATGTTACTTTATCCAAATTTACACACACATGCACACACACAGACACAGAGATAAATATAAATGTTTCTGCAGTATACACTGATGAGGGAGTGACATCAAAAAACACTTTTAGGACTTAACAGGTATTACGTAGGATAAAGTTACCAGTTTTTTAAAAGACCCCGAAAAAGACTTACCAAATGTATAATAGATGAAGAATGCACCATTCTTTGTGATTTACAGAACAAACGTGATAACAGAAGTAAAGATGTCAGTGAGACCATGCAAGTAAGAGTGCATGTAAGAACTTCCTCTTGAATTTCTCCCTGTTGCCGCCCACACCAGCCCTGGTCCTGGAGCCTGCTGGACCACGCTGATGCTGCAGTCAGTGAAGGTGAATCCAGAGTCTGTGCAGGAGAGGCTCAGTGAACTGCTGGGCTGTACAATTTTTCCACCTCAGACTCCACCAGTGAGCTTCACACAGGTCTTCTGCAAACAGAGAGAACAGACTGAGAACAGCCCCATGTGGAGCAGCCATAGCTGGACCTGATTCATAAGGGACACTAATATTGAGGGTGATGAGAAGGGAAGCCCAGATCAGTGCAGACCCCATGGTGCGGACACTGAGGAAGGGCACAGACATGGGGTGGCTCCTCACCAGGGCCTGAAGGAACAGGGGATGAGCTGCCTTTCATAAGGAGGGGAGGGGACACATTTCCATGTCTTTCTTTTTGTGGTCATGGGTGCACTGCTCAACATTGCTCATCCATCCTCTGTGTCTCCATTTCAGAGAGGGTAGGGTCAAAGGATTCTTGGGTCTGGATGCACAGGGTTAATCTGCCCAACACTCTTTCTCAGTCTCTAATGTGGACACTGTCCAGGTATCTTCATTGCAGCAAACATTATCAACAAATAAGACCAGTAAGAACATAAGAAATACATTTCCAGAGAAAACAGGCATCTGTCTGTAATCAGTACATTTAGAGCTGCCAACCACTGTTCCTGACAATCAGGCAAAGTAAAGTTAAAATGAAAAAACAAAAAACAAAAAACATATCTCCACCTTGTCAGGAAGGAGTTTTATAATTATCATTATCTTGAGATCATTTTGCCACAAAATTATTCAAGATTTAATATACGTGTTTGTATCAGGAAACAGTCAATGTGGAAATGTGTGCACTTACCTGAGTGAAGAGTTCTCATGGAGACATGGTTGTTTGTCTGAGACAAGAGCCCACATGAGGAAACGTCTGTTTTCTGAGGAAAGAGTAATTGTAAGGACATATGTGGTGGTCTGAGGGAAGAGTCCATGTGGGGACGTGTGTGTTTGTCTGAGGGAAGAATCCACATGAGGAAAGGTGTGTTTTTCTGACAGAAGAGCCCACATGTTGACAGGTGTGTGTACCCATCTGAGGGTAAATGCGCATTCAGGGACAGTGCATGCTTGAACTGAGCTGAAGTTTGGGGAAAACCTTTCTCAAGCAAGGAAAGAAAAGAATGTTCTGGGTTGTTTGCTTGTCAGGAAGAAAAACACTGGGTTATTTGCTTGTTAGGAAGAAAAAGCCTGGGTCAAGTAGAAAATTGATTTTGTCTTATTTAAAGGTCTTCATTGAATGGAAACATCATATATGCAAGACAGGAAAATTACTTCATTCTTTGCTGCATGTATCTCATAACATTCCCATGGTCCCAAATACGTTATTAGATAATTTTATAGAGTATGCACTTAATCCAGGGGTTAATGAACTGCTAAATATATTTTAATTGTATATATTTAGGTTTATATTTTCCATCACAAAATTATGAGCTTAGACAAATTAATTGTGTCACGTCTCAACCATTGCTTATCACTAGAATATTCTTATTCTTCTTAAACAGAGCCTGTTTTACTTATTTTACAACCACCCTCTAAATTCCTGGAATATCCTGTTTACTTGACTATAGTTTTGGCTTTTACAGAATTTAAAACAAATGAAACGATATCGTGTAATTGAAATGACTTCACAGAAGAAAGTGGAAAATGAAGTTGCTGACATAAGTAACTTTGAAAATGAGGAGATTCTGTAAGTTTTAATTGTAAACAAACCACACATAAGCACTCTATTGTAGTAGATAAACATGTTTCTTACAAGGGTACAACTTTACATTTCTGATGCCACTCTGCATGTGTCCTGAAATTGTGCGGCTAAGTAATAAAATGGCATATGGTGGGATGGGGTTCCTCACTTTGCAGTGGGTGGTTATAGACAGTCAAGGAAGGAAGACTAGAAAGGTCCATGTGGTAGCATAGTTGGGTGGAGAGTCCAGTGTCTTCTCATTTTTAATGTAATCAAGTTACAGAAGATTAGATACATAAACAGTTTTGAAGTGTCTGTAAACATGGTTCATATAAGCATGCACATTTACTAGGGCAATTGGTTGAGAGGTCCCAGAAGTACTTACACCTCATTAACAACACACATATCCAGTATCACAATATTTTATTTTAATATTATTCTTTAAAATCAGAAACAAGCACTCTTTATAAAAATGGCTAATTCTATGTATGAAAAAGGTAATATAGAAAATGAACTTAGAATTTATTATAATATCCAGGAAACAGGGAAGTGTTCAAAAACAAAAGGATGAGGTGGGCTGTAAGGATGCAGGATCCAAACTAAATCTGCGCCCAGCACCTAATAAACCTGTGGCAATTTGAACAATAAAATGAGTAATGTAGCATGGATCTTTTTCAGAGTATGAAATAGACATCCATAAACCAACATGGATATTAATAGATGATTAAATAAACAAACAATGGGAAGAAGAACACATCTCCTTACAGAAGTCTTCCAAATATCTCAGGAGGAGAGTCCTCCAATCAATAGGTGGAGGCTAAACACTCATGGGTTGATTGTGGCCTGAGATTAGAGACATGGAAAAGAAATCACTAATAGTGTATTTTATAGTGAAATTCACATATAATGCCAAATACATGATCTATGAATGAAATTTTTTTTTATTTTTTTTGGTCTAAATTTGTGCAAACACACACACACACACACACACACACAATTTTTCTCCAATACCCACTGATAAGGGAGAAAAAGGCAACCACACACTGGGAGAAAATATTTCCAAGTCACATACTTGTTAAGTCAATTCTTTTCATTTATTGTGTTTGTTTTTGTTTTTTGTTTGTTCGTTTGGAGATGGAGTCCCGCTCAGTTGCCCAGGCTGGAGTGCAGTGGCGCGATCTCGGTTCACTGCAAGCTCCGTCTCACAGGTTCACACCATTCTCCTGCCTCAGCCTCCGGAGTAACTGGGACTACAGGCGCCCGCCACTACACCTGGCTAATTTTGTGTGTGTGTATTTTTAGTAGAGACGGGGTTTCACTGTGTTAGCCAGGATGGTCTCGATCTCCTAACCTTGTGATCTGCCCGTCTCGGCCTCCCAAAGTGCTGGGGCTACAGCTGTGAGCCACTGACCCCGGCCAATTCTTTTAATTTGTTAAATGACTTTTATAATCAATATGCAAGTAAACTTACAACTAATCAAAAGAAAACAAAGCAGTTAAAAATGAACCAAATATCAGAAGAGGCATCTCATCAAAAATTATATAAAAATTGTTAAATATGAATTTTTTATTAAGAACATGTACATTTAAATACATATTAGATATCATTACTTACCTATTAGCATGGTTAAAACTCTCAATTCTCATGATGATAAATGGCAATATGAATGTGGAAAAACAAGAAATATGCATTGATGGTAGGAATTCAAATTGTCACATGCACAAAATGAGATTTTTTTGGCATTTTTAAAATAGAGATAAAAATGGAGTTAAAATGTGAACTTGTGTTTGGGTTCCAAAATATTTACAACATTGATTCGGAAATTGATGTTTACAAAGATCGATTCAGAGGAAGTTCTGTATCAGATTTCTTAATTTGATTCATTCTACAATCCCTGAAATTTGCTTACAGAATAAATGTTATATGAAACATCTCTCGAATTACTAAAATCCCCTTCACTCAAGCCCTCGTCCAAGGTTCTGTCACACCCAGTGCATAATATAGCTGGTAAAGGTGTATCTAGAAGCCTTACAGGAGACCTTCACTGAGGACCCAGGCTTCTTCACCTCAGCCCCAGACTGCACCAGCTGCACCTAGGAGTGGGCACCTGTGGGGAGGACGCAGGAACGGATGAAAGCCCACTTGACTGAACTCAACCCCTTCTCATCACTGGGACTTGGGAACCCTTACCTGTAGCTGCAGCCACCAAGAAGAGGATCCTCCAGGTCCGGTCCATAATGAGGAGCTGTGCTCTCAGGGGCTTCTCTGGGAGAGGGATGTGGTTATTGGGTGATGCTCTCAGGGCCCAGACATGTCCATATTTACCTCCATGGATCTCAGGTTACTTGTATATTCAGGAGACAGAGCATTTCATAGCTCAAGACCTGATTTAGGATAAGAAACGGGAGATGAATGACACATCAGCCTTACACGAGTGGGATTCTGATGGTCCAAGCATTAATCCTGCTTGAAGAAATGGATGCCCTACTCCATTTACTAACTTTTGTGGCCAGACATCCTTTCACTGAAAAGCAAACACCCAGAGGACATGCTCCTCACTGTGAACCCACATTTGATTAGCATGGAGACCACATGGATGATTTCTGGAACCGTCACTCTTCATGACACTGACCAGGTGCTGTGACCCCATCCTGGTCGAATCAGGCACCAGCCACAGCTCATTGGTGACTCTGAGAAAGTGACAGCTGATGTCTCACGTGAGTGTCCAGCAGGTCCCTCTGAGATCTGCTGGGCGCTCCTGAGACAGTGTCTCCAGCACCTTCCTGGCATCTTGATCCACCAGGATTTTCACTAGAACCACCCTTGGTTTACAGATTTGCCCTGTGATGCATAATTAGAGTTGATTTTCTCATCTCACGGACAATAGGAATCAAAAGATGGAAGAGAACTTTGGAGTTCTTTGTGAATTCACTACTCCAAAAATAATTGGCAAGGAATTTGTGTTTTGAATAAGTCTGGGTTTTATTTCCTACCCCATTTAATAGAATTTCATGAAGTTTTCATGTACTTTCATTTCATATCCATAGATCTTCATCTTTACATATTGGTTTCTGACTCACTGGGTCTGTGTACCTGCCACACTCTCAGATCCATCACTGCCCTGTCAAATGCACAATGTAGGTAACATTACCTAATACTGAAATCTAACCTTTTTATTCATAGGAATACAGTGGCTCCCACAATTCTGTATCCATTCAATTAGTAAAACTATTCCTATCCTTTATATCATCACTATTAAGATATTTATAGTCCTGGAAACTCACTTTAGAAAATATTTCTCGTTACCTTAAATTATATGAATGGTTCTGATGTAACAGGATATTTAAAGGCACATCAGCAACTTGTTGAACACATAGTTTTTGTTGTTGTTGTTGTTGTTGACAAAGCAAGACACCTGAGAGGAAACTTCCTCCCCATCCGCCCTGGGGTTGGAACCTGTGCTTGGTGGCTCCTGAGTGCCCCCTCCAGCCCAGCCTTGCCTTGCAGTGAGGTTTCTGCAGTGGCTGTGACCTTGACCAGGCATCTCCAGGGGAGAAGCTCAACTTTCGTCTTTACTGCCTTTTGTGGTTTCAGTGTCCCTGGACTATTTTCTTACCTCTAACCTGGATTATCTTACATCTTACCTGGACTATTTACCTGGATTTGCTTACCTCTTACCTGGACTAATTGCTTACATCTTACCTGTCTATGGACTATTTACTTACATCTTCATATAATCATGGAAGAATGGGGGAGATATCTGGAATGGCAGATTTGTCTTTCTTCACATAGGACAAGGTGCTGGAAAAGTTCTTCCCTGTAGGATCTTTTGGAGAAGGCTCTTGGTACAGTTTTCAGTAATTATAACTTCCCCACTTCTGACCCATAGGAAACATATTTGGATTTTTTTTTTTTCTAATCTGGAGGTTTCTGGATGGAAAGTCCAGAAGACTGAGGAGCATACGGCCCTCTGGAACTGTCACTTCACCGTAGTCCACATCTGTCTTTCAGACGTCTAGAGTTCTTACCATGTAAGTGCCCTCAACAGCTTTTTAAAAATATATATATATGTATATGTATATATGTATGTGTGTATATATATGTATTTATGTACATATATATGTATGCATGTATATATGTACACATATGTGTGTGTTTGTGTGTGTGTGTGTATGTGTGTGTATTCTTCTGCAGCTTCTGTTCCAGTAAAGCAAGTGCCAACTGCCATTCTGGACATACCTGTCTCTCCCGTTTTGGGAGTGGGCAATTTTTGATTGGAATTTCATTCCTTTGATGAATTCCCAAAGGTACTGAAGATCAGATTGTGCAGACGCCTCTTGATGTAAGAATGAGGTGATGACTTTTGTAATCTTTACATTTTGGAGCAAAGACCAAAAGTACAACCAAAGGTCCTCTTCATGTGTTACTGGAGGCAGGATTCTAACCTGATTACATAGATGTGGCACCTGGTCTGACATAAATGAACAGGCAAGGAAACAGAAAAAGGACATGGCACAACGGTTATGAAAAAGTCTCGGCAATTTTAATTTTCTTCTGAGGAAGCTGAAATTGTGCAAGTAAAACAGTGTGACTGGTCATGTCTCCGGTGAAGTTGTGTTCTGGAAAGTATCTCCAGTCCTGGGCTGGATCCAGAAGGTGCACTCAGGCCCCAAATCCTAAAGCAGCGACTTGTATTCCTTAAACAGATGATATTCCAATGAGAAAGCTGTTCTCAGGTGAGCTGCAGAGCAGTGAGGAGGGGATGGAGAGTCCTTGGCTTCCCAGAAATTGATGAAACTTGAAGACCAAGGCCACCTCCGTGGATCAGAGATCCACCTATGAGTACATCACATCGGCTCTGTCTTCAGGAATCTTGGGCTGTGGGGGAGGTGAAGGAATGTGATTTATTTCTTTCTGCTAACGCAGTGTGCTTCAGAGAGAATGAACTGAAAATTTAATAAGTATACTTTTTGCCATAATAAGGGAGAGAATATGAATGATTCATGGCAATGCAAGTGGTCACTTCAGAGCTGGCAGAAGGAGCAAGTGCACAACTGAGAGAAGGAAGCGCCCTGCCCCAGGAAGCAGGTGCGCTAAGACCATCCCCTGAGAACTGCCCTCCAGATGCCACGTGTCAGCGGAACCTGGGCCCGTGCCTGGGATCTTGTGCGTAGTGTGGAGAGCAGAGCACAGCTCCATTTCTCCTCACTGTGTGACCTAGGATGTGACCTCTTCCTCTGAGCTTCATTCTAACCAGGTGTTAAAATGAAATAACAGCAGTAACTTTTCTTGTAAACTTTCCAGTAAGAGCCAGTGATGATCAGAATTGTTATCACTGTTGTTGCCCGATCCCTTAAATATCATAAAAATACCTGTGTGACCCCTCGTCTCAGACCTCAGATGACCACCTCGCAGAGAGCACACCTGCTTTGCTTCTGTCACAAACGTGGTATTAGAACTGGAAACTATGTATTCCTTGTTATAGAATTTCTATCTTAGTTATGTTACACTGGATGAAGATAGAATTAGTAAGTGACAGTTAGAATTTTAGGTGGTGGGATGTCTAAGCAAACTGTCGATGGTGTGTCTTCATTTCTCCTTGCTTATTATAGATAATATGAGAGGAGAGAGAAAAATTAAAGAGAAAACTATTGACCAATAGTCAGGTGTTTGATAAACAAAGGAGATTTTCACATCTTCTGGAAACCCCATTAAATTAAATAAATTGAGGAACTTTAAGACATTTTTCCGCATTCTGGATGCATGTCTAATACAGATTTAGATTTAAATGCACAGAGAGAACACAGAAAATGGAAATTCGGCAGCAGATCATTTTGCCAAATAGGCAGATTTAAATTAGTTTGTGATTTTAGCTAAATAACCCAGTAATAAACCCCAGATCCAAATAAGAAATTATAACATTTCAATATTTAATGACTGGTTGAGGGAAGCTGCAACTAACATTATTTTGATGAATCATACCTCCATAATAAAACTTTGTCCAGGGGCCCAACTTTTCAAGGGGCTGCCTGAGTAAATAGTTTCTACTTCCCCTACCTGGAAGAATCAGTCATCCTCTAAATCCTGGGAGTCACTAAGAACAGACAGAAGTTTGAATACTTTGAAATTTTGAGTGACCCAAAATTACTCTCTGGGCTGACTGGTGAGGATGATCTCTATAAGCCTCGTCTTTGAAGAGTGTATGATGGCTTTTGTTATAATGAACAGATAGCAACAAAGACAGTCAAGGAAAATGAAGGAGGAGGGGAACATGGTCCAAACAGAAGAACAACATAAAGGTCCAGAAACCAACATCAGTGAAAAGGAAGCATATGGTTTACCCGGCAGAAAACTTTAAGTAAATGTTAGAAACATGTTCGATGAGCTAGTGGCATCACGCAAGAACAATGTGAGAATTTTAATAGAGACAAAACATTTAGGAGATGACTAAACAAAACTATTGATGCTCAAGAATACAATAAGTCAGACAAAATTTTTAAGCAGATTTTAGACCAGACTAGATCAAGTAATAGAAGAAACAGTAAACTCAAAGAAAGATCATTTGAAATAGTAGAGACAGAGAAGAAAAATTTCAATGAAAAAAATAAAATAGAGTTAAAGACTTATGAGTCAGGAAGCAGATTGAAAACTAAATTATGCATTGAGGAGTTATGCAAAAATAGTCTTATTTTTGCATACAAAAGGGGTAGTGAAGGAAGAGGGTGTGTGTGTGTGTGTTTGTTGGTGGGGGAGAGAGAGAGAGAGAGAGAGATGTGTGAAAAGATTTTTCAAAGAAGTAATAGCATAGAAACTTTCTAAATCTGGAAAAGCAAATATTCATCCACATCCAAGAGCTCTATAAATTTTATGTAAGGTAAACAAAATGAGAAAGATCTGAGATAGTTTGAAACCACATTGTTAAAAGAAAAAGTTTTTGAAAACAGAAAGAAAAAGAGCAGATTTAGCAGATTTCTCAGCATAAGCTTTTCAGTCCAGAATGGAGAGGAATTATATTCAATAATGTATGGTTTAGTGATAGAGATTATTTCTGGGAAATGTGTTTCTAGTCAGTGTCATCATTGTGTAAGCATCATAGGGTGAACTTACACAAACCTACAGGGAATGCAACTACACACAGGCTATGTGGAATAGCACAGTGTTCCCAGACAACTAACGTGTACAGGGTGTTACTGCACCGAACACTGCAGGGAACTGAGACACCGTGGTAAGTATCTCTCTATCTAAACACATCTAAATATGGAACATCCTTAGTGAAAATACGGTATTACAATGTTACGTGGTCACAAACATATATGTGGTCTATTGTTGACTGAAACATTGTTAGGTGGCTCATGACTGTATTCAAATTGCTGGGGGAAAAAGACTGAAAAACAAACAAAACTCTGCCAACCAAGAAACTTTACCATGTAATTCTTTTTGTAAAACAAAGGATAGGTAAGACCTTTCCCAGAGAAGCAAAAACTAAAGGAGTTCTTCACCGCTGGGCCTGCCTTAAACACCAAAGAGTCTCAACTAAGTCTGCAGAATAATGACATTGCTGCATCAGCTCCATTCTGGCCTCTGCCGTGTGACAGTTTTGTGTGAATTTTCTTTCTGCTCTCTCAGGACTTTTCCACTCAACTTCTAACTCCATTCTCCTTTTAATTCTCAGTTCATTGAAAAGATTCATATTTAGCTAAGAACATTAAAAACTTTGGAAAAAATTTCATCTTAAGCCCAACAAATTTAATTAATGGTCTTCACGGATGCCCATCTGTTTTTTTCTTGTTTTGTTTTCCTGTGGGATATGGCCCTTGTTTCTACTTCAGTCCAGTCCTTAATTCCATATGCATGAGGCATCCAACCATCACACACCCAGGACCATCTTGGAGGAAGGTACCCTACCATCTGCCTCATCAGCCTTCAGGTGCACAGTGGCCATTCTTTCAGCTGTTGTATGTGCTTTAGGGCTTTCCATTTAAAAGTGTGTTTCACTATCCCCCAAATAAAGTTCCTGGACCTTAAAAAGTGATGTGGTGTTGGGGGCATTGACAGCCAATTTTCATTGAAAGTCTCTTCTGCCCTTGGTAATAGAGGAAGACTGGGAAGAAGGGAACAAAACTCAGACCTCATGTAGCTCCTCATTTAGCAACAGATTCAGTGCAAATTTAGAAAGTTGGAGACATAGAGTAATGTTGGTGTGGTTTTCTGTGGCATACTAAGGAGTCAGCAGAAGACGGTCAGTGGTCAGTCTCCATCCAGCTGGTACCCATTGTCCATTAGTTAGGTCATAAGAAAAGATAAAAGACAACTTTTGTGACAAAGCCCTAAGGGCTTCTTTAAAACACTTTGCCCAGAAACTGGCCAACAGGGACATGACAAGTTTTTATATCACAGCTACTATTTTTTGCCTACTTTATGTAGAAATCTGAGAGATGTGCCCAGGGGCTGATTCTCCATCCAGGGGACAGCGCTAACAGAGTTATGTGGTATTAGTCTGTCTGGGTCTTCATAAGAAGACAACACGGAGTGGGTGGCTTAAACAACAAATATTGATTTTCTTACAATTCTGAAGTCTGAATGTTGAAGATCAAGGTGCTGGCAGGTTTGGTTCTTGGTGCGGCTTCTTCCTGGCTTGCACTTGGCCACCTTCTAGTGCACTACGTCTCCACATGGCCTGTTCTCTGCGTGCACGTGAAAAGTGAGAGGTCTCTGGTGTGCCTTCCTCTTCTTATAAATACAACAGGTCTGTTGCATTAGGTCTTACACTTATGACCACATTTAACCTTAATTGTATCATTAAAATTCCAATAGAGATCCATTGAATTTAAGGCTTCAGCATATGAATTTTAAAGAGGGAGCAATTCAACTGATGACACAAATCAACAGATGGTGAGAACCATTAGAATATATATATATATTTAAACAATCAGTTATAATGGACCATGCAGGAACTTTCAGGTAAGTTCCTAGTAATTGGTGAAACTTCAACTATAAGAGGAAAATTTGTCTTCCTCGTTTCTTTCCTGGCATAAGAATGTGAGGAAGAAGAACCACAGGTAATAAAGCGGAGCCCTACAGAAAGCTGAGGTGCTGTCGGGGAGGGAGACCACTGAGCAGGTGAGGAAGCCCCGCCCACCCTGCCCTGGCTCCTGACGGCTCCTGACCCAGCTCCTCAGCCAGCTCCTTAGCCGGCCTTGTATTCCGTGAGCCCCGCGCGCCCCCTGCTGGTCCTGAGCGGCACCTGCGCCCGCCCCCTCCGCCTCCCTGCAGGGAGGTTTGTGTCTGGGCTCACACCCACCTCCCCTCACTGTGTGTCTCGCACAGTAATACACGGCCGTGTCCGCGGCGGTCACAGAGCTCAGCTTCAGGGAGAACTGGTTCTTGGACGTGTCTTTTGAAATGGTGACTCGACTCTTGAGGGAGGGGTTGTAGTAGGTGCTCCCACTACTACCACTGATATACCCAATATACTCCAGTCCCTTCCCTGGGGGCTGACGGATCCAGCCCCAGTAGTAACCACTGCTGATGGAGTAACCAGAGACAGCGCAGGTGAGGGACAGGGTCTCCGAAGGCTTCACCAGTCCTGGGCCCGACTCCTGCAGCTGCACCTGGGACAGGACCCCTGTGAACAAAGAGACCCACAGTGAGTCCTGGGATCAGAGACAGTCTCCCATACCTTCATGTCTGGATCCTTGAGACACTCACATCTGGGAGCTGCCACCAGGAGGAGGAAGAACCACAGGTGCTTCATGTTCTTGCACAGGATGTCCATGACTCTCAGAGAGCATTTCCCATGTGAGCTGGACCCTGAATTTAAGAAAAAGTGTGGTGGTTTCCTGTGCGTGCTTAAGTGAGGATTTGCATGTGGGTGGTGCCTTTGTATGGAGAGGTGTAAAAAGAGGATGGAGGACCCTGTCTTTTGGGCTCACCCTGGGAGTAGGATGCTGACTTTGCCCTCTGAGAACTCATGTCTCTTCCTGGGGCTTCCCCTCACCAAGCCCGGAGTCCTCTTCTTCCAGGTAGGAAAAGTGCTGAAGGAGCCGATCTGGGAGATGAATGTGATCATGGATCAGGGACAGATTTTGGAATAGAGTCAACTCTTCTACCCTTAAAGATTCATATAAAACCAACCACACATCCAGGTCATTTAAATGGTCATTTACTACTTCAGACACATTGAAACAACTGCTGAATGTAATAATGACAGTGACTTCAAACAATCCTGGATCCATCCAATGTTTATTGTAGTTCAGAACATCCTTCATGGTTAGAGGGAAGCTCACTGTCCCTGGAAGTGGGTCATTTATAAAAGCACCTGAGAGCTGTCCTTCTGTGACCTTTTGGTATTTGGGATTCTGTCTGATATCTTAGGAGAAGGTAGTGGGACATGTGTCCATTCTTCTCAGTATGTGACCTTGAAGATGTGGCCTGGTCTCTAAACAATTCTGATTAAAAATATATAGATTCTGGATTGCAGTGACAACTTCAGACAAAAACTCTATAACAGGTCAGCCCTGGAGGACAGTCTCATGAAGATCATGAAGATTAGTGCGATTCCCTTTCCTGGGAACCAGAGAGGAACTCTGTGGTTCCTCTAGAGCACAGGAAACTCTGGTCCTTCCCTGACAGGTCACGCTTGTGAAACAGCCACATATTTATCAAGCCCAGAGTCCTTACCCACATATTTATCATTTCAGGTCCATCTGTCTCTGAAAGACTTTATCCTCCATTGATTTGCATGAACACACTCTAGGATGTGCTGTATTGCAACTTGTGCATTTGACATTAGTTTGGTGAATTATGTAATAAACAATCTATCTCCTTGGATGTGGATAACAGGAGAGTCTTCAGAAGTTTGATGTGTTTTGAAATCAGGACAAACCTGGGCTGTCTTATTAGGACCTGAACAACTGGGCTTACCTGTGGGACAACAGAGGGAAAGAGACAGACCCCACACCAGAGCCAGGTGAGCTCCTTACCTACCAGATGGTCCCTGGGCATTTAGTTTGAACAGATCGAGAAGGACCTTCCTCACCCTCAGGAGAATTATGAACATTGAGGGAAATTGAGATAAATTTTTATTTACAGAGAATAATTCATAAGCTTGTAGACCTGTATGTGGGTGTGTACAGGGTTGCTAGGATATGCTTATACACATAACAGAAAGAATTATAATTCATGGAAAGAAAAACAAAGAGCTTCTGAATTTGTAGATATTGTTTGCCACAAATGGGTCAGGTCACTAGATCATCTTATGTTGCTGGAGGTAAAACTTCTCAACATTGTCATGGAGACAAAAAGCAAAAGAGGAAAGATTCAAGTGAGATTCCTTTGAAAAATACCAGTAATGAACAGGCCAAAAGAAGTGAACCCTTATGGAAAGGGTGCTAAGAATTGGGGTTTGAGAACCTCTGCCTAGATTTCAGAAGATGTATGAAAACACCTGGATGTCCAGTCATAAGTTTGCTGCAGCGGTGGAGCACTCGTGGAGAACCTCTGCTAGGGCAGTGAGGAAGGGAAATATAGGGCCAGAGCTCCCACACAGAGTCTCTACTGGGGCACTGTCTAGTGGAGCTGTGAGAAAAGGGCTGCCATCCTCCAGATCCCAGAATGGTAGATCCACTGACAGCTTGCACTGTGTGCCTGGAAAAGTCACAGACACTCAACACCAGCCTGTGAAAGCAGCCAGGAGGGATGCCGTACCCTGTAAATCCACAGGGGTGGAGCTGCCCAAGACCATCGGGACCCACCTGTTGAATCAACATGTCCCGGATGTGAGAAGTGGAGTTGTAGGTGATCATTGCGGAGCTTTATGATTTGACTGCCCTGCTGGATTTTGGACTTGCGTGGGGCCTCTTTGTTATGGCCAATGTCTGTCTCTTGGAATGGGTATGTTCACCCAATGCCTGTAACTTGCTTTTGAATTTACAAGCTCATAAGTGGAAGGGACTTGCCTTGTCTCAGATGAAAGGTTGTACTGTGGACTTCTGAGTTAATGACGAAATGAGTTTGGACTTTGGGGAGCTGTTGGGAAGGCATGATTGGTTTTGAAATGTGAGGACATGAGATTTGGGAGGGGACATGGGGTGGAATGATATGGTTTGGCTGTGTCCCCACTCAAGTCTCATATGGAAGTGAAACTCCCATGATTCCCAATGTTGTGGGAGGGGCCCAGTGGGAGGTGACTGAATTATGGGGGTGGGTCTCTCCTGCACTGTTCTCATAATAGTGAATGAGTCTCATGAGATCTGACAGTTTTAAAAAGGGGAGACCCCAGCACAAACTCTCTTCTCTCGTCTGCTGCCATGTCACATGTGCCTTTCACCTTTCACTGTGATTGTGAGGCCTTTCCAGCCATGTGAAACTGTAAGTCCAAAAAAACTCTGTCTGTTGTAAATTGCCCATTCTCTGGTAAGTCTTTATCAGCAGTGTGAAAACAGACAAATGCAGTCAGACATGCTCTACTCAAGGTCTCTGCACATGGAGAAAAACCAGTGAAAGTGGAAAAGGCATTTTCTTGGTTTGTTGAAAAATACCTATAGAAAACACAACCCTGTAGCAGGACATCACGCAGAACTAAGAAATAATGGAACTGGAATAAATGTGAAAATTGCAATCATTTGCAGATGCGTATTTGTTCATTTATCTTCAAATGAAATAAAGTAAAAGCAGGTGTTCTGTTTCAAAATCCACAAAGAGTGTGTTGACCTTGAGAACACACCCCTCTCCCCGTCTCTAAAGGCAGGAACGTCACATGGATCAGGTGTCAAGCTGCTGCTCTGTGACATCTATGGGACGGCTTGTGCTGAAGCCCAGGCACTGTGGTCTACTCTAATGAAAGGAAGGACTCTTCAGTGGTTTTGAGGCAGAGCCATTACTGGAGTCATCGGGGTCCCCTGTGGGGTGTGCTCCTCAGGACACTGACCAGTGTGATCAAGGCAGGGTCATCTCTGCCCCCAAAGTGACACTCAGGCTTCTGCAGGGTGTGGATGTGTCCTCCTGTTACAAAAAGAAAAAAAAAAAAGATACAAGGTTGAGGGGACATTTCCCAGTCAGAGAAAACATCAAATGTTAGTACAGAATTGTAAATCTAGAGAAATTCCCTGGGGTAACTGGGTAGCAAGGCAGCTCCAGACCATTACGGGAGACAAGCCCTTGCACCACCTGCACTTGCCCCTGGAGACAGCCCCATGCACAGTGTCCCAGGCGTTCCCTGGTTGTCCCAGGTACCCTGCAGGGGGGTTTGTGTCTGGGCTCACACTGACTTCTCCTCACTGTGTCTCTAGTACAGTAATACACGGCCGTGTCCTCGGCTCTCAGGCTGTTCATTTGCAGAAACAGTGAGTTCTTGGCGTTGTCTCTGGAGATGGTGAATCGGCCCTTCACGGAGTCTGCGTAGTATATGGTACCACCACTTTCACTAATAACTGAGACCCACTCCAGACCCTTTCCTGGAGCCTGGCGGACCCAGTGCATAACATAGCTACTGAAGGTGAACCCAGAGGCTACACAAGAGAGTCTCAGGGACCCCCCAGGCTTTACCAAGCCTCCCCCAGACTCCACCAGCTGCACGTCACACTGGACACCTGCAAAAACAGAGACAGCCTGGTCAGAAACCACCACACATAGCCCCTGTTTCTCTCACTTATGTCCCATCACACTCAATATCTCTCATTCTCCATAAATCACCTTTTAAAATAGCAACAAGGAAAACCAAACTCAGCACAAACTCCATGGTGCGTCTTCTGAGTTCAGTGTTCATGACCAAGTGGAGACAGCTGGGAATCCCGGGGCTGTGGCTCCTCTCCCAGAGCTGCAGGGTCAGGATTTGACTGGTTTTCAACAGCAGAGGGAGGGCCCTATTTGCATATCTCCTACTACACAGAGAGCTCTGGGGTGGGAACCCTGAGGAGATGGCAGACCCCAGATAAAATGACAGGCCCCGCAGGAGTTGGGTGACAATGATGGTATTTGGAAAACACACTGTCTTATTAGGAAATTTTGTTGTGATCAATATTTGCACTATTTTATTTTTTATATATTTGTGTAAATCGTGTTCCGTAGGAGTCAATGGTTTCTCTATTTACATATGTGGAAGTAAACCCACACATGGAGGAGGGGCTAAGTGTGTGTCTAGGAGCCTATGTCTGGGATGACTGAGCCCCGATATCTGAGCCTGTTATTCCTCATCACTGTTACTCCCTGAACCAAATCTTGGTAAGAATTGGACATACCTAGTATGCTTTGTGGAACCCATTTCCTGTACTGAGAATACGTGTGATTTTGTTGCACTCTACCATTCACCTAAAAATAAGGAGGGAACTAGGATTCAGGAGTTAAATTCTCAGACATTTCTGACATTTAATATACATTTTCTGTCTTTATACCACCCTTTCTTTGTCTAATTTTTCATTTGTCTGTTTACAATAAATTTTGTGAGTGTTACTTGGCAGATAATAGCTTCACATATTTAAAGTGTGCAGTTGATAAACATGATGTGTCATCATTACCAAAGTGGACAAGTGAGTTTTCCTCAACATTTTCTCTTGTTCTTCTGTATGTCTCCTCCTTTCCCCTTCCTTTTGTCTACCGTTTTCCCAGGTAACTACTGATCTTCTGGATATTACCTTAGATTCTTTTTCATTTAAAAGAAATTACATAAATGGAGTAACATGGTGTATATTCTTATTTGTCTGGCTTATTTTGCTCATCATAAACATTTAGATATTTTTCTTTGTTGTTCTGTGTGCCAGAAATATATTTATTATAATGTTGAGTAGTATTCCAGTGAACACATTTACCATAATTTGGTTTTTTTGGGGGGCAGCTGAAAAATATTTGGATTCTTTTATTATTCTAGGTTTTACTTAAAAAAGTATGCTGCTCAGCTTAAAAATGTACGTAAATGAGAAATATATATATGTATTTATTTTTGAAACAATAACATCAGCAATAACAGATTAATAGAAAATATGGAATTTTGCAAGTTTTATTTAATGCTTCAGATAATTGAAGATTTAAAACAAAAAAAAATGAAATCTAGGGAGAGGCAAGTTCTTGTGTAGAGTAATAAAGCCAAGATATGAAATTACCTGAGGCAGAGTCTGTCGTATTCAATGTAGGCCATTACAACATGGAGCACAAATATACATTGGATTGCTTGAAGTCGAGTATGCGAAGCGTGTTGTAGTGAGAAATTCTAAGGGACAACATACTGAAGAGTTGTCTGATTCCCTTAAATCCTTTACAGTCACAAAAATCTGTCTTTCCCAAAGTGACTGTCTGGGAGAGAATGAGAGCCCACACTTCTGAAACGCATCCAGACCCAGCTCTCTGATTCCCACTACAAAACTAAGATATGACCCTGCAGGAGCAGGCCATGAAAATCAGTATCCTAGGGCACTGAAGCAACCCCTCACGAGTTGATATGGGAACAGAGGTCCCCATCAAAGATCTACTGAGAAGCAGCTCCCTCACTTTCTTATGGAATCAGAGCCTTAATCTGCAGGTCATGGCAGCAGATGGGGAAGATGGAGACGCCAACAGGGAGGATTAGAGCAGTGGGAGGGGACAACCGGGGAAACAGGGGGACTCTACCCCAGGGGAAGAGGCAAGAAGACACAGACCAGCACCCCATTTGGAGGAGGGTCGGGAAAACTCGGAAGGTCACGCTCAGACTCAGGATCACAATGATTTTCTAGAAATATGGCCCCACGAGAGGTCAGAGACTCTTCCTTTAGTCTAATGCCTTCCACTAATTTCACAATTGGCAGTTAAATATAACACTTTAATTCACCCTAGGAACGTGAAAGAGATTCTCTGTAGAATGGAATGAGGTGAATATTCAAAGCCAAGCAGGCATGATAAACAAGGTCTCACTAGAGGATATGAAGTCTCTGGTGGACATAGAAGAACACGCTTCAACTGCTACAGCCATTGCAAAAGGAAATGTCAAATATAACTCTGAAGAGATGCATAGACATCTTCACAACCAAGGCCCAGCAAACATAGGGTGCGGTAAAACACAGGCAGAAATGCACAAAATAAAATAATAAGTCAATATCAAGGGTCCAAACGTGGCTGGCTATCAACAAAAATATTAACATACATCAATGAAAAACACCAAAGTCATAATGGAAAAATCATCAGAATTGGTATTTGTAAATGACACAATATTAAAACTATCTTATTAAGTAGGATATTTAAAGTAATTAAAATTAATTTGTTAAAAGTGTCTGGAAGAAAATGTGGACACAATGCAAGATTAGATAGGCAACTGACAGACAGAAATACTAAGAAAGAATCAAACGGAAATTCATAAAATTATCGAAAGTGTTTCAGTATAAAATTGAATATACCTTGGGTACGCTCAGCTTAGAATTTGCTCAGCTTATAAATGAAATCAGGAATTTAAACTCCATTACTGGAAATTACACAAAATGAATTTCAAAGGGAAAATGAGTGAAGAAATATAAGAACTAATATCAAAAAGTATAGTGTAGATATATTTCAAATTTCAGAAATAGAAGTTAGAAACACAAAGAAAAATATCTTAAGAAATAATGATACCTTAAGATATACTTATATCTTAGATATATTTCTTAAGAAAAATATGTTAAGAATGTGAAACACCTAACCACAGACCCAAAAATCAGAGAACCCCATGCCGGGTTAACACACACAGACACACACCTGCACCATACATATGAACGTATTCTGTGAGCCAATATTTCAAGGCAACAGTGAGCTGTTATCACACAACTGCACTTCAAACGTGCAATAGAGAGAGACTCCATCTCTAAAAACAAACAAAAAAGAATCAATAATATTTTTGGCCTGGCGCAGTGGCTCACACCTATAATCTCAGCACTTTAGGAGGCCAAGGCAAGGGGGGCACCTGAGGTCCAGAGTTTGAGACCAGCCTGACCAACTGGGAGAAACCCCGTCTCTACTGAAAATACAAAATTAGCTGGGTGTGGTTGTGCATGCCTGTAATATCAGCTATTGGGAGGCTGAGGCAGGAGAATCACTTGAACCCGGGAGTTGGAAGTTGTGGTGAGCCAAGATAGTGCCATTTCACTCCAGCCTAGGCAACAAGAGCGAAAGTCCATCTCAAAAAAAAAAAAAATAATAATAATAATAATTCACAGGATTGCAAGGCTAATAAAATAGGAGACGTTAAACTGAGCATCCTCAAAGATCCTCTGGTGTTTCTGATGTTTTTAAACAGATAGCTGACCTAAGACCTTCAGACTAAGCTGATAACCCTTAATAGTAAAACGTTTCCACCCAAGTCATTGGACCCGGACCCCTGTCTAATTCCCCACACCTTCCTCCTGCTTCTCATTACTATTTGCTTTGACTTATAAACACTCGTCTCATTTTCTGTAGACCTTGGTATTGTCCATCATATTGAACCCTTATCTCTTTTCTTATTCGTTATTTTTATAGTTGCTACATAGAATAACTTGTCACACTGCATATTGGTGTGTGACTGCTGATAGCTTAAGGCTCATTCCTCCATGACCTCCTTTTTTACACACAAGGTGAATATCAGTCAGAATCACAGGAGCTGCCTTATTTGATGCGAGTGGGAGTTTCCTACTCTACCAACCCCTTCTGTGAGCGGAAACACTCAGTCTCCCCCCACCGCCAAACCATGGTAAAAACCCTGAGCCCGTCTCCTTCCCTGCTCTATCAAGCCATTGTGGACTTTCCTGAGAGAACTGCCCTGCTCTCAGCAGACACCTCTAGTGTGGAGATAATTGTCCCTTCCATATCCTCTTGGCCTGAGGGTGTGTCACCATCACGTATCACATCCACACTAAATCTCAGTTGACATATCTTGGCCTTTGCATGACGTCAGCTACAACGGGGGCTGGGAGCTTGGTGTCCCAGCTCCTATTAACAGGACGCACCTGATCCCTGAGCCAACTCCGGGACAGAGCTGGACATGAGATATGGTTTGGCTCTGTGTTCCCACCCAAATCTGATCTTGAATTGGAATCTCCACAAGTCCAGGGAGGGACCTGGTGAGAGGTGACTGGATCATGGGGGTGGCTCCTCCATGCTGTTTTCATGATAGCGATTGAGGTCTCAGGAGATCTGAAAATTTAAAGTGTGTGGTAGCTCTCCCCACTTCTCCTGCTGCCATGTGAGCCGTCTCTTTGTTTCCCCTTCACAGTCTGCCTTGATTGCAAGTTTCCTGAGGCCTCTCCAGCCATGCAGAACTATGAGTCAATAACCTATTTTCTTTATAAATTACCCAAATTCAGGCAGTTCTTTGTAGCAGTGGGAAAACAAACTAATATAACATGCCTGGAGTGGTTTAATAAACCCCCTTCACTTCATAAAATGATGTCATGGCCGGGCACGGTGGCTCAAGCCTGTAATCCTAGCACTTTGGGAGGCCGAGACGGGCGGATCACAAGGTCAGGAGATCGAGACCATCCTGGCTAACACGGTGAAACCCCGTCTCTACTAAAAAATACAAAAAACTAGCTGGGCAAGGTGGCGTCGCCTGTGGTCACAGCTACTCGGGAGGCTGAGGCAGGAGAATGACATAAACCCAGGAGGCGGAGCTTGCAGTGAGCCGAGATCCGGCCACTGCACTCCAGCCTGGGCAACAGAGCAAGACTCTGTCTCAAAAAAAAAAAAAGCTGTCATTATTTTGCTGTATTGTAGTGTTTCCATAAAGATATGGAGAAGCGCAGGCTCATTCCTATGAATGTTCAAGAGTCTCTGACGTTTTATGTATTTTATCTCTGTCTGACTCCGTTTCTACCAAATTACACATGTTACAGTTAGTACTATCTTTAATGACGTTAAGCTAAAAAAGAAATCTTCACATGAAGTGATCAATTGTACAAATATTGTCACAGACATCATTATTATTAGCATAGATAACTAGTCAATTACGCTCAAAATTTTCTCTTGTTCTGTAATTCCTCCTGTCTACAATATTCACAGTGAACTACTGATTCTTTATGTAACTTTAGATTTTATTCTATAGAATTGATAAAAGTGTATCGTATGTATGTACTTTTATTTGTTTGGCTCGTTTTACTCACCATATGTGAATTTAACCATGCTGTTGAGCATATCCAACATTAGTATATTATCGTCACAGTCGGTAGTCTGCCGATGAATGACTTTTCCACAATTTGTTTACTAGTTAAGCTGATGATTGACATTTGGATTGTTGGCCCTCTCAGTATTATCACAGAGCTGCTACTCAGCTTGGAGAAGTACACAGCTGAGAAACCCACGGTTCTTATACTTAGAACAGCATGAACAACAACAAAGCTGGGAAAGCTGCACATTAATCAATTTTATTCAATACATCAGGTAATGAAAGTCATAGATTTCTTTGTGTGTGGAGTGGGGGGTATGTCCATTTGTGTGAGAGAGAATAAGGGAGAAAGGGAGACAGAGAAAGAGAGGAAACCTACAAAACTGACCACAATTTATGAGGTCCTCAAGTAATTACGGGGAGTTAGTCCTTACGGACAAGGCCGATATAAGTTGAAGAGGAAAACTTGACATACCCACATATGGTTATATATTTATAGAAATATGATTTTTTAATCGTACAAACACTCACATGCATTAGAACAGATGTAGTGGAGGGTGTCTAGTGGGGAAATATGATGGTGACACAAAACCCCTCATCCAGCCCCTTTTCACCCCAGCTGCACCTGCCCTGAGGCTGAGCCTTGAACCTGCTCTTTCTGAGTTCCCACAATAGTCCTGCGCCCCCTGCTGTACCCAGTCCCCTCTGGTGTCCTGATTTTCCTCATGGTTCCTGAGAGCCCCCGGCTGACCCGAGTGCTTCTACAATGGTCTTGCGTTTGCCCTGGAATCCAGAGCAACTCCTTCCACCATCAGCACCCCCTGCTGTCCTGTGAACCCTCCAGGAAGGTTTGGCTGTGAGCTCACACTGTGGTCCCCTCACTCTGTCTTTTCCTTAAAAATACGTGGTTGTGTGCTTGTTGCTCACATAGCTCAGCTGTAAAAACAAGTGCTTTTTGGACCCAAATTTGGAGATGGTGACTGGATTCATAAGGAGTGGGTGAGAATTTTTCTCCCTTCATGATGTGTGCACCTGATTCACTCCAGTCCTGCCCATGTGGACTCATGGATCCAGCTCCAGCAGGACGCACTGGTTATGATGGAAAATCCAGAGACAGCACAGGTGAGGGAGAGGGTCTGCCAGGCCTCCACCAGCCAACAGTGCACTAAGAAACGTCGTTGCTTGTGAGCACAGAATCTGGACAAAATGTTAACATTTCCAAAGACACATTTTAATGAGAATAAAGAGCTCACTGGCGTTCAATTTTTGATTCTGCTAGAGCAATGCAGTAGATTCTGAGGTTAGATTCCCACAAATATATAGTTGCCTTTTCCCTGAAATCTTGCAACCAAGTAAAAGAGAGAACCTTATGTTAGGAGAATGGGTATTGAAATATCTCTGTCTATGATAAGGATAATTTTCTGAATAGGATTGGGATGTGATCACCTAAAGGGTGTCCTAATTCTGAACCCACAATTATACCTAAGCAGCAATCACTGGCAGTGGGGGTCGCCCACATGGAGAAATAGCTGACTCAGGGAAGCTGCACCTGGGGTCTCTGCAGGCCTTAAGTTGTACAGGAACAGCTCCTTTCTCAGGCTAAGAGGGAGGACAAACTGCCCTTTCTCTGGAGGAGGGCGGGTTAGCGTGTGGAAATAACTAAAATAAACCACAAGGTAGGAAAAAAAGTAGTTTCAGTTTTAATTGAACAATTTCTCATTAGAAAGGCAATAATATGTTGGAATCTGGCACAAAATTAAGAAACAATGAATTTGGGGTAGTGTTGAATATTACAATTTTTGCACACTATGTTCTTGATTTACTATGTTATCTGAGAAAAAGAAGTAAAATCACAGGTTTTTTGTTTTTGTTTTTGTTTTGAGATGGAGTCTCGCTCTGTCACCCAGGCTGGAGTGCAGTGATGCAATCTCCGCTCACTGCAAGCTCCGCCTCCCGGGTTCACACCATTCTCCTGCCTCAGCCTCCCGAGTAGCTGGTACTACAGGCGTCCGACACCACGCCCAGCTAATTTTTTGTATTTTTAGTAGAGACGGGGTTTCACCGAGGATGGTCTCGATCTCCTGACCTCGTGATCCGCCCGCCTCGGCCCCCCAAAGTGCTGGGATTACAGGCGTGAGCCACTGCGCCCTGGCCAAAATCACAGTTTTTATATACAAATCCATAAACAGTGTGCTGGCCCTGAGAATGCACCTCTTACCCGTCCAGCATCAGGGAGCCCAATAGACCAGGCTGCCAGCTGCTGCCCTGCACTCTAACACCCGTCACCTGGTGGGTGCCAAAGACACCCATGCAGGGAGCCCCTCCCGGACAGCATGGCTGCTGCTGGGACACATGCGAGATCCCTGATGGACACCTGTGCTCAGGGAGGCACTAAAGGTCTTGCTGGACTTAGCTTGTAGTACAGGGTTGTTCGGGAAGCTCCATCAAATTCCCAGTCTTCTCCAGCCCTAGTTGTGAGACTGGCATTGTGGGGTGGCAGTGTCTACAGCTTCACCCCGCTCCTGCACATTCTTAGGCCTCCAATACTTACATCTGTTCTGGGGATATATGAGCATGTTTCCTCTTTTTAATTGAGGTTTTCTAATCCAGGGCCCTTATGGTGGGCCCAAAACATAAATGTACAGAGGCTCCGAAGGGAACTGTTAGATGCAGAGGAAGCCACAGACCCTGAAGAAAAGCAGCCCTTGACCTCCATGTGCACCTGCCCTGGGGCTGCACCTGTTTTGTGAGTACTGAGTGGCCCCTTCAGCCCAGACTCCTTTCTTCTTTCTGCAGGGAATTTTGTGTCTGAACTCACACTAATGTTTCCTCACTTCAAACCCTATGTACAGCCTTACATGGCGATGTCCTCAGCTATCTGACTGTTCATTTGCAGATACAGCGAGTTCTTAGCATTGTCTTTGGAGATGGTGAATCTGCCCTTCAGAGAGTCTGCATGGTGTATGTGACTTCCATCATATTTTATACCTATTACTTACTCCAGCCCCTTCCCTGGAGACTGGTGAACTCAGCTCATTCAGTAGCTACTGCAGGCGAATCTGGAGGCTACATAGGAGAGTCTCAGGAACTTCCCAGGTTGTCTCAGGTTCTCTGTGGACTCAATCAGCTGCACCTCACACTCTGAACACCTGAAAATACACACACATCCTGGTCAGAAACTGCCAAACATATCCACTGTTTCTCTCGCTCGTATCCACTCACTCTCACTCACTCTACTTCTCTATGAGTCACCTTTTAAAACAGCAACAAGAAAAAATCAGCTTAGCTCAAACCCCATAGAGTCCTCTGTGTTCAGTCCTGATTACCAAATGGAAACCCCTGGGAATCCCAGGACTGTGGATCTTCTCCCAGAGCTGCAGGTTCAGGTCTGGGCTTGTTCTCACCAGAAGAGGGTTGGCCCTGTTTTCATGCCTCGTCCGCCATAGCAAGCTCTCCTGTGGGATGACTGAAGAGAAGGCAGTGCCCAGATCAGACGTGAGACTCCTGGAGGAGTCTGGTGGCAATGGCAGCATTTGGCAAAATATGATGACTCATAATGCTGTGCCAAGAAACTCACTTAGCAATCATTATTTTATTTTATATTTTTACGCATGTGTATGAATACACATATAGCTGCATTAAGCAAATTTTAAGAGATATAAAAAGAGAAATAGAAAACAATATAAAAGTAAGAGAAGACCTTAATACCTCACTTACAATAACATATAGCAAATTCAGAAAGAAAAATTTTAATGAGCCTCTGAACTTGGACAACACCATTGAGCAAATTTACCTAAAAGACATTGACAGAAATTTGCAACCAAGGCCCATGTAATACACATTCTTCTCAAGTACACATTGAACATTTTCCATGATAGGTTATATGTTACATAATAAATTGAGTCTCAACATTTAAAGAGTCCGAGGAGGGTAGATCACGAGATCAGGAGTTCCAGACCAGCCTCCAGCCTGGCCAATATGGTAAAACCCTGTCTGTACTTAAAAAAAATACAAAAATTAGCTGGGCATGGTGGCACACACCTGTGTTCCCAGCTGCTTGAGAGACTGAGGCAGGAGGATCGCTTGAAGCTGGGAGGCAGAGGTATCAGTGAGCCGAGATTGTGCCACTGCACTCCAGCCTGGGCGACGGAGCGAGACTCCCTCTCTAAATAAATAAATACATAAATAGATACTAAATAAATAAAAAGTAATGCCAATGCTTCCCTAACTCTTTCAAAAATTGGTGAGGAGTCTACCTTCCAAACTTTTTCTCTGAGGCTACCATTGTAGCATTACCAGTAATAAACAAAGGCACCACAATAAAAGAAAAATACAGACTAATATCAATAGTAGACATAAATTAACCCCCCAATGATAGTAAAATAAATTCTAAAGTTTTTTTAGAAGACCATACACCATGATCAACTGAAATTTATTCCTGAGACACACAGATGATTCAACATCCTCAAATGAATCAATTTGACACACCACATTAAAAAACTAAAGAAAATATTCAGTAACATTTCATCAGAGAAGAAAACATTTGAAAAAATTCAGGGTTTCATGATAAAAACTCTGAACAAAATACAAAAACAAGAAAAAAAACCTTGTACATGTTAAAGCAACTTCTACAACTCAATAGCAAAAACAAAAATAGCCTAATGAGTAAATAATCAGTTTTACACCTTTAACAGTATCAGACACTAGAACTCATGTTAAATGTTTTTCTCCATGAGTAACGGTCTATCTTGTGGTGTACTTGGCTAGACAATACTTTGTAGTTATTTGATCAAACACTAATCCAGGTGAGGGTGTGAATTTTTAATAGACATTATTAAAAGTGTAATAAGCTGACCCTATGTTAGGTAGATTATCATCGATAACCAACGTGGCCCTGATTCCATCAGAGCAGAGCTGGAGAAGGTCAAACTCCGTGGTGATTAAGCAGCTTCAGCTGTTTCTGAGACTTCCAGCCTGCACTTACTGATGGCCGGCCCTGAGGATATTGGATGTTTCCAGTCATCCTCCAAAGTCGTCATCCCCTACATCTCACAGGAAAGTGGTGTGTCCATCTGCAGCTTGTCAAACCTAAATTTCAGACAGAAAGAGACTCTCTAAAATCAAATCATATTTAAATGAAAATGAGCATCGCAAGGGGATCATCCATGGGCATATTTAAGTTGGTAAAAGAAGACAAGTGTTTTAAAAGATAACTGAGGAGGCTTACCTGAGCTGTTTTCAGACAATTGTTGTGGGATAGAATAATCAATTACAAGGGTGGAATCAGTTTAAGTTTGGACAGGGAGTTGCAGGGCAGATACCCCACAATAATTCTCTTATTGTGGTGGTAGCCTTTGTTCAAGGTTGTGGCTGTGCAGAGTATTTTTATGATAGCTCTTGTTATCAGGGATGTGCGCATGAGAACCCTCTATTCATGACCTTCTCCAGCTTCACCTGTAAAGATTGTAACACAAGTGGCTCCATTTTGATTCTGACAACTTTCACACCCTCTTCCTCACACCACTAGTGAAGAACGTTACTGTGTGAAGGTTTTTGAGAACAGGATTAGAAACACATCCACATCCCACGTTAACCAAACAAGCTTGTCCCCTTCAGTCCCCACTGGCAACTTGCATTTCCAGATGAGTCTCCATGCAACACAGTGGAGGGTCCTGAGTGACGAGGAGTGAAGAAAGTCCCACCAGCCTCTCCCGCGTGACTGCAGCAGCCACAGCCTGAGACCCACCTGAGCTCCAGGAAAGGGCTTGAGGCCTGGAATTTTGACCACAGGGAAAATATCTTCCTTTTCCAGAAAGCAGGAAAAGCAAATGGAAAACTGAGAATAACAACTAAAAAGAAAATAATTGAATTAGGAGCAAAAGAAGCACCAGATCAGTGTGATGCTGATTTGCATACTTCAGTGTCAGGAGAAGGGCCAGACGTGAAACCTGTGAGGTTGTACATGACACTGACCCTGGCCCAGCCTCTCTATTTTCTGTGACCAGGATCCGTAAAGACTGTTCTAGTCAGGGAACCTCACTGAGGTCCCTGTCCTGGGTCTGACTGGAGAATACTCACTAGGAAGCCCTGAGCTTACTCACTACTCTGATCCTGGTGACCGTGGTTGAGGACTTTTCATCCCTGTAAGCATCAACCCACATTTGTGCAAGTGAGAATAGCTCTTCATACTAAACTAATCTCTCTCAAATACTTAGAGAAGACATTGTTAGGCACAGAATTCTAAACTTAAGAGAGGTTCCCTGGGGAAACTGTAAGAAGTAGAGGAAGCCCCATATCCTGACAGGAAATCAGCCTCCGTCTGCACCTGCCTCTGGGGTTGACTCTGATCAGTGGGTCCCGAGCGCCCCCTGCCGCTGATTTCCCCCCGGCGTTCCTGCAGGGAGGTTTGTGTCTGGGCTCACACTGACTTCCCCTCACTGTGTCTTTCGCACAGTAATACACGGCCGTGTCCTCAGCTCTCAGGCTGTTCATTTGCAGGGAGAGCGTGTTCTTTGAGTTGTCTCTGGAGATGGTGAATCGGCCCTTCACGGAGTCTGCGTAGTATGTGCTACCACCACTACTAATAGCTGAGACCCACTCCAGCCCCTTCCCTGGAGCCTGGCGGACCCAGTGCATAGCATAGCTACTGAAGGTGAATCCAGAGGCTGCACAGGAGAGTCTCAGGGATCCCCCAGGCTTTGCCAAGCCGCCCCCAGACTCCACCAGCTGCACCTCACACTGGACACCTGCAAACAGAGAGACACCAAGGTCAGAAACTGCCACACATATCCACTGTTCCTCTCATTCATGTCCACTCCCACTCAATCTCTCTAGCTCTCCATGAATCACCTCTTAAAATAGCAACAAGGAAAACCCAGCTCAGCCCAGACTCCATGGTGAGTCCTCTGTGTTCAGTGCTGATCACCGAATGGAACACTGTGGACTTCCAGTGCTGGGCTCCTCTCCCAGAGCTGCAGGGTCAGGGCTGGGCTGGTTTTCATCAGCAGAGGGAGGGCCCTATTTGCATGTCCCCCACTATATAGCAAGCTCTGGGGTGGGACATCTGAGGAGAGGCCGGGCTCACTGCAGATGAAGTGACCTGGGGGAGATTGGTAGTAATTCCATGATTCAGGAACATATAATTTTATATTACGTGATTGTGCCTTGACTAACATTTAGCTCTCACAGTCTGATTTTATTTTTACATATTTACACTATATATTTAATGCAGGTTTTAATGTAATATTTTACAGAAGATAATTTACATAGAGAACACAGCAGTTGTGCGGTGTGTCTAAGATTACACAACTAAAAATATTTAGTCCTATTTTCTGGGCCTGTGCTCTATTCACCAGAGGAGGTGGCTCCCCTAAGACAACTACCGGACAGCATGGACCATGCCTGGTGAAGTCTGCAGGATTCTCCATCTGTTATGACAACTGTCTGTTATTTACCCAAATATTTAGAGAGAACCATCGTTCGTGTGTGTATTTTCCAAAGTCAGTCATGTTCTTGTGTCAATATCAACCTGTTTATGGCTCCATTCCAGCAAAATGTTCATTTATTTATTTGTTATTGCTTTATTCAAGTGTAAGAAATAATTAATTCAAATGTATAGTGAATTATTTGAAAAATGTAGACCTATGTTTGCAACTATTCAATCAGCACTTCAATCAAGTTTTGAATAATTGAATTAATCCCTAAATCTTCTCTTATTCCTCTGAAATTTAACTCACATCCCCATTACTCCCAGCACCATGTTCTCAGAAAAATTTAAATCTTCTCCATGTTAATTTATAATAGTGGCACCTTCTAAAATTTCTACAAATGTATCATATAAAATTTACTCTTAATTCCTTAGTGTTTTTTACCTAGCACAATTCTTTGATAATTTAGCCGTGGTTTTATATGAGTGAGGCATGACTTGATTTCACACTGCATCATATTCCAGTACCTAAATATATGTCAAACTATTTAATTGTTCACCAGTGACAAAATGTGGTTTGTTCTCTCAGTTAATGGATTTTATAGAGAAAAGCAGCTACTCAGCATGGCATGATCTTATTCCTACCTCTTTAACTACCGAGCTGAACAACTACAAATAAAGAAAAAGCGTCCAACATATCTGAGTTGATATCAAAGAGAAAAACAAACAAACCAACCTGAAATCTGAGGAGAGAGGAGCCTGCAGAGAGAACCAGGATGCATATATTAGTGTACCTAGGGCAGTAACCACAGGATGGTATTTAAGATAGGAACAGGCTGACTTGAAAATATTCAGAGAGTTGTTGAGGATGCATATGCTCATAGTGTTAGACTGTGAAGCTCCTAGTGCTTGCAGGTTTTTCCTACACAAACATTATTAATTATTCTTGCAGTACTTTATGCAAATAATCAGGCCATGTATAAGACTAAAGTTTATTTTGCAAACAAGTCAGTCCTGACAAAAATCAGAATTGGAGAGAGAAAAAAATATGTCTCAAAATGTATCATACACTCATCTTTAAGTTCTAATCTCTTCAGTTGTTTTAAGTATGTGCTTCCATTTTAGACTAACTCTGCTTATTCCTGTGAACCAACCAACGATCTCTGGCTGCAGCTCAGAAGAAACAAAGGCATGGGGAATATAAAAATCTGGATCAACATTTTAATTCTGAGCAATTATCCTGCAAATCACGCCAGGTGATGGGATTAAACAGGGTTCCCCTATCCTGGAGATTTCTTTGTTTGGGAAAATAAGACCAAGGGAGCTGACAAAAGCCAAGCCCCATGCCCAGATCTCAGCAGGCGCAACTACAGCCACCAGTTATCTGGGCGTGTCGCAGCCTTGGAAGTTGTATTCAAACTGTCTCATCACCTTGGCTGGTTTTGATACATGCCTTCTAATAACCCGGTTTGTCTCTTCTCATCTTCAGGCCATCCAACTCCAAATGGTCATCCAAGTGAAGCCTGAGATAATGGCTCCCTTTTACTGGGGTCCCATAGGCAGGCCTCCAAGGGAGATCTTCCCGAAGCAGCATCCCGCATCAGCTGGAAGCAGTTAAGCTTGGCCTTTGTCTGTATTCTAATGGCAGTTAGATGCACTTCTTCAAAGAGGAAAATGATAGAGGTAGGTGGCAGATAACTCTCCTAGGCAGACAGGGGAGAGGCCCCAAAGAATGTCCAACCCACCAAGGTCATTGTGCACAGGGGGCTTGCCTAAACGTGCCTGCAGGGAAAATAGTTAATGCTGTATCTCATCACTCTCTGATAAAATGGCCACACATAACTATCTCGCTGCGTGAAGACAAATAACTACTTTGAAATTAGAACAAGTCCCAAGTAAGGTCAAAGTTAGCATGTGGTTCATAATGTGATAGACAGGAGACATGGCTGAATACGAAGAATGTGTTCACATCTATTTTATGTCAAGATCAGGAAAATCTTTTGTATATTATTTAGGTAAGAGTCCCATTGATATCATTGATTTAAGATTATATATTGATGCATAATACCACAATAATAAAAGTAGAGGTTATTAACCAGTAATTTGTATTACTAGTACAAACTTCCATTTAGGATATATTATTCTGGGTGTTGTGAAACCAACTCAGAAGGCAGAAAGCTTTGTACTTATCACAACTTTTTAATAAATTAAAAATTAAAATTAAGTACGTATATTTCTAGATGGTGCAAAACTTTGGAATATTTTTGCAAAGACAGAGGGTTCTTACATCTTCTGGAAATCCTATCAAAATGGACAACAATGGAAGAAACTTTCAGATGAATTTCTACCTACTAGAGATCTGATTAATAGAATTTTAAAGCAAATGCTAACACACAAACAAAAAACTAACAAGGAAGCTAAAAAAAATTGTGATTTAATACACCAAACATTGTAGCTCAACCTAGCTTATAATATAACTTATAACATAATCTAACCGTGGAGGGCACTGTCATTGTTCACATAAGACAGAATCAACCCCACTCACAATCTTGTGGGAATGTTTAAAAAATGGCATCTCTATATTAAAATTATCAAATCTGTAATAAAATGTAAAACTCCCTTGGCCAAAGGTTCTCCCACTGGCACTATGGAATCATGGTCCATCCTCAGGGTGCATCAGTTATTACCCTATGACTTGGCAGCTAAAAGGCCTATGCGTTTATAGACTTTACCCCCAGAGATCATCCTTGTCGTACTGCATGTGTGATGTAAACTCCAACCATGAAGAGTTTGAGGTGGCCTTTTTACTACATCTTTTCCACAGACTCTTGTGATCTTCAACAAGAAAACTGGAAGGAACATCAGAGGAAAATACTGCTCTTGAGTCATATTGGAAGGAATCTTGTCAGATCCTTTTAACTAACTCACTGCAGAAAACATTCAGGCAGTTAATTACTAGGTTCATTTGCAACTAAAGAATCAGTTCAGGCCAGGTTCAGTGGATCATCCGTATAATCATACCACTTTCAGGAGCAAAGTGAGGGAAATCCCATGAGACCAGGCAATCAAAACCAGCCTGGGCAACATAAAGAGTTCCTTTTCTTTGAAAAAATAAAATAAAAATAAGGAGGGGAGGGTGGCCTGCCCCTCTAGTTCTAGATATTCAGGAGGTTAAGATGGGAGGAATATGTGAGTCAGGAGTTCAAAATTACAGCGAGCTATGATCACACCACTGCACTTTAAACTGTATGACAGAGTGAGAGCCTGTCTCTAAAACAAACAAAAAAAGAAGCAATTAAGAATTCCACACAACTGTAAAGCTACTCAAATAGGAAATGTTAAACTAAGCACCTTCATAGGTTCTCTGGCGTTTCTGATGTTTTTAAGCAGACGGCTGACCTAAGACCTGCAAAATAAGCTGATAGTCCTTGATTGTGAGAAGCTTCTACCCAAGACATTAGACCAAGACTCTGACTAATTCCCCATCCCCTCCTTCTTTTTCTCATTATTCTTTGCTTGTATTTCTAAAGTCATCTCATTTCTGTAGAGCCAGGTGCTGTCCACCCATACTGAACGCTTATCTTCTTTCTTATTATTTTTATTCCTGCTACATAGAATAAGTTGTCACACTATTTTTTGGTGCATGACTGCTGATGAATTAAGTCTTACTCCTCCATCTTCTCCTTTTTTGCCACACAAGGTGAATTTAGTTTGGAATCATAGGATCACCTTCATTCATTGCCAGTGGGAGTTTCAAACTCTAAAAACCCCTTTCCGTGACTGGGAACATTCACTCTGCTCCCAGGACCAAACCATTATAAAAACGCTGAGCCGGTCTCCTTTCCTCTTCTTTCAAGATGTTTTAGATTTTCCTGGGAAACCTGCCTGCACTCACCAGACACCCATAGAGTGCAAATAATAAACTTTTCCATATTCACTTGCTCTGAGTGTGTGACTTCATCAGACACGACATTCAAACTAAATCTTAGCTGTGATCTCTTCGCTTTTCCTGGTGTCAACTACAACTGATGGTGTGAGCTTGTTGTCACTGTTTCTATCAACAGGACACACTGGATTCCTGAAACAGCTCTAGGACAGAGCTGGGCATGTGATATAGATTGATTGCATATCCCCATTTAAGTATCATCTCAAATTGTAATCCCCACATGTCAGGAGAGGGACCAGGTGAGAGGTGATTGGATCATGGGTCCAGTTTCCCCATGTTGTTCTCATGATAGTGAGTGAGTTCTAACAACCGCTGATGGTTTAAAAGTGTGTATCACTTCCTCCTCCCTCTCTCCTGCTGCCCTGGGAGATGTACCTTGCTTCCCTTTCACCTGCCACCATGATTGTAAGTTTCCTGTGGCCTGCCCAGCCATGAAGAAATGTAAGCCAATTAAACCTATTTTCCTTGTAAACTACTCAATCTAATATAGTTCTTTATACCACTGTGAAAATGAACTAATACCACATAACTGGTGGAGTTTGATAAATTTTCTTAGTGACATAAAATTATGCCATTATTTTTCTGTATTCTAGTATTTCTCTAAAAATACAGAGATGCCCAGGGTTCATTCATGTGTATATTCAAGAGTCTCTGACTTTTCATATATTTTATTTATCTCTGTCTAATTCTTTTTATACCAAATTATACCTGCTATAATTAGTACTATCTTTAATGGAGTTAAATTTAAAAATAATAATCTCCACATGAAGTGTTCAGTTTTACAAATAGAGTCATGGCATTATCACTAGCAACATAGATAACAAGTCAATTCCCTCAAAATTTTCTCTTGTACTGTAATTCCTCCTTCCTAGACCTTCCCTTCTCCTACAATATTCACAGTGAACTACTGATTTTTATGTAACTTTAGATTACTTTTTGTTCTACAGAATTTATGAAAGTTGTATCTTATGTACGGACTTTTGTTACTTTGGCTCATTTTACTCATCACAAGTACTTGTGAATTTAACCATGCTGTTGAGTGTACTCAACATTAGTTGACGGCAGTAGTGGGCAGTATGTCAATGTATGAATTTTCCTCAACTTGTTTACTAATTAAGCTGATGATTGACATTTGGGTTGCTTTTCATTCTGGGTATTATCAACAAAGATGCTACTCAGCTTAGAGAAGTACACAGCTGGGAAACACACGGTTCTTATTGTTACAACAACATAAACAACGAAGCTGGAAAAGCTGCTCATTAATCAGGTTTATTGAATATATCAGGTAATAAAAGTTATAGATTTACATATGTTGTGGGGTGGGTGTATGTAAGTTTGTGTGTGAGAGAAAGAGAAGAAGGGAAAACGTTTAGCAGAAAAAGAGAGGACTCCTACGTAATTGACCACAATTTATGAGGTCCTCAAGTAATTGCGGGGAATTAGTCCTTATGGACAAGGCTGATGTACCTAGCTATGAACACCTAGCAAGAGGAAAACTTGAGACACCTAACTAAGGTTATGTATTTATACAAATATCATGCTCTAATAATACAAACACGCATATGCATTAGAATAGACGTAGTGGAGTGTGTCTAGTGGTGAAATATGATGGTGTCACAAAACCCCTCATCCATCCCCTTTTCACCCCAGCTGCACCTGCCCTGAGGCTGAGCCTTGAACCTGCTCTGAGTCTCCACAATTGTCCTGAGCCCCCTGCTGTAATGAGCACCCTTTGGTGTCTTGGTTTTCCTCCATGGTCCCTGAGGGCCCCCAGCTATCTGAGAGCATCTACAATGGTCTTGACTGCCCCTTAGTCTCCTGACGAACCCTGGGGTCCTGAGGAACCCTGGGGTCCTGAGTAACCGCGGCTGTCTTGTACACCCCCACAGGGAGGATTGGGTGTGAGCTCACACTGTGGTTTCCTCACTGTGTCTTTTGTTAAAAATACATGGCTACATGTTTGTGGCTCACTTAGCTCAGCTGTAGGAAGAACTGGGTTTTGGAGATGGATCTGGAGATGGTGACTAGACTCTTGAGGAGCAGGTTGGATTGTGCACTCCCTCATGACCTACGCACCAGATTCACTCCAATCTCTTCCTTGGGGGGCTGATGGATTCAGCTCCAGCAGGAAGCACTGGTTGTGATGGGGAATCCAGAGATGGCACAGGTGAGGGAGAGGGTCTGTAAGGGCTTCACCAGGCCAAGAGTGCACTGAGAAACACAGTTGTTGGCATGCACAGGTTCTGGAGAACACATTGAAATTCCCAAATACATACATTTTTACGAGAATAAAGAACTCATTTGTGTTCAATTTGTGGGTCTCCTAGAGTAATGCAGTGGACTGTGAGGTTAGATTCAGACGAATTTATTGTCACATTTTTTCTCCATACCTGGAACCAAATAATAAAGAGAAACTTACGTCAGGAGAATGGCCATTGAACTATCTCTGTTTATTGTGATTTTCAGAATAGGATTGAGATGTGATAACCTAAAGGGTGTCCTAATTCTTAACCCACAATTAGACCTGAGCAGTAGTCACTGGGGGTGGAGGTCACCCACATGGAGAAATACTCGACTCACTGAAGCTGGACCTGGGGGTCTCTGCAGGCTGTCAGTTGTACAGGAACACGTCCTCCCACAGATTCAGAGTGAGGAAAGTTTCTGCTATTTGTCTGGGGGAGGTGAGGGTTAGTGTGTGGAAAGAACCCAACTTACCTTACTCGAGATCTCTGTACTTGGGCAGAAAACAAATAATATGAGAAAAAAACTAATTTCAGTTTAAACAGAACAATTTCTCATGACAAAGGCAATAATATGTCTGGATCTTACACATAATTAAGAAACAATAAATCTGGGGTAAAGTTGACAATTACAATTTCTTTGCAGATTCTCTTAATTATCTATGTCATCTGAGAAAATGAAGCAAAATCACGGTTTTTATACAAAAATTCACAAACGGTGCTGGGCCTGAGCATGCACCTCCCATCCCTCCAACATCGGGGAGCCCGATAGACCAGGCAGCCAGCTGCTGCACTGCACTCTGACACCCGTCACCTGGTGTGTGCCAGACACCCATCCGGGGAGCTCCTTCCAGCCAATGGCTGTGCACAGCGGAGATACTGAGGTGTGGCTGCTGCTGGGACACAAGGGAGATCCCTGATGGACAACTGTGCTGTGGGAGGCACCAGTGGTCTCATTGGACTGATCTTAGACTACAGGGTACTTAGGGCAGCCTCATCAAACTCCACCCTCCTCCAGCACTAGTGGTGAGATTGACCTTCTGGGGTAACAATGTCTGCAGCCTCCCTGGCCTCCTGTGCATTTTTATGCCTCCAATACTTACATCTGCCTTTGGGACAAATGAGAAGGTCCAGAGACCGCAGGGGTGGCCACAGAAACATAAATGTAGAGAGGCTGCCAGGGAAACTGTTGGATGTACAGGAAGCCACAGACCCTGAAGGAAAGCAGCCCATGACGACCATCTGCACCTGCCCTAGAGCTGCCCCTGTTTCCTGTGGGTTCTGAGAGCCCCCGAGCCCCCTTTAACCCAGCCTCCTCCTTTATCGTTGCAGCAAATTCTTTGTCTGTGTTCACGCTACTGTCTTCTTACCTAGTGCCTCACATATAGTAATGCACAGTTGTGCCTCTGCTCTCAGACTATTCATTTGCAAATGGAGTGAGTTCTTGGCATTTTCTTTGGAGATGGTGAATGTGCTCTTCAAGATTGTGCATAACATATCTGATTACCATCATCCTATATATCTACTACTCACTCCAGCCCCTTCCCTGGAGCCTGGGAAATGGAGCTCATTCAGTAGCTACTGAAGGTTAATCCAGAGGTTGCACAGGAGAGTCTCAGGGACCCCCTATGTTGTCTTGGGTCCTCTCCAGACTCCACCAGCTGTTCCTCACACTGGACACCTGCAAACACATAGACATCCTGGTCAGAAACTGCCTGACATATCCACTGTTTCCCTCAAATTTATTCATTCGCACTTCATCTCTCTAGTTCACCTTTTAAAACAGCAACAGTGAAAACCTAGCTCAGCCCAAACTCCATGGTGAGTCCTCTGTCTTTAGTCCTGATCACCACATGGAAACCCCTGGGAATCCCAGGGCTGGGGCTTCTCTCCCAGACCTGCAGGGTCCGGACTGGGCTTTCATGAGCAGAGGGAGAAACCTATTTGCATGTCTCCTACTGTATAGAAAGCTCTGGGGTGGGAATCCTGAGGAGGGTCAGGGCTCAGAGCAGATAAAGTGCCCTGGGGGAGATTGGTAGTGATCTTATCACTCAGGAAAACGTAATTTGATATGATTGTGCCTTGATAATCATTAGCAGTCATCATCTTCATTTTTACATATTTGTAGAATACATTTAATGCGAGTGTCAATGTTACATTTTAAGGAAGATAAATCACACACAGAACAGTGTGTTTGTACAATGCGTCCAAGGTCACACAGCTGGACAGAGTTCGCCCCATTATCTCTGCCTGTGCCTCTGACCACTAGAGGAGACTCCTCTCCTGAGACAACTCTAGGGCAGTGTGGGACATGCCTAGTGAGGTCTGCAGGATTCTACCCCTGCCAGGACATCTCTGTTTTCTTTTGTTGTATTCTGCTGTTGGCCTGAAATCTATAGAGAGAACCGGTGTTAAAGCACATGTACTTTCAAGAGTCTGGGATGTTTCGAGTGCTCATACTCATCTATTTTTTGCTCCTCCTCAATCAACTTATTCATTTGTTTCTTTGTTACTGCTTTTTAAGTACAATTAACAATCAATTCAAATATACACTGCACAATTTGGAAAATGGTAACATATGTGTGCAAACTTTAATCAGGTTGTGTACAATTAAGTCAACCCCTAAATCTTTCTGTCAATTCTCTGTAATTTCCTCTCACCACTCAATTACTTTCAGCACCCATTTCTCACAAATTTCAAATCTGCTCTGTTGCTTTGGAATAGTTGGACCTTTTGCAGTTTATGCAATTAGAAGTTTATGAAGTGCACTCTTAATTCTTCAGCTACTTTCACTCAGCAGAGTTATTTGAGAATGTAGACAGGCTTTTACGAGAATGAGGTTCCCTTGATTCTAATTCTGCATTGTACTTTGGTCCATAACCATGTGTCAAATTGTTTATCGTTCTTCACCTGTAGTGGATATGGATATTTGATTTGTTCTCTTAGTTTCTGGCTTTTATATAGAAAGCGGCTACTCAGTGTGCAAATGTGAAAAATGAGAAAACTATTATCTCATTCTGACCTCATTAACAACAAACCTGAAAAACTGTGAATAATGAAGAGGAAAACCTTTTAACATATCTAAGTTGCTTTCACAGAGCAAACAAGAAGAATGAAATCTGAGGAGACAGTCACTAGCCGAGAGGACTGGGGCCCACATGTTAGCGGACCCAGGGCAGGTGCCACGGGATGGCATTGAGAGAGGAACAGGCTGACCTGGAAATATCTAGTGAGGTTTTTTTTGGATGCATGTGCTAATGGTGGTAGAGTGTGAATCTACTAGTCCTTGCAGTATTTTCCCAGGAATTTGAAAAATCCACAGTCAACACCCTTATCCGCTGTCCAGTGGTGCTGACAGGAAGAGAAGAACAGCGAGGAGTACTGAACGCCTGGATCCACCTCCACTATCTCCAGGGGAAATCCAATAAAACCTGTGTCCTATGGGGTGTGAAACTAAAGAAAACAGAAAATTCCCAGAAAACTCCATCCAGAAGAAATTCTTAATCTGCAGGGTAAGTACAAAGGACCAGAAGCTGAGGACACTGGTGAGAAACCACTGTGGTTGGGAAAAGACGCTCTACCCCTGCAGGAAGAGGTAAAGACAGGAAAATTTGGAAGGTCACCCCCAAACTATGATTTCTACTCATGCATAAGAAGGAGGCTGATTCAGAAGGGTGGAGAACGTCCCCATTTGTTCAAGCCCCTTCTCCACATGGTCAACAAGTCTGCAGAATAATGAAGTGGCTGCATCAGCTCCATTCTGGCCTCTGTCATGTGGCAGTTTTTGTGGATTTGCTTTCTGCTCTCTCATGATTTGTTTCCTCTCTCAAGTCCTAGCTCCATTCTCCTGTTAATTCTCAATTTATTGAAGAGATTCACATTTAGGTTAGAACATGACAATTTTTGGAAGAAATTTTCATCTTAAACACACCAAATCTAATGAGCTCTCTCCAGGGATGCCCATCTGCTTTTTTTCCTTCCTTTCCTATGGGATATGGCCCTTTTTTCTCCCTGAGTCCAGCTCTTACATTCATATGCATGAGAAGTCCAACCATCACATACCCCGGGACATCTTGGAGGAACGGACCCTACCATCGGCTCCTCACCCTTCATTTGCACAGTGGCCACTCTGTCAGCTATTGTATGTGCTTTAGGGCTTTCCACTTAAAAGTGTCTTTCACTATCCCCCCAAATGAAGTTCCTGGTCGTTAATTACCTTGAAGAGCCAGTCTTCTTTTCTGTTCCTTGGTAGGTAATATTGTTTTATTCCATTAAAATTCATTGGGAACATCAGTGAAAATGGAAGTAACCAGCCATCCCATCCCATTGTCTGACTTCTGCCTGATGGACCCACCCATGAGCTTTACTCCACTGCTCTGCAGCTGATGGGGCCATCTGGACCTTCATTAATAACAGGTGTGTGATTGATTAGAGAATGACTGAGATCAGCAGGTACCTGAGCTCCTCAGCACACAGTTGTGGTCCTGCAGTAGAGTGTGTGTGACTGAAATCACATGTGTGTATAGCTTGTGAACTCAGCCCATAAGCTGATACCAGTTTCTGATCATTCCTGGGTAACCCAATGAGGGGTGTCCAGAGAAAGATGGATGCAATATGTGGATTTTAGAAAGCGATATGGTGTTGGGGGCATTGACGGCCCAATTTTATTTTAAGTCTATTCTGTCCTTGGTACTGAGAAGACTGGGAAGAAAGAAGCAAAACTCAGACCCCGTGTAGCTCCCCATTTAGGAAGATATTCAGTGCAAATTTAGAAACTTGAAGAAATAGACTACACTGCAGGGATCATTTCTATAGTCCATTTGAGGTAGTAGAAAATAAAACCAGTGACGCTGGTGATGTTGGTGTGGTTTTCTGTGACATACTAAGGAGACAACAGAAGATGGTCAGTGGCCAATCTCCATCCAGCTGGTACGTCTTGTGTATTTGTTCTGTCCAAATGAAAGATAAAAGACAACATTTGTGACACACACACACCAGGGCTGGTTTCAGAGACCTTGCTCAAAAATGGCCAACAGGGCCATGACACATTTTTATATGAGAGTTACTATTTTTGCCTACTTCTTGTGGAAATCTGAGAGATGTGCCCAGCCTCAGGGGACTGCTTCTCCCTCCAGGAGACAGAGCTAACAGAGTTACGTGGTATTAGTCAGTTTGGGTCTTCGTAAAAGACAACAGGAGTGGGTGGCTTAAACAACAAATACTGATTTTCTTACAATTCTGCAGTCTGAATGTCGAAGATCAAGGAGCTGGCAAAATTGGTTCTTAGTGTGGCTTCTTCCTGGCTTGCGGAGCGACACCTCCTAGTGCACTAGGTCTCCACATGGCCTCTTCTCTGGGTGCACGCGAAAAGTGAGAGGTTACATCATTAAAATCCCAGTATAGATCCATTGGATTTAAGGTTTCAGTAAATGAATTTCAAAGAGGGCACCATTTGATTGATGACACAAATCAAGAGATGGTGAGAATCCATATATATATATATATATATATATATATATATATATATATATATATATATATATTTTACCATTATGAGTCATGCAGGATTTATGAGTCATGCAGGAACTTGTGGGAAAGTTCCTAGTAATTGGTGAAACCGAAGCAGTAAGCAGAAAAATTGCCTTCCTCCTTTCTTGCCTGGCACAACGATGTGAGGAAGCAGAACCACAGATAATAAAGAAAGGGGAGCCCTGGGGACAGCTGAGGTGCTGGTGAGGAGGGAGAGCACTGAGCAGATGAGGAAGCCCCGCCCTCCCTGCACCTGCTCCTGACCCGGCCTCCTGCTCTGTGGGCCCCGCGCGCCCCCTGCTGGTCCTGAGCGGCACCTGCGCCCGCCCCCTCCGCCTCCCTGCAGGGAGGTTTGTGTCTGGGCTCACACTCACCTCCCCTCACTGTGTCTCTCGCACAGTAATACACGGCCGTGTCCGCGGCGGTCACAGAGCTCAGCTTCAGGGAGAACTGGTTCTTGGACGTGTCTGTTGAAATGGTGACTCGACTCTTGAGGGAGGGGTTGTAGTCGGTGCTCCCACTACTACCACTGATATACCCAATCCACTCCAGTCCCTTCCCTGGGGGCTGGCGGATCCAGCCCCAGTAGTAACCGCTGAAGGAGCCACCAGAGACAGCGCAGGTGAGGGACAGGGTCTCCGAAGGCTTCACCAGTCCTGGGCCCGACTCCTGCAGCTGCACCTGGGACAGGACCCCTGTGAACAGAGAGACCCACAGTGAGCCCTGGGATCAGAGACAGCCTCCCATATCGTCATATCTGCATCCCTGAGACACTCACATCTGGGAGCTGCCACCAGGAGGAGGAAGAACCACAGGTGCTTCATGTTCTTGCACAGGATGTCCGTGACTCTCAGAGAGCATTTCCCATGTGAGCTGGACCCTGAATTTAAGGAAATGTGTAGTCGTTTCCTGTAGGTGCCTAAGTTAGGATTTGCATGTGGGTGGTTCCTTTGTATGGAGAGGTGAAAAGGGATGAGGGAGGCCCCGGTCTTTTGGGTTCACCCTTGGAGGAGGATGTTGGCTGTGCCCTCTGAGAACTCAGTTCTCTTCCTGGGGCCTCCCCTCACCAAACCCAGATTCCTCTTCTTCCAGGTAGGAAATGTGCTGAAGGAGCTGGTCTGGGAGATGAGTGTGATCACGGATCAGGGACAGATTTTGGAATAGGGTCAACTGTTCTACCCTTAAAGATTCATATAAAACCAACCACACACCCAGGTCATCTAAATTGTCATTTACCTCTTCAGACACAATGAAACAACAGCTGAGTGTAACAATCACAATGAATTGAGACAAACCTGGATCCATGCAATGTGTACTGTAGTTCAGAACACCCATCATGGTTAGAGGAACGCTACCTATCCCAGGAAGTGGGTTATTTTTAAATAGCACCTGAGAACTGCCCTTCTGATAACTTTTGAAATTTGAGATTATGTGTGAGATCTCAGGAGAAGGTAGTGGGATAGATCTCCATCCTTCTCAATGTGTGACCCTGAGAATGTGCCCTGACCTCTAAACACTTCTGTGTGAAAAGATGTACACTGGGGATAGCAGTGACAACTTCAGATAAAAACGCTATAGTACATCAGCACTGAAGGATAGTCTCATCACCAAGATTAGTGAAATTACCTTTCCTAGGAACCAGAGAGGAGCTCTGTAAGCCCTTCCCTCTGACAGAACAAGGAACTCTGGTTCTTCCCTGACAGGTCACACCTGTGAAACATGGCTGGACAATGACACTCAAGTCCAGCATTCGTACCCACATATTTACCAATTCAGATCCATCTGTTTCTGAAAGACTTTCTCTTCCACTGAATTGCATGAACATACCCTAAGGTGTGCATTATTGCAACTTGGGCATTTCACATTAGTTTGGTGAATTATATAATAAAAACTACTCCATGGATTTGTGGTAACAGGAGAGTCATCAGAAGCGGGGTGTGTTGTATAATCCGGCTAAACCTGGGCACTCTTCTTAGGAGCTGAACAAGTGGGCTGACCTTCTGTGAGAAGACAGAGGGAAAGAGACAGACAGACTCAATATCCAGAGCGAAGTGAGCTCCTTGCCTACCTACCAGGTGGTCTCTGGGCCATTTGTTTGAACAGAAATACCTTCCTCACCCTCAGGAGAATTATGAACACTGAGGGAAATTGAGATTTTTTTTATTTACAGGGAATAAATTCATAGGCTTGTAGACATCTACACGGGTGTGTACAGGGATGCTAGGATATGCTCATACACAGAAGAGCAACAATTATATTTTGTGGAAAGAAAACCAAAGAACTTCTGAATTTGTAGGTATTTTTTGCCACATATGTGTCAGGTGGCTGGACCATGTTATAATGCTAGAGGAAAAACTTCCCAACGTTGTCATGGAGACAAAATGCAAAAGAGTAAAGATTCAAGTGAGATTCCGTTGAAAATCACCAGTAATAAACAGGCCAAAAGAAATCAACCATCATGGAAAGAGTGGTCATTAAATGAAACAGTAAATTCCATGTTGAGTTGAGAAGTAAGTTCTGTCTGACAGCTCATTTTCACCTCTGCAAATACGTCAGAGCAGAGACTGGGAGCAGAGAGTGAACTTAGGGCAAACAGGGGCCAGATGTTTGAGGATGATGGAGAGTGAGCCGGAGTCATTGTGAGCCATTCAGAAAAGCAGACTGTTCCAGGGTGTACGGACTCCTCCTGAGTTAAGAGGTGCTGAATATACACACGTTTCACTGCCCTCATTGTGTTTTATCCTCCAGACTCTCTTGGATGTCCAGATTTGAACACGTGGAGTGTTGATGGAACTCAACATAACTAGGAACTTTTCAATGAAGATGTAGGTAACAATGTGGGTATAATTAAATTCGGTTTATGAAAATAATATCTGAAATGTCAGTCAGTATCTATTAATTTATCTTTCCTTTGTATTTTACAGACAAGACTTGTTCTGTTGCCCAGGCTGGAGTGCAGAGTCACCTATTAATTTTATAGCATGAAAGCGATCAGTCCAATTTATGTAGTCATGTTATCTCCATCAAGGATTTAGGTCCATGTGGTCTGCGACATAGCTCCAGTCACAGAGGGAAGAGAGTGGTTCATTGGGTTGATGCTGCTTCTTCAGAGGGGAATTTAAACAATCGACTCCTCATCTCACCATGTCTATTTTTATAACTGTGCATGACCCTTGGGAATGCACTCATGATTTCTTACATAATGGGAGATGACTGTGCTGTGAAGGTAACAGGAAGATGTGTAAATTTAAAGCCTGGTTACAAAGCCTGTTGAATTTAAAATGCCTGGAGCCCATCACATTCTGGCATCTTGATTAATTAGTTGTGAATGTATTTTCAGTTGTTTAGTTCAAGTTCCCATAATTCACTTTCTGCTAAAATATCACATACAATAATCTTGAGATATTAAAATAAAAAATAACTAATTTGAAAATGAACCCAACTTCCAGGAGAGATGAAACTTCCTTTGTGGTGAAGGGTGTGAAGGGTGGAAATATGGTTGAACATTGAGGTTGTCTCCACAATTGTTTAATTTTAATTAGGGGAACTTCTATACATCCCTTATATTTATTAGAAACTCCCATTGAGAACCTTCAATTAACGTAATTATTTGATGGATCACACAACAACGATGTTGACGGTTATTAAGTAGGAATTGCTATTACAACGCTAACCTTGCTTTACAGCACATTTTTCTACCTGATGTGAAATTAGTCCAGGCGCACTGATGAGAGCTTGTCAGTTAATCAAAGGCCAGGAAATGGGTACACGTGTTTCTGGAGCAGGGCATGGCTTTGGGATGCTTTGCAAACAAAGTGGCTTCTCACGTCTTCTGGAAAACCCATCAAAATGGGCAAGTTAACAATCTCTTAGGAGCACCCCTCTATCCCATATTCTTGGCTGATATAAAAGTGGAACTCAGTGCAAAATGAGATAATATGGAAGTTAAGAAAACTGCTGCACCACTGCCTCAGCTCAGCACAGCTGCCTCCTTCCTTAGGGTTTCTGAAACTCTCGGGATGTGAGTTTCCACACTGTGTAATTCGCACAGTAATACTCGGCCGTGTCCTCAGCCTTCAGGCTGCTGATCTGAAGATACGCCGTGCTGACAGAGGTGTCCATGGAGAAGACAAACCGTCCTGTGAAGCCCTGGGAATACGTTGGGTTCCCAGTGTAGGTGATGATCCATCTCATCCACTCAAGGCCCTGTCCAGGGGTCTATCATACCCAATTCATACCATAGGTGGTGGGGGTATAACCAGAAGCCTTGTAGGAAACCTTCACTGTGGCCCCAGGTGGCTTCACCTCAGGCCCAGACTGCACCAGCTGCAACGGGAGTGGGCACCTGTGGAGAGGAGACAGGAGTGGGTGAAGTCTCACTTGACTGGCCTGGTTTCCTCCTCAACCCTAGGACTGGGGAGTCCCTGACCTGTTGCTGCTGCCACCAAGAAGAGGATCCTCCAGGTCCAGTCCATGGTGAGGAGCTGTGCACTAGGGGCTGCTCCCGAGGGGTGTGGTTGTTGGGTGATGCTCTCAGGGCACAGAGATACTATATTCATCTCAGTTATTTGCATATTCGTGAAGGATGCTATTTAATAGCCCAATTCCTGACCCAGTGTGAGAAAGAGCAAATGGTGAGGGTTCAAGCCATAATCCTGTTAGAGGCCATGCGTCCCCTACACATCCCTGAACTCTGTGTCGACAGAGCTTCCCCCACGGGGGAACAAGCTCCCCTAGGACACGCACCTCACTTTGAACCCACATTTGAATATCTCAGGGCAACTTGAACCATTTGTAGACCTTACTGTGTGAACGAGTTATTTGGGAATGTGTGTTGCTCCAAAACTTGCACTTATTTATAAAAAAGGATCTCTTCCTGACTTACTGCTAAGATATCCAGCAGAGTTTGAAATCCCCGTTGTAAAAGTGGTTCTCATTACAACACCCGGTTTGATAAATGCTCACAATTGAATAGATATTTATACAAACTTCAGCAGTCTGTGCGAAATATTTATTTTAGGTATTTTTAAAGGAAGTCCCAGGCCCTGGGAGGAACCTCTCCCCAGTCTCCTGTGCACCTGCTCTAGGGCGGGAGCCTGCTCTGGGTGTATCCGGAGCGCCCCCTGCAGCCCAGCCCCGACCATGCAGGGAGGTTTCTATCTGAGCTGACAGAGTATATTCCTACCAGTGTATCCAACTCAGTATAAAGTGGTTGTGCCCTGGCTCAGAATTCTCCTTTAGGGACACCACATGCTTCTTTCAGCATCTTTTGAAATAGTGAATTGCCCTTAGGAAACCCAGTGAACTCTACAAAGAGACTCCAGGAAAAGATCCCATGCATCACCAGGGAGCCTTTTCCTGGAGCTCAAGAGGCAATGAATCATTGGACACAGGGTGAACCCAAAAACTCTTCAGAGGTTTGGGGAGACTCTTATTTCCTTTAGGGTCCTGCAGTTGATTATTGCACCTGAGAATACCTGCAGGTGCAGGTGCATGTGGATAGAAGCCCACTCCAACTCTATTCAAGACACACACACACACACACACACACACACACACACACACACACACACACACTGTGGCTAATCTTTACATTTTACATTAATGGATCCCATGTTTGCCCTTTTTTCCTGGTATCCATCTCACGGAAAACACTTCCTACACTCTCACTAAGGCTGAGTATGTGTCTACTTTCTGCAAACAGAAGAAAACAGAATACAAGTGGACAGCTGGGAAGTGCATGCACATTGGATTCACCTGGTCTCACTTGGAAACCCTGCAGATGCACCATGAGAAGTAAATTTGAGGCCAATGAGGGTGAAATCATTCCCTTGGTGCTGAAGTTGCTGTTGTCAGAGCCTTCAAATTGCTCTATTTTCCTTAACCTTTTTCTCCTATATTCCTCCTCAGACAGAGTTCGTGCATTGCCACACTCTCATATTTAATCCATAAAGACTAAACTGGTGAGACGTAATGTGTGGAACATGGAAGCATTGCATGTTCTTACAGATGAATCTTAATACTCTGGTGATCTTCTTTCTCTGGGCTGTGCCCTATACAAGAAGTCTCCAGGTGTGAAGCTGATTTTTGCTCTTTTCTGGCTGGAACATCACAGGAAAATTTTCTTAAATATACCCCTATTGGCTAATTTTACCCATTTTCATGATAAACGTAGGTTGCTGGTATGGGCTTGTAATGGGAATAGATCTGCCTTTTGCCACGTACATAAGGATCTAAAAATGTTGTTCCCCTATTTATATGTCGGAACAAGGTCCGGGTGTATTTATCAGAGATTTTGGTCTCTGATTATGATGGTCTCCATGATTATGGTAATAGAGCCATGCAGGGATCTAGGTGGATTCTCACCCTGAGAACCTGGAGGTTCCTGGAGGAAAGGGCGATAAGAGTATGGGGGGTGGGGTTCCCAGGATCTCTCACCCTCATGCTAATCCAGACATACTCTTTATGTTTATTTAGTTCAGATTTTCATATAACAAACCACACAGCCAGGCTCATTTAAATTATCCATACTCAGGCCATATCGGAGCAGCAGCTGAGTATAATAATCACATTGAACTCAGACAAATCTGGGCCCAATCCAATTTTTTACTGTAGCTCAGAGCATCTTTACTGACTCACTTAACTTGGAGATTATTTCTTCCCTGAAAGAACTGTAACGGTTGCTGTGGAGCCTCTGTGGGATTGAAATTTTTTTTACATCAGCCTGTCATGCAGGGTTTTCTGAATATGCAGACCTTTATACTTAGATGGTAATTATTCCTAGTGATGTGGAAATGGCTGGGAAGCCCTCAATTCTGTTTCTTTCTTTTGTTCCCCTGAGTGTCTACAAGAATCCCACGAACCTCAGGACTCTTCTTCATGGATGACTCTGAAGATTGTCAATCCACTCAGTGCTACAGACAGAGGGAGCTAAAGGAGGATTCTCAGTTCACTCATATGCTGAGCCAGCAACATAGGACGCACTCAAGAATGAACCATTTTTGTCAATGCCAATCAATATTAAATTCAAGATTTCAAGATTCATGATTTTCAGTACATTGGAGTTAAAATTTTCATGATTCTTAACAATGAGGTCTCAAACTTGATGTTTTGCAGATGAAACGAGCTCATCATGGTTAGTCAGAAGCTTCTTTTCCTAGGAAGCTAGCACCTGAGAGGTGGTTTCCTGAGATCTTGTGAACATGTATCTATCGAAGAAAAAAATCAGGAAAACCAGTCTCAAATAATTGACAGAAAGCTTATAAGAAATTTTTATCAATACAGCCATGAAAATCCGGTTAGTCATTTTTTTGGTTCATTTGTTACAATTCAAGAAGCAATTAATAAATCCACACAATTAGAAGCCTACTCCAACAGAGATAATCTTTCCATACTTGAAAATGGACCAGTATTCATAAAGAGACACTTCCCCCATGAGATCCACAACTTACACAGATTTCTGTAAACTGAAGAATTTTCCCTAAGAGGATTATTCTCTAGACATCTATGTATGCAGACATACATTGTGTATATTTGTGTATGATTAATCTGTACAAGCCCTTGGCACATTAAACAAACTTCATGTAAACGTGATAACTTTTTCACTTCCTGTGCTCTCACATTTTACTGGTTTCAAAAGTTCATCACCCTTGTGATGGAGCACTAGGAGCCTTTGAGAATATGCTGTGGTTTCAAGCGAATTCATTCTAGATCCTCACTTGATTTCATCATTTCATATTGAGTGTAGATATATATATGACAACCTCAGTGTTCAACCATATCTCCAATCTTCACTCCGTTCACCACAAAGAAATTTTCATCTCTCCTGGAAGTTGGATTCATTTTCAAGTTAGTAATTCCCATAATTCCAACACTTTCGCGGGCTGAAGCAGGCAGATCATTTGAGGTCAGGAGTTCGAGACCAGCCTGGCCAACATAGTAAAACCTCGCCTCTACTAAAAATACAAAAATTAGCCAGGTGTGGTGTTGCATGTCTGTAATTCCAATGTAATCCCAGCTACCTGGGAGGCTGAGACAGGAGAATCGCTAGAACCGGGGAGGTGGACGTTGCAGTGAGCCTGGACTCTGTCTCAAAAATAAATAAATAAATAAATAATAAAAGAAAGAAAGAAAAAAAGGAACCAGAATTTCTTTGAGAAATGGCTAATGCTAGTGCTTCAGAAACGAATATAGGATAATAGTCTACAATTTCTTATAGGAACAGAAAATAAGAAAAGGTTCCAAAACAAAGAATTGCTCCTTTGCATTTTCCTTGTTTGTTGATAAATCTAGCTAGCAGTCTCACAATTCTGTTCATGTTTTAGTTCTGTTTTTATTTTTATAGAATCAAGGTGGACATGTGCATTTTTGTAACATGAATATATTTCATAGAGATGAGGTTTGTGCTTCTGGTGCAACTATCACCCAATAGTGAACATTGGAGCCAGTAGATAACTTTTTAACCCTCAGTTTCCTCTCACCTTGCCCTCCTTTGCAGTCCCCAGTGTCTACTGTTTTTATCTTCATACATGTGTACCCATCGTTTACCTTCCAATTATAAGAGATAATTTTTTGGAGTTATTTTATTTAGGATAAAGTCCTTCAATCCTATCCATGTTGCTGTGAAAGACACAATTTCAATTTTTATGGCTGCATAGCATTCCATGAGTTACATCTATCATGTTTTATCTATCTAATCTTCCACTGATTGACACTTAGAGAGATTACATGACTTTTCTATTGAAATTAGTGTTGCAATAAAAATAGGAATGTAGGTGACTTTTTCTGATATAAAAGTTTCCTTTTGGGAGGAATATACCCACTGGGAGGGATTACAGGGTTGAATGGTAATTCTAATTTTAGTTCTTCGAGAAACTTCTGTATTGGTTTTCATAGAGGTTGTACAAATTTATATTCTCATCAAGCATATAAAAAGCATTATTTTTCCTATGATTCTCTGCAAACACCTGCTGTTTATTATTTATAACAACAGCCATTCGGACTGGTGGAAGATGCTATATAATTTTGTTTGTAATTTACATTTATCAGATGATTGGTGATGCTGAGTATGTTTTCTTATTTGTGTTGGCCACTTCTGTGTCTTCTTTTGAGAAACATCTGTTTTTTGCTCACTCTTTAATGAAGTTGTTATTTCTAGTTGACTTAAATAATTTGAGTTACTTGTAGATTCTATATACTAGCCCTTTGATGAATAAATTGCAAACTTTTTTTTTTTTTTTTTTTTTTACCATTCACAGGTTGTCTGTTCACCATGTTGGTTATTTCTTTTGATGTGCAGATGATCTTTGGTTCAACTAATCCTGTTTCTCTAATTTTGTTTTCATTGCATTTGCTTTTGAAGTGTTAGTCATATTTTATTTGCTTAGGCCAATGTCCAGAGGAATTTATTTTAGATTTTCTTCAAGTATTTTTATATTTTGAGTTTATAAATGTAAACATTGACTCCATATTCAGTTAACTGGTGTCTATGATGATACAGAAGTCTCATGTTATTCTTCTGCATAAGGTCATCTAATTCTCCCAGCACCACTTATTGAATAGAGGGTTGTTTCTCCAGTGTATATGTTGTCAGTTTTGTCAAAGAACTGTTGGTTGCAGATATCTGGCTATATGTTTGGGCTCTTGATTTTCTTCTACCTCTACCATGCTGCCTTTCTTATTAGATTTGTGTTGTGTAGTTCAAAGTCAGGGAATGTGGTACTTCCAGCTTTGTTCTTTTTGGTTAGGATTGCTTTTGCTATTCAGACTCTTTTTTTGGTTCAATATGAATTTTAGGATTTTTAAAAATAAGTAATCAGTTATATTAGTTACTTGAAAGAAATTGCATGGACTCTGTATATTGCTTTGGGCAGCGCATTAGTCTATTTTACATCGCTATAAATTAATACCTGAGGCCAAGTGCTTTACAAAGATAAGAGCCTTATTTGGCTTACAGATCTGCAGGCTGTGTGAGAAGCATGGCACCAGCATCTGCTTTTTGTGAGGGCCTCAGGAAGCTTACAGTCATGCTGGAAGCAAAGGGGAAGAAGCTGTGTCATATGGTGAGGAGGGAGGGTATGGAAGTGTAGGAGGGTTGCCAGACTCTTTTGAACAATCAGATCTCACAGTAGCTAATACAGCAAGAATTCACTAATTACTGTGGGGTGGATGCCAAGCCAGTCCTGAAAAATCTCCCCATGACCCAAAACCTCCCAGTTGGCCCTACCTCCAACATTGTGGGTCACATTTCACTATGATATTGGGAGGGGAAAACCTCTAAATATCATCTCACTCTAGGACCCAAAGTTCTCCTATTCTTCTTACATTGCAAAATATAATCACCTTTTTTCAATAGTTTCCAAAATCTTAACTTGATCAACCTCCAACTCAAATGTCCAAAGTCTCATCTGAGTCTTAAGGCAATTTCCCTCTAGCTGTGAGCTTGCAAATTTAAAAAATAAAAAGTTGTTTACTTCCAAGGTGCAATGATGATGCAGGCATTGGGTAAATAATGCCAATTCCAAAGGGATAAATTGGACAAAGGAACAACCAACAGGCCCCACACACATATAAAACCCAGCACTGCAGATATTAAATCCTAAAGCTACAAAATAATCACTCTTGACTTTATATACTTCAACCACGGCACACTGGAACAAGGTGTGGGCCCCCAAAACCTCAGGCATCCCATCCCTACAACTTTGCTGGGTACAGACCACGGGGCTGCCTTCAGGAGAGAGAATCAAGTGCTGGGAGCTTTCCTAGGCTGAGGGTGCAAGCTGCCCATGGCTCTACCATTCTGGGGTCTTGAGGGTTGTGGCCACATTCCCACAACTTTACTATGAAGTGCCCTAGTGGGGACTCTGAATGGGGGCTCCAACTCCATCTTTCCCCATTTTTGGCACTGCTTTAGTAGAGGCTTTCTGTGGTGGATCCACTCCTGTCAGCAGACTTCTTCCTGGGTATGCAGGGCTCTCTACACATCTGAAATCCGGGTAGAAGCTGCACAGCCTCCTTCACTCTTGCATTCTGCATACTTGCCAGAATCCAGTTGTCCCAGCACCATTTACTGAATACAGAGTTTTTTCCCCATTGCTTCTTTTTGTCAGCATTGTCAAAGATCAAATGGTTGCAGGTGTGCAACTTTATTTCTGTTTTGTATGTTGATCAATTTTTTTTTTCTGTGTGTCTGCTCTCGTACCAGTACCAAGCTGCTTTTGTTAGCAAGACGTTATGGTATAGTTTAAGGTCAGTATTATGACGCCTCTGGCATTGTTCTTTTTGTTTAGGATTGCTTCAGCTATTCAAGGTCTTTTGTGGTTCCATATAAATTTTAGAATAGATTTAGTTCTAATTCTGTGAAGAATGATGATAGTTTTATGTAAATAGCATTGAATCTGTGAATTCCTTTGGGCAGTATGACAATTTTTACAATATTGATTCTTCCAGTCCATGAGCATGAGATGTTTTCCCATTTATTTGTGTCATTTACGACTTATTTCTGCTGTGTTTTGTAGTTCTCCTTGTAGGGATCTTTCACCTTGTTTGTTGTCTGTATTCCCAGGCATTTTCTTTTCTTTATGGATATTGTAAGTTGGATAGGATTGTGTTCTTGATTATACTCTCAGCTTGGATGTGGTTGGCATATAGAAAGGCTGGCAATTTTTGTCCATCGATTTTATATCCTGACACTTTACTAAAGTTGTTTATTCTAGAATTATTTTGGCAGAGTTTTTAGGATTTTCTAGGTATAGAATTATATGATCAGTGAAGATGGACGGATTGACTTCCTTTCCTATTTGGATGCTGTTAGTCCATTCTCACACTATAAAGAAACACCTAAGACTGGGTAATTTATAAAGACAAGTGTATGAATTGGCTCATTTAGTATGAGGTTGACTGTGGGTTTGTCATAGATGGCTATTATTATGCTGACGTATGATGCTTTGATGTCTAGTCTGTTGAGGGTTTTTATCATGAGTGGATGTTGGATCCTATCAAAAGCTTTCTCAGCAACCACTGACATAATAATATGGTTTTTGCTTTTATTCTGATTACATTGTGAATCACAGTTACTGTAGATATTGAATGAGCTTTGCATCCCAGGGGTAATGCCCACTTGACCATCATGTATCACATTTTAAAGTGCTTCTGGATTCCATTTGATAGTATTTTGTTGAGGATGTTTAGGTCTGTGTTCATCAAGAATATTCATCTATTTTCTTTAGTCATTATGTCTCTTCCTGATTTTCTGTGCCAAGAGCACACAGTAGAGAAAGGATGGTCTTTTCAATAATGGTGTGAAAACCGGGCATCCCTATGCATAAGAAATAAAATTAGGCCTTCTTTAACTCCATATAAAAATCAACTAACAATGGACATAATACCTGAAGCCATATACTTATAAATGACATGGAGGAAAAAAAATTTTCCTGCCATTAATTCGGAACTGATTTCTTTGAATTTAATAACAAAGCACAGGAAAAACTATGTGCAATTATGTATCTGACGAGAAGTTCTACCCAAATGTATAAATAACCCATACAACTCAATAGGAAATAACAAATGACCTGATAAAAAAGGGCAAAAACCTGGATAACTTTTTTCAGAAGATACATGCATGGCAAATAGAAAACGAAAAGGTTCTCAACATTCCTAATTATCAGAGGAATTCAAATAAAAAGCACAATGTGATATCACCTCACACCAGTTAATATGGCTATTATCAGAAATGTAATAGATGACAAATGTTGGCAAGAATGTGGGGAAAAGGGAATATGCTGTGGTAGGATTGATTACTCGATGAGTTGAAAATAAAGCTGTCATATAATCTGGTGATCCCACTTCTTGTTATATACTCAAAGGGAATAAAATTATTTTGCCAAAGACATGTTCGTTGCAAGATTATTAGTAATAGTGTAGATTTGTAAAATAATTTAATGACTGTAAATGGATGAATGTATAAAAAAATGTGTATATATAAAACTGAATTTTATTTGGCTTTGAAAAGAAGGAAATTCTGACATTTGCAACAACACGGATGGGCCTGGAGGACATGATGTTAAGTGGAACAAGCCAGATGCAGAAAGACAAACACTGCATGATCTCATTTACATGTGGGATCTAAAATATTCAAGCTCTTGAAAGCAGAGAGCAAAATAGTGTGTCCCAGACCTGGGAGGAGAGGGAAATTGGGTGATGTTGGTCAAAGGGTACATAGTTTCAGTTGTACAGGGTGAATGAATTCTGGAGATCTAATGTACAATGTTCCTGTATTTAATACTGTACTGTAAAATAATTTTTGCTAAAAGGGTAGATCTTAGGTATTCTCATCAGACACATACACTCACACCCATAGTACATTTAAAAAAAATAAAGCGGTACCTCTGTGACATGATGGATATACAAATTACCTTGAGTATGATGAGCATTTTACAATTATATTGGATGTGGTTTGGATCTGTGTCCTGTCCCAAATCTCATGTTGTATTATAATCCTCAGTTGTGAAGGTGGGACCTGGTGTGTGATGACTGGGTCATGGTGTGGGTCTTTCATGAATGGTTTAGAATCAACACCTGGTACTGTTCTCACAACAGTGCGTGAGTTCTCACGAGATCTGGTTGTCTAACAGTGTGTAGACACCCCCTACCACTTCCTGTGGCTTCTGCTCTGGCCACGTGATGTGCCTACTCCCCTTTGTCTTCTCCCATGATTATAACTTTCCTGAGTCTCCTGGAAAGGAGAAGCCACTGCATCTCCTGTACAGCCTGTAGAACTGTGAGCCAATTAAACATTTTTGTTTTTTCAAACTACTCAGTCTCGGGCATTTCTTCATAGCAATATAAAAATGGGCTAATATAATATCAAAACATCAAGTGGTGTACCTCAAACATATACATTATTAAAATATTTCAATTACACCTCAATACAACTGAAAAAAAAAACTTACTCTGAGAATAAAGAAACATATACTTCACATTTTCTCAATAAAAATGAAAAGAATGTAGTAAAACTTACACTAAGATATATGTAACAGCTCTGCTTATAAGATTCATAAACTGGAAACAAATTTAAGGTGTATTGACAGGAAAATCAATCAAAATATTGTCATTTATTTACTTAATGGGCTGACTCAGATGTAAAATATCTCTGCTCTCTCTCTCTCTCTCTCCATATGTACATGAACATTTTGAGTTTTCGTATCAGAGTCAGTCCATTAATTGAATAAGTGTCAATATGTTGATGTAATTTTATACATTAAATATCACAAATTAACCTCAAAGATAGCAAAGAAGTTCCTCACCAATAAAATGTCTATAAAGTTTGATTCCATTAATATAAAGTTCAAAGCAGGGAAAAATAGATCTATAGAGTCAGAAATCGAAACATTTCCCCATGCAGGATTTGACCGCAGGCACAGAGAAAGATGTGTGTTGTGGGGATGGACTTGCTCTTCAGGCTGCCTTAGGTGCTGGGAACAACAGTATTCACATTTGCCAGAAACTAGCTTGTGACACATTTCAGATCTATCATTTTTTTCTTATGTATAAAATTTATCTCATAAAAACAACACAAAAGGTAGAATAGTTTGAAATTCAGCAAACAATAAAATTAATATTAAAATCTCTCCAAAGTATGAACATTGTTATGTGAATTAACAAAATGCATTTGAGTATACCTACTAAAATTAAATCCCAGAAATCAAAAAGATAACGGTAACACCTGAAACTTAATAATTTATAAGCATACATTTCATAGGGAAGGAAAAAATAGTCAAGACATGAGGAACATGTATTTTCTCCAATCAAATGACACTAAATTATATATACAATATTGTAACCTGTGTCATTAGTGTAAATTACTAATATTTTGTGTTCTATTACAACAGAACAACTTTTAAAAAAGATATTTGAGATCACATGAACTAAATTGAATGTATTTTCAATATTGGCCCAATTATTACACCTCTAATAATACCCTGGTTTTGAGTAGGGCCTTGAAAAAAATAATTATTTTAAGGTCGGTGATCTGCCTGCCTCAATCTCCCATTGCGCTAGGATTACAGGCATGAGCTGTGCAAATATTTGTTAAGCGCCTACTTTGTGCCAGGCATGTGCTAGACACCCTCACTGTGTGCTGTTCCCACACCACAATCATCTGCTCAGAAATTAAAACCGAAAAAGGAACATTGTCGCAACCACACAAACTGGGGGGCAGGGGGCAGGATCGGGGATGGAGGCGATTCCCAGGCCAGAAAATGCAGCCACCAGAAACCTGTTTTCCATTTCTCGGTAAGTCTCCACTAAACAGTTGTTTTAAAGCCTCTCGATGTTGACCGAGAGGAATGTTGTTTTCTCTCTGCTCCCTCCGGGGTTGGCGCCTGGTGGGCGTTCAAATACTCTGAATGCTATTTGATAAAAGGACTCCGGTGGCTTGGTGAAAAGAATATCAGTATTTGGATTAGAAAATTTTTTGTTCAGTTCATATGGTTGCAACAGCCCTTATGAACGATATACACATCCCTGACCTGACTGCGTAAATGTTGAAGGTAGACCTGGCTCTGGATTCCCGAGTCAGAATCTCCAGTTGTCCACACGCCCACAAGGCCCGAGAAGCCAGAGGAGATTTCTATTCTGGAAAGGAGTGAGTGGACGGCACAACTGGTTTGGAGACACGACAAACTGCGCCTGCATTTACAGAAGCAACGCACACAGGGAACGTCCTAGCGCCATCTGGTCTCCCACACACGCCTGGGACTCACCGGCGGGTACCCGGGCCTTGGCCAACCCTAGTTGTCTGTACCCAGCTTAGGAGGCCTGGGCGGAAGTCATGCAGGTCATGGATCTTCCGGTCCAGCACCTCCAGGAAGCTCTTCACCTCCACCTCCAGGTGGCGCTGTCGGGATTTACTCTCCTCAGCGCCTGTCTTTAGGGAACGCGCTTTGTCTTCCAGGTTTTGAACGTCTCTCTGCGGCCTCCATCTTCTCAGAGACACCGTCGCGCTCTGACGTGAGCTGAGGTGTGAGTTCACTTTGTTTCCGGAGATCTTCCAGCTCTGCCTCCTTTTCTCGGAGCTCGGCCTCCAGCTCCTCGCTCCTCCTCCTCAGCTGCGTGTTCTTCTCCTTCTCTCTGTGGATGTCACGGCCTCTTCCTCTGCTCCGCGCTGGCCGCCGACTCCTGCAGCGCCTTATATTTACAAGGTAAGAAGTAATGTTATGATTTGTGAATACAATATGGAATAACTTAGATTATTAAGAAATGATTAAGATAATTATCATTCGTCACCTGAAATTCTTATTTATTGTGACAACCACATTTGAAATGACGATTCGTTAACAGTAGTTAAATGAACAAATACAAATCAATTGATGTAAACAATTAAAAATAAAATCAATAATGAAATACTCCAATATTTTACATTTAGCTCATCATTAAGTTTGATTCTTTAGGACATATTTTTAGAATTATTTTATTGTAATGTTTATTATTAATTCCTACACATTATGCGTAGGTCTGTGCATTTATGTATTTTTCTTTGTTTTTTTTTTAAACTTATTTTTATTTTTTGAGATGGAATCTTGCTCTGTCGCTCAGGCTGGAGTACAGTGGTGCCATCTTAGGTCACTGCAATCTATGCATTCCGGGTTCAAGTGATTCTCCTGCTTCAGCCTACCAAGTAGCTGGGATTAAAGGCACGTGCCAACACGCCCGGCTAATTTTTGTATTTTTAGTAGAGACAGAGGTGCACTGTGTTGCTCAGGTTGGTCTCGAACTCCTGGCCTCATGTGATCTGGCAACCTAGGCCTTCCAAGGTGCTGAAATTACATGCCTGAGCCACTGTGTCCGGCCTGTACATCTTTCTATGGTTATAAATTTGTGTCCCTATAACTTTGTAGCTGCTGATGTCAACAAATGTTAATAAAACTCTGGAACAATCGGTGCAAAAAATTAGAAATGGTTATTTCATGAAGGTATATACTTAAATATATATATTTTGTTTTAAAAATTACTAAAATTTAAATACTAACCATAATAAATTCATAATAAATACAAGTAATAAAATGTCACAGCCTAGAATTCTCCAGAGTCCGGCAAACACAAACCTGACTTCTCCAGCTAATGAGAAAGGAAACCTCTCCCTGCACCGGCTCCTGGGACCTGTCCCGTCCTCAGTGGGTCCCGAACGCCCCCTGGGGGATCCACGCGCCCCTGTAGGGAGGTTTGTGTCTGGGCTCACACTGACCTCCCCTCACTGTGTTTCTGGCACAGTAATACACGGCTGTGTCCTCGGTTTTCAGGCTGCTCATTTGCAGACTGGCGATGCTTTTGGAATCATCTCTTGAGATAGTGAATCTGCCTTTCCCAGACGCGGCGTATTCTGTTCTCCCACCATTAGCTTTGTTTCTCATGAAACCTACCCACTCCGGCCCCTTCCCTGGAGCCTGGCGGACCCAGCTCATGTAGTGGTCACTGAAGGTGAATCCAGAGACTGCACAGGAGAGTCTTAGGGACCCCCCAGGCTGGACCAAGCCTCTCCCAGAGTCCACCAGCTGCACTTCACACTGGACACCTGCAAACACAGAGACACCAAGGTCAGAAACTGCCACACATATCCACTGTTTCTCTCACTCATATCCACTCACACTCATTATCTCTAGTTCTCCATGAATTACCTTTCAAAACAGCTACAAGGAAAACCCAGCTCAGCCAAAATTCCTTGGCCGGTGGTCTGTGTTGAGTGCTGATCACCTAGTGGAAACCTCTGGGAATCCCAGGCTGGGGCTCCTCTCCCAGAGCTGCAGAGTCAGGGCTGGGCTGGTTTTCATCAGGAGAGGGAGGACCCTATTTGCATGTCTCCTACTATATGGCAAGCACTGGGGTGGGACGCCTGAGAAGATGGTCCCCAGATGAGATGACTGTCCCTTGTAGAAATTTGGTGACAATGATGGTATTTGGAAAATATTCTGTCTCATTATAAAATTATGCTGTGATAAACACTTTGAAATGATCACCCTATTTTATTTTTACATACTTGTGTAAATTGTGTTTTATCAGAACCAGTGGTTTCTCCATGTAGAGATGCTCAGTATGTGTCTAAGAGCTGATATCTGGGACGGGTAAACCCTGGTATCTGGGCCTGTGCTCCTCATCACTGGCCCCAATTACTCCCTGAACCAGCTCCAGGACAGAGGTGGACATGCCTAGTGTGGTTTGTGGAACCCATTTCCTGTATTGAGAACATGTGTGTTTTTGCTGCATTCTAGCATTCACCTAAAAATATGGTGAGAACTAAGGTTCAGGCAGATAAATTCTTAAGTATTTCTGAAATTTAATATACATTTTTTCTATCATTCTGTCACTCCTTCTTTGTCTAAGTTTCCATTTGTTCCTTGTAATGAATTTTATAAGTTTTAGTTCGGAGATAATAAACTTTCACATATTTAAAGTGTATAGTTGATAAACATGATGTAACCATCATCATTATCAAGGTGGACAAGAAAATTCTCAACATTTTCTTTTGTTCTTCTATATTCTTCCTCCTTTTCCCTTTCTTTCTTCTACTCATTTCCCTGACAACTACTGATCTTTACATTGCTGCAGATTCAATTTAATTCATCAGAACGTAAAAAATGAAATATCAGGGTATATATTCTTGTTTGGCTTATTTTAGTTAGTGTAAATAATTAGGTGTTTTACCTTGTAGTTATGTATATCAGACATTTACTTATTATAAATGCTGGGTAGTATTCTAGCAAACAAATTTACCCTAACTTTTTTTTATTAAGCAGCTGAACAATATTTGATTTTTTTTTGTCATTCTTAAAAAATCTACTACTAAGCTTGGAAATGTATATAGAAAATGAATATATTTGTCTTATGTTTAGAACTGCACCAACAATAACAGATAAACATGGAAGATGGAACTTTGCAAATTTTCTTTAATACTTTGGATAATTACAGTTTCAAAACCAACAATAAATCTCAAGTTTAGGGATAAGTAAGTTCTCATAGTGATTAACAAAGCCAGGGTTTGAAATTACATATAGAAGAGTCTGGAATATGAAATATAGGCTACTCCAATAAAAAAATACAAATACATATTGGATTGCTTGAAATTGAGTGTGGTAAGTATTTTGTAGTGTGAAATTTTAAGGAACCACATATTAAAAGCTAACCTATCATCTTGAAACCCTTTCCCTGGAGAAGGGGACAGTCATAAAAATCCTTTCTCGAAGTGTCTGTCTGGGAGAAAAGAAGAGCCCACACTTCTAAAATATATTAAGATCCAATTCCTTTATTTCCACTACAGAACTAAGAATTTGCTCTGCCAAGGCAAACCACTGAAACCAGAATCCTAGGGACACTGTTTCAACCCCTCAGGAGTTGAGATGGGAACAGAGGTCTCCACCCAAAGCCCATTGAGAAGCAGCTCCTCTCTCTATATTATGGAATGATAGCCTTAGTCTGCAGGGTAGGGCAGCAGAACTGGAAGGTGGTGGCGTCAATGGAGAACACGAGCTGTGGGAGGGAGCACCTGGGGAAAGCAGGAGGACACTACCCCAGGGGAAGAGGCAAGAACACACAGACCAGCATCTCATCTGGTGGAGGGTGAGAAACACTCTCAAGGTCACGCCCAGACTCAGGGTCACGATGCCTTCCTAGGAATAAGGACCCAGGAATATGGACCCTTTAGTCTAATGCCCTTCAGCAACTGAGAAATTGTCAGTAAATAAAACACTTTAATGCACTTGTTTCTTAATGAATAACACTTGATAAAAGTGGTGGTTATGAAATAATAATTTATATCACTAATACAAATTTTCATTTAGGATATATTCTCCTACCTGATGTAAATCAGCTCAGAAGGCAGAAGTTATTGCACTTAATAGAGCTTGTATATTAACCAAAGACCAGGATTAAATACAGATGTTCTACAGTAGCACAGAATCTAAAATGTGCTGCAAGCAGAGGAAGTTTTTAAATCTTCTGGAAGCCCCGTCAAAATAGACAACAAGAAAAGACACTTTTAAATGAATTCCTACACGTTAGAGACCTGACATATGAATTTGAAACAAATGAAAATAAAGAGAAAAATGAAACATTAGTATGAAAACTGGAATAATGTTCGGGTGCATCATTACATCAAACACTCAATCTTAAGCTGGTGTGTAGTATTATCTAAACATGGAAGGCATCGCCATTGTTCACATCATACAGAATCCATCTCACAATAATCTGGGTATGTTGATAAATTGGCATCTTTAAATAAAAAATTATAAAACTTTAATAAAATATGGAAACTCTCTTGGCCAAGAGTTATCCCACTAGCACTATGACATCACGGTCCCTCCCTCAGGACACATCAGTTACTGTCCTATGACCCGGGAGCTGAAAGATTCATACATTTAGAAATTTTACCCTCATTGCTCACCTTTGTCCTATTGCATGCCTGTGTTACACAATATTGAAAGTAATTTTTGTTTTATATTCACTGCAATCACCGAAAGTTTAATGTTGCCTTTCATGTCATCTTTTAACAGTATTTTGTGATCTTCAACCATGAAATTATGTCCATTAGAAGAAACATCAGGAAAAAAATCTGCTGTTGAATCATATTGGAATAAATATTATCAGGCACTATGAACCAAAATACTGCAGAAAAAAATTCAGGGAGTATTCTTGGGTTGATATTTTGCAACTAAATAATCAGTTCAGACCAGATGTGGTGGCTTATGCCTTTAATTCCACTACTTTGAGAAGCAAAACAGAAGAAGGGGAATCATATGAGACTAGGAGTTTGAGAGCAGCCTGGGCAACATAGAGAGATCCCATTTCTATGAAAGAACTTTTTAAAAAAATCAGCTGGGTTTGGTGATGCACCCCTCTAGTCCTACATAGTCAAGAGGCTGAAACAGAAGGATTGTTTGGGCTGGAAGTTCAAGGTAACAGTGAACTGCACTCCAACCTGTGTGAAAGAGTAAGACCCTATCTCTAATTTTAATAGTAATAGGCAAGAATTGTACACTATTGTAAGGCTACTCAAATAGAAGATATTAAACTGAGAATCCTCAGAAATCCTCTGGTGCTTCTGATGTTTTGGAACAGGCATCTCACCTAAGACATTATAGGCAGATAATCTTAGAGAGTGAAAATTCTCCACAAAAGTCATTGGAACACAACACTTGTCTAATCCCCTGCCCCGTGCCTTTCACGTCTTTCTCCTCATTTTCCTCCTCCTTTTCATTATTATTTGCTTATTCTTAAAATCAGTCTTCTCATTTTGTGTAGACCTGGTTGTTGTCCACCCATATTGGGCTGATCTTTTTTATTCATGATTTTTATAGTTTCTACATAGAATAAGTCATCAGACTATTTTTCTTATGTCTGACTGCTGATGACTTAACACTCATTCCTCCCTCATCTCTTTTCTTTCCCATATGAGGTAAATCTAGTCAGGAATCACAGGAATTCCCTATTTGAAGCCATTTGGAGGTTCACACCCCACAAACTCCTTTCTGTGAGTGAGACCCCTCACTCTGCCTCCACCACCAAACCCCTATAGGAACCCTGAGCCAGTCTCCTTTCTTGCTCGACCAAGCCATTTTGGACATTCCTGAGAGACCAGCACTACTCTTGGCAGACACCTCCAGAGGTAATTAACCTTTCCATATTCACGTGGGGGAGTGTGTGGCACCGACAGATATGACATCCATACTGCATTTTAGTTGTGATATCTTGGCCTATTTATGGTGTCAACTAGAACTGATGCTGTGAGCTTGGTGCCACTGCTCCTCACCACAGAATACACCTGTTCCCTGACCCAACTCCAGAAGAGAGCTGGCATGCCTGGTATGGTTTGTTTACTCCCGTTATGTAATAAAATCATGACATTATGTTGTTGTATTCTAGTGTTTCCCTAGGAATATAGGTAAACTTAGGGTTTATTCATGTGCATATTCTGGAGTCTTTGATTTCTCTTATATATTTAATGAAATCTTTAATTCTGTGTTGAGAAATTTAAAATTTATTCAGTTTGATGAGTGAAGTTCTTATGCCATTGTTCTGTGATTTTCTTTTTTAATATCTTCTATATTTCATTCGTCTCTAACTCATTTTCTACCATATTCTAGGTGTTTAAATTTGTAATAGTTTAATGAGGTGAAAATAGCAAATAGTGGCCCTCCCATAATGTGTATAACTTGAAAAATAGTGACATAACCATTACCTTTCTCAACATAGAAAAAAACTCAACTGTACTCAATATTTCCTTTTGTTTTCCTATATTTCCTGCTTCCAGACCTCCCCTTCTCACACTACGTCCAGAGTCAACTACTGGTTTTCTTTATGTAACATTAGATTGGTTTTCATATAATAGAGTTTATAAAAGTGGAATAGTATGTATGGACTTGTATGTGTTTGTCATATTTTACTCATCATATGTACTTGTGAATTTACCCTTACTTTTGAGTGTAGTCAGCAGTACCTTATTGTAACAATAGGTGTTTTTTCCGGTGAATGAATTTACCACAATGTGTTTATTAATTAAGCTGCTGATTGATATTTGGATTGCTTTCACTATCTGGCTATTATTTTTTTTTTTTAAAGTGGTATTATCTTAGAAAAGTACATAGCTGAGAAACACAACATTCTTATTCTTACAACAATATGAACAGCTGGTAAGCTGGGAAAACTACACTTTAATCTATGGTTTTCAGCACATCAGGTAATCAAAGTTGTAGAATTCTGTGTGTGTGTGAGATTGTGACTGAGAGAGTAGAAGAGAAGAAGGGAAAAAGAAGAGAAAGAGATTGTACATAACTGACCGTAATTTATGAGGTGCTCAAATAAGTACAGGGACTCAGAGTCTTAAGGGAAAAGGTCCACGTAAGATGGAGAGGATGACTTGATGCACCTGCATATGGTTATATATTTGTATAAATGACACTTTCTAATAATACAAAGAATCATGTACGTGAGAATAAACTAGGTGTCTAGTGGTGAAATATAATGATGATGCCAAATCCCATCTCCAGCACCTTTTCCCTGCAATTACACCTTCCTTGGTGTGTGTCCTGAGTGCCTCCTAGTGTCATGAGCGTCTCCTGTTGCTCCTGAGCGGCCCTGCCAGGAGGTTTGTGTCTGGGCTCACAATGATTTCCCCTCACTGTGTTTTTTTAATAAGAATTCATGACTGTGTACTTGTTGTTCAGGTCGCTCAGCTGTAGGAAAAACTGTTTTTTCGCATGTGGATCTGGAGATGGTGCCTGGACTCCTCTTGAGGAGTGGGTTAGGTTGTGCACTCCATCATGAGCTGTGCACCTGATCCAGTCCAGTTTCTTCCCTGGCGGCTGATGGATCCAGATCCAGCAGGAAGCACTGGTTGTGATGGAGAATACAGAGATGGCACAGATGAGGGAGAGGGTCTGTGAGGGCTTCACAAGTCCAAGAGTGCGCTGAGAAACACAGTTGTCGGCATGCACAGGTTCTGAACAGCACGTTGAAATTCACAAAATATGCACATTTTGATGCATAAATAAAAACAGGACTGTATTGGCAATAATATATAGAAACAGCTCAGAAATAAACTGATATATCTATGGCAAATTGATTTTCAGCATGAAAACCCACAATACACAATGGATAAATCATAGTCTGTCTCTAAGAGGATGTTAGAAAAACTGGATCTACACATGCAAAGAATTAAGAATTTTAGTTTAGAATAAACACAAAAATCAACTCTAAATGGGATAGATTGTTAAATGTATGGCTTGTAATTGTAAAATTTCCCCTACCCAGAAAATAATAAGAATGATTTCCTGTATTTCATATTAAAGTCACAGACAACAAAAGCAGAATTGAACAAGTGGAACTACATCACAACAAAAAGATTTTGCAAAACATGGAAAAAATTCCAACCAACAGAATGGGAATATAATTGCAAGTCATGCATCTGAAAAAGTGTTAATATCCACAGTATACATGCAACTTCTACAACTCATTAGCAAAATCATAATCGTCTGATCTTAAAATGGTCAGTTTTATACCTTAAAAAAATTACGAACTTAGATCTCATGTCAAAGATTCTTCCCTCTGGGTAATGGAAAGTTTTATGGTACACTTGATTAGGGTAGACTTTGTAGTTATTCAATCCAAAATTAATATATGTGGTGTTATCCTGGTGCAGTTGCTGACACCTGTAATCCCAGCACTTTGAAAGGCTGAGTTGGTACCAGTACCATGCTGTTTTGGTTACTGTAGCCTTGTAGTATAGTTTGAAGTCAGGTAGCGTGATGCCTCCAGCTTTGTTCTTTTGACTTAGGATTGTCTTGGCAATGCAGGCTCTTTTTTGGTTCCATATGAACTTTAAAGCAGTTCTTTCCAATTCTGTGAAGAAACTCATTGGTAGCTTGATGGGGATGGCATTGAATCTATAAATTACCTTGGGCAGTATGGCCATTTTCACGATATTGATTCTTCCTATCCATGAGCATGGTATGTTCTTCCATTTGTTTGTGTCCTCTTTTATTTCACTGAGCAGTGGTTTGTAGTTCTCCCTGAAGAGGTCCTTTACATCCCTAGTAAGTTGGATTCCTAGGTATTTCATTCTCTTTGAAGCAATTGTGAATGGAAGTTCATTCATGATTTGGCTTTCTGTTTGTCTGTTACTGGTGTATAAGAATGCTTGTGATTTTTGCACATTAATTTTGTATCCTGAGACTTTGCTGAAGTTGCTTATCAGCTGAAGGAGATTTTGGGCTGCGCGACAATGGGGTTTTCTAAATACACAATCATGTCATCTGCAAACAGGGACAATTTGACTTCTTCTTTTCCTAACTGAATATCCTTTATTTCTTTCTCTTGCCTGATTGCCCTAGCCAGAACTTCCAACACTATGTTGAATAGGAGTGGTGAGAGAGGGCATCCCTGTCTTGTGCCAGTTTTCAAAGGGAATTTTTCCAGTTTTTGCCCATTCAGTATGATATTGACTGTGGGTTTGTCACAAATAGCTCTTATTATTTTGAGGTACGTTCCATCAATACCGAATTTATTGAGCATTTTTAGCATGAAGGGCTGTTGAATTTTGTCAAAGGCCTTTTCTGCATCTATTGAGATAATCATGTGGTTTTTGTCTTTGGTTCTGTGTATATGCTGGATTACGTTTATTGATTTGCGTATGTTAAACCAGCCTTGCATCCCAGGGATGAAGCCCACTTGATCATGGTGGATAAGCTTTTTGATGTGCTGCTGGATCCGGTTTGCCAGTATTTTATTGAGGATTTTTGCATCGATGTTCATCAGGGATATTGGTCTAAAATTCTCTTCTTTTGTTGTGTCTCTGCCAGGCTTTGGTATCAGGATGATGTTGGCCTCATAAAATGAGTTAGGGAGGATTCCCTCTTTTTCTGTTGATTGGAATAGTTTCAGAAGGAATGGTACCAGCTCCTCCTTGTAACTCTGGTAGAATTCAGCTGTGAATCCATCTGGTCCTGGACTTTTTTTGGTTGGTAGGCTATTAATTATTGCCTCAATTTCAGAGCCTACTATTGGTCTATTCAGGAATTCAGCTTCTTCCTGGTTTAGTCTTGGGAGAGTGTAAGTGTCCAGCATGGTACTGGTACCAAAACAGAGATAAAGACCAATGGAACAGAACAGAGCCCTCAGAAATAATACCACACATCTACAGCCATCTGATCTTTGACAAACCTCAGAAAAACAAGAAATGGGGAAAGGATACCCTATTTAATAAATGGTGCTGGGAAAATTGGCCAGCCTTAAGTAGAAAGCTGAAACTGGATCCTTTCCTTACTCCTTATACGAAAATTAATTCAAGATGGATTAGAGACTTAAATGTTAGACCTAATACCATAAAAGCCCTAGAAGAAAACCTGGGTAATACCATTCAGGACATAGGCATGGGCAAGGTCTTCATGTCTAAAACACCAAAAGCAACGGCAACAAAAGCCAACATTGACAAATGGGATCTAATTAAACTAAAGAGCTTCTGCACAGCAAAAGAAACTACCATCAGAGTGAACAGGCAACCTACAGAATGGGAGAAAATTTTTGCAATCTACTCATCTGACAAAGGGCTAATATCCAGAACCTACAAAGAACTCAAACAAATTTACAAGAAAAAAACAAACAACCCCATCAAAAAGTGGGCAAAGGATATGAACAGACATTTCTCAAAAGAAGACATTCATACAGCCAACAGGCACATGAAAAAATGCTCATCATCACTGGCCATCAGAGAAATGCAAATCAAAACCACAATGAGATACCATCTCACACCAGTTAGAATGGCAATCATTAAAAAGTCAGGAAACAACAGGTGCTGGAGAGGACGTGGAGAAATAGGAACACTTTTACACTGTTGGTGGGATTGTAAACTAGTTCAACCATTATGGAAAACAGTATGGTGATTCCTCAAGGATCTAGAACTGGAAGTACCATATGACCCAGCCATCCCATTACTGGGTATATACCCAAAGGATTATAAATCATGCTGCTATAAAGACACATGCACACATATGTTTATTGCGGCACTATTCACAATAGCAAAGACTTGGAATCAACCCAGATGTCCATCAGTGACAGACTGGATTAAGAAAATGTGGCACATATACACCATGGAATACTATGCAGCTATCAAAAAGGATGAGTTTGTGTCCTTTGTAGGGACATGGATGCAGCTGGAAACCATCATTCTCAGCAAACTATCACAAGAACAGAAAACCAAACACCGCATGTTCTTACTCATAGGTGGGAACTGAACAATGAGATCACTTGAACTCGGGAAGGGGAACATCATACACTGGGGCCTGTCATGGGGAGGGGGGAGGGGGGAGGGATTGCACTGGGAGTTATACCTGATGTAAATGACGAGTTGATGGGTGCTGACGAGTTGATGGGCGCAGCACGCCAACATGGCACAAGTATACATATGTAACAAACCTGCACGTTATGCACATGTACCCTAGAACTTAAAGTATAATAATAAAAAATTTAAAAAAATAAATAAAAAAAGAAAGGCTGGGTTGGGTGGATCATCTGAGGTCAGGAGTTTGAGACAAGTCTGACCAATATGATGAAACCCCATCTCCACTAAAAATACAAAAATTGGCCAGATGTGGTGGCATGTGCCTGTAGTCCCAGCTACTCTGGAGGCTGAGGCAAGAGAATTGCTTGAACCCGGGAGGTGGACGTTGCAATGAGCTGAGATCGTGCAATTGAACTCCAGCCTGGGTGACAGAGTGAGACTCCATCTCAAATATATATATATATACACACATACATATATATATATGGTTCTGAATTTACTTAATAGATGTTATTAAAACTGTCATCAGTTGACTCTAGGTTAGGTAGATTGTCAATGATAAAATGAGTGGACCAGATTCCATCGGAGCAGAACTGGATAAAATTAAATTCCATGGAATTAAATTCCATGGTAATTCGGCAGCTTCACCTTTCTCTGGGACTTCCAGCCTGCACTTATTTATAGATGATCTTATAGACATTGGATATTCCTAGACATCTCCAAAGTCTGTCATCCTCTACGTCTCACAGAAATGTGGCATGTCCACCTGTAGCTTGTCAACCCTGAATAACAGACATAAAGAGATTTTAAAATGTGATAACATTTATTCTAGGATGTGCATTGCAATGGAAATATGTATGGGTGCATTCAGGTTGGTAAAGGAAGATAAAGAATTAAGGAAAAATGAGGAGAGTTACATCAGCTGTTTTGAGACAATTATCCTGGGCTAGAAGGATCAATAACAGGGGTAACATCACTGTAAGGTTGAACAAGCAGTTGTTGGGCAGATATACTTGGAGAAGTAATTCTTTTAAGGTTGTGATGGCTTTTGTGCAAGGTTGTGGCGGTGCAGAGTCTATGATAGTTCTTGTTATCAGGAACATGTGCGTTAGAACCCTCCTTCATGGCCTTCCCCAGATTCATTCGTTAGGGTTTTAACACAAGTGGCTCCATCTTGATTCTAATAAATTTCACAAGCTCTTTCTAACACTACTTCTGAAGCAGATGACTCTGACGGCTTGAACAGGGTTAATTCCACACATCCACATCCCATTTTGATAAAATAAGTTTATCCCCTTCACTATTATCAGCCAACTGCATTCGCAGATGAGTCTACACACAACACAGTGGAGGGTCCTGAGCAGATGGGGAGGGAGGGAAGTCCCATCAGCCTTTCCCATGTGGCTGCAGGAGCCACAGCCTGAGCCCCACCTGAGCTCCAAGAAAATGCCTTGAGCCCTGGAATGTAGACCACAGAGACCATCTGTTTCTTTTTCAGGAAGCAGGGAAAGCAAATAAAAAAGGGAGAACAAACACTCCAAAGAAAGAACATGGATAGGGAGCGAAGGAGCACCAGGTCAGTGCTGATGCTGATTGGATTTAGTGTCAGGAGAAGGGTCAGATGAGAAACCTGTGAGCTTCTACATGACACTGACCCTGGCCCAGCCTTTCTATTGACTGCTATCAGAGTCCTTAGCTAAAGACTGTTCTAGTCCAGGAATCTCCCTGAGGATTCTGTACTGGGCATGATTGGAGACGACTCACCAGGCACCCCTGAGCTTCCTCAGGACTCTGATCTTGGTGGCCATAGTTGAGGCCTTTTCATCTCAGTAAACGTCAATCTGCATTTGGTGCATGTGAGAATAGGTCCTCATATTAAAATACTTTTAAAAATATGTAGAGATGACATTAGGAAGCACAGAATTCTAAACTTAGAGAGGTTCACTGGAGAAACCGTGAGGAGAAGACGAGGTCCCACATCCTGACAGGAAATCAGCCTCTATAGCACCTGCCTCTGGGGTTGACTCTGATCAGTGGGTCCTGAGCAGCCCCTGCAGCTGATTTCCCCTGAACGTTTCTGCAGGGAGGTTTGTGTCTGGGCTCACACTGACCTCCCCTCACTGTGTGTCTCGCACAGTAATAGACAGCCGTGTCCTCGGCTCTCAGGCTGTTCATTTGCAGATACAGTGTGTTCTTGGCGTTGTCTCTGGAGATGATGAATCGGCCCTTGACAGAGTCTGGGTACAATGTGGTACTACCGCTACCAGTGCTAATACTTGAGACCCACTCCAGCCCCTTCCCTGGAGCCTGGCGGACCCAGTCCATGTAGTGGTCACTGAAGGTGAATCCAGAGGCTACACAGGAGAGTCTCAGGGACCCCCCAGGCTGTACCAAGCCTCCCCCAGACTCCACCAACTGCACTTCACACTGGACACCTGCAAACAAGAAGAAACCCCAGTCAGAAACTTCCACATGTATCCACTGTTTATCTCACTCTTATCCACTCACACTCAATTTCAATAGTTCTCAATGAATTACCTTTTAAAATAGCAACAAGAAAAACCCAGCTCAGCCCAAACTCCATGATGCGTCCTCTGTGCTCCGTCCTTATCACCAAATGAAAACACCTGAAAATGCCAGGTCTGGGCCTCCTCTCCCAGAGCTGCAGGGTCAGGGCTGGGCTGGTTTTCATCAGCAGAGGGAGGGCTCTATTTGCATGTCTCCTACTATTTAGCAAGCTCTGGGATGAGAGGCCTGAGGAGACAGTGGGGCTAAGAGCATGAGGAGTGTCCTGGGGGAGATTTGTGATATTGGTAGCATTTAGAAACTGTGGTTTGTTATTGAAAGTTTGTTCTGTGATAAAATATTAAAACCTATAAAACTTATAATTTTGTAATTTCTATTTTAAAACAGTGGTATTGAGATACAATCGATCTACATAAACTGTGTATATTAAGTTAGCACCAATCATCTTTTATTTTTACATATGAAGAGGATACATGGTATGTGGTATCAATGTCATTTCCATGTTACAGATGAAAAATTCCTAGCAAAAGCACAGATGGGTTGTGCAATGTCCCCAGTGCTCACATTTGGTCAGAGTGAGCCTGGGTATCTGGACCTGTGCTTCTCACCACTGGACCTGACTGCTCCCTGAACCAAGCCCAGCACACAGGGGTCGCAGCTAGTGAGGTTTTCAGAACCTCTTCTCTGTAATGAGAACACGGTGTGATGTGTATGCACTGTTGTGATTACCTAACAATTGTAAAGAAAAGCACATTTCCTACAGTTTTATTTTCTTGGGTGTCACGCATTTTCTCATGTTAATGTCTATCTTTCTATCAATCTTTATTGAAAAAATTGTCCACTTATTTGCAATACTCGTATTGAGGCATTATTGTTGTGTAATAAATGTTGCTTAATTAAAGTGTGCATTTTAATAAGCTCTGAAGTCGAGCATGGTCTTACATACCAGTATTCCCAGCTATGTACGGCAGCAGAAGGAGGGTTGGTGGAGACCCAGGGTCTGAGGCTGCAGAGAGCTATGATCTCACCACTGAGATCCAGCTCGGATGACAAAGCAAGATCATGTCTCCAAAGGAAAAAAATGCAATTTCACATGTGCTCACCTGTGCTTCCCAAAAAACAATCAAGGTAACGATGAATTACACTTAAAAGTTTCCCTGGCTTCCTCCAATTCCTGCCTCCCAGTCATTTTTCTCTCACCATACTGAGTCAGTCCCTCACGTTTGTTACTTCAGATCTATTTTTCAAGATTTGGTTAAAGAGAAATCTTACAGTTTCTATTTCATTTGTGTGGCTTCTTGCTCAGCATAATACTTGAGAGTCAGTAATTTGGTTGTGTATGAGGAATGTGTTCATTGTAATGAAGAACAGAATTCCAGTTAATGAGTGTGCCCCTGCTATTTACAAAGCTCCTTAACATTTTTGTTATTTCCAGTTTCTGAGTGTTACAAATAAAGCTTCTACTCAGCCTGGAGATGCAGGCATCCAAGAGAAAAAAAAATGTATTATTTTTACAACTAAACTTACTGAGCTGCAAATTAGCACATTTTCTTTAAAACATCAGATTATTGATGTTATAGGACAAACAAGGGACCTTACATCTTGTGAAACTCAGTGACCTGCAGGAACAAACAGGAAGAGAATATGACCTTATCTGGGGCAGAGGCCAGCAAATGTCATGTAAGTGAATGCAGGATTAACTTAGACATATTCTTCAGATTGTTTAGAGTTGAGTATAGTAAAGAAGTTATTGTTTAAATTATCAGAGGACATACAACTGAGGATTCCTACTGCTATTGAAACCTTTTCTGCCAGGACTGAGGAGACATCACAAAAATCTCCAGCCTCTCCCTCCCAAGATGTTTCTGTGTAGGAAAGTGGAACAGCAGCTGTGGCTGAAATGCATCCAGACCCACCTCCCCTGCCACCACAACTTTACCAAATAATTAACATACAGGGGCAAAACCACTAACACCTCAGTGTTACAGGCACTGGAGGAACTCATAGAAACTGGGATGGAAGGAAGAAAAGCTCTGAAGCTCTGTCCATTCTCTTAGGAATGACAGTCTCATATCCCATCTCCTCTCTCTTCCCTCTGGAAAAACAGCCTCATCCTGCTGCCAAGGGCAGAAAAGAGGAAGCTGAAGACATCAGTGGGAAGACATAGTGGCTGCTGGAAGAAGATCTGGGAACAAACAAGAAGACCCTCTACCCGGGAATGGGAGGAAGATGCCTGGATCAGCATCACACCTGCAGGAGGGGCAGGGATACTTGGAAGGACACACCGAGTCGGGACTGTGATGTCTGCCTGGAGTATGGCTCCCTCAGAAGGACAGAGAATGTCCGTTCAGTGCAACCCCTCCCACCACATTGACAATTGTCAGGTCCTTGTGGCTCTGGGATGACCAGGGGGACCTGAAAGACAGAGTCTTTCAGGATGGCACAAGATTAAGGCCCAAAGCCAAGCAGGAAACAAAATTAAGATTTCACTGAATGAATCTGAGTGTCTGGTGGCTGCAGAGGAAACCCACAGCAATTCTGGCACCCACTGCAGTAAGGACTTTCAGATGTAGTCCTGAGTAGTTTCGCAGTTTTCTACAGTAAAGGCACAGAAGAGATAGGGCATGATCATCTACAAAAAACTCATAAAACAAATTGTGATCATCTACAAAAATGCAGAAGTCATAAAGCAAATAATTAGCTGACATAAGGAATCTGATAGAAGTATCTGTGGAACGTAAATTTTGAAATAACTTGCATAAATACTTTGAAACATTTACACTTGATCCCATAGAAGGTCTCTGTGTAACTTCATAAGAAATTGCCAACATGTGCTTATTTTAATAACTAATGTTTGTTAATATCATGCTTGTGGATGTAACAAAGACCACAGAGTAGGTTCTGTTAGAACTATTAATAAAAAGCCAAATTTGCAAAATATTTAGAGAGATTTATTCTGAGCCAAATGTGAGGGCCATGCCCTGGGACACAGTCCCAGAAGATCTTGAGAACATGTGCCCAAAGTGGCTTGATTGCAGCTTCAATTTAATAACATCAATTGATACATGTGAGATATGTGTTGACTTGGTCAATAAAGACAAAACCACTAGAAGTGAGGCAGTGTGGGAGGGGATTACAGCTTACAGGTGGATTCAAAGATTTTCTGATTGGCAATTGATTGAAAGACTTAAGTTTTTTATCTAAAGACCTGAAATCAGTATAACAAAGTGTCTGGGTTAAGATAATGGGTTTTGGAGAACAAGATTCTTATTACTGAAGGAGTCTCTTATGTGGCCACCCTTAGAGACAATAGATGACAAATATTTTCTATTAAGACCTTTAAAAGATGCTGGACTCTTAGCTGATCCCTTCAGGATAACAAAAGACCTGGAAAGGGAAGGAGATTCTCTGCAGAATGTAAATTTCTCTCACAAAAGATAACTGTGCAGGGCGATTTTAAAATATGTCATAGAAATACATTTTAGGGTAAAAGCCTTTGATTCATTTCAAGGCCTGCTCTCTGTCATATGATGCTATTCTTGAGTCAGGTTGGAATTTGGTATCTTACTTCTACAAAGAATCTGTTTTCTGAGCCTTGAGTTCTCTGTTTTCATGAAAATGCTGGCTAGTTGTGCTTGAATTCTAAAGGGAGGAGTGCATGATGAGGCATTTCTGATCCTCTGTTTCTAACATGACCTGAGCTAGTTTTTCAAGAGTCTCTGGAACTCCTTAGTGAAGAGAAAGGGTCCATCCAATCAGTTGGGGTGCTTAGAATTCTGCTTTTACTTCATAGGATGTATATGAGACTTCTCCTAGTCAGGGGTATGGGAAAAAAATTTACTGAGGCAATCACATTGAAGGTGAGACATGAAAGATGGTCTCAGATTCCTCCCTGCAATCCTTTTCTCCTGACAGTAGAAGAAGAAAACTTACCAGAAACAAATGTTAGCATTTCTTTTATGTTCAAAATCGTCACCCATTAGGAAAAGAGTTAAAGTTGGGAGACTTCCCTTTAGACACAAGTAGTCTAGCTGATATCTAAAGTCATTTACAAGCACAAAGATTCTGATTAGTTTACAGATTATGCAGAACATCCCATCTAATGGGAATCTGCACTTAGCTGGATCCCCATGCCTTGGTGTTTTTTTGTTTTTTTTTTTTAATGTTTAATTTATGTAGATACGTAATCGTTCAAAACCTGTTTATGCTACATGTTATATTTTGATAAAAGAATATTATGTGCAGTGATCAAATCTGGATAACTGGGATATCCTTCATCTCAATCATTGATTATTTCTTTGTGTTAAGCACATTCTAAATCTTCTCTTCCAGCTATTTTGAAATATACAATAAATTATTAACTGTAGTTGTCTATGTGCCATTTCAGCATTCCCACCATCAAGTGGTGAAAGTTCCTGTTTTATAACTTACTCATCACCATTTGGTATTGTCTATATTGTGTATTTTACATATTCTATTAGGTTAGTAGGATTTTTTCAATGTTAAATATACATGTACCTAATGAAAATCCAGTGGATCACTTTTTATATTTATTTTTAGATGCAGTTTCTGTTCAGGTCTTTGCCCATTTTAAATTTAAATTGTGTGGTTTTGTTGTTGTTCAATTGTAAGGTAATTTGTATATTTATGATAAAAGTCCTTTTCCAAATATTTGATTTGGAAGCAAATTCTCCAGATCTATGTCTTATCTTTTCACTCTCAGGTAAGGGTTTATTTTCAAAGGCCTAGGTTAGTTTATCCATCTATGAAAAGAGGATAATTGGCCGGGTGCACTGGCTCAAGCCTGTAATCCCAGCATACACGGGAAGATCACCTGAGGTCAGGAGTTAGAGACCAGCCTGGCCAACATGATGAATGCCTGTCTCTACTAAAAATACAAAAATTAGCCGGGTATGGTGGTGGGTGCCTATAATCTCAGCTACTTCGAGGGCTGAGGCAGGAGAATTGCCAACCCAGGAGGCAGAGGTTGCAGTGAGCCGATATCACACCATTGCACTGCAGACTGGGAGGAAACAGTGAGACTCCATCTTAAAAAAAAAAAAAAAAAAAGACAGAAAAGAGGATAATTGTAATTCTAAATTCTTGGAATTATTAGAATAATAATGTAGCTTGAAATTATTCCAGTATCTTGAATATGTGTCAGTTTTGGTATAACACCGGTGAGAAAAATTTGTAGAGTGTTCTGTGTAGACCAGAAATCAGAAGGTGATAAAGGAACAATTAGATTTGAATAATCCAGAGAGATGAAGTGTATATGGTATTCATCTCCTTTTGTTCTCTAGGAAGAGAAAATGGATAGATGACATCTCCTTGTGAAATTGGACAAAATGGTTTTAAGATACTTATGAAAGAAAGTTGCAAATACAGTCTCTCAGGTGATGATCTGACACAGGGCTGTGGAGGGGATGGTGGCCGCCGGTGGTTGCTGTCAGTCACATGGTTGATTGGTTTGCCCACTGTTTTGTCCATGAGAGATATTAGACTGTGATGTACTACATGCAGGCGAGTTTCTTAATCTCAGAGGAGGAGAGAAACACGAGAAAACAGAAGACGGGAAAATTGAAGATCTCCCTACAGCAAGCACATTCCATGGAGGAGCGCTTGTCACTGAGAGACCCAGGGATATGCAGGGAGTGGAGAGGAGTTTGGGGGATATTATTCATGAAAGGACTGATCCAACCTCGTCGACGTCCCCATGGAAGGAGGGGTTAAATATTTGTTCACAGATAATGGTGTGTTATGTCAGGATTCCCACAGGTTTCAGATATAGTTTCTAATAACAAGTGTCATACTTTGTTTAGAACTGATTTTTCTTGTATTTTCCCCCTCTAGGCAGCACCACAGAAGAATGTTCTCAGAATCCTTCCTGATCCTCTATGAGTTCCTGGTGCAGCTCCTGGAGAATAAGCTTGCATGGGGAGGGAACCCTCCTCATGTGCAGCCGTGAGGCTGTCCCGTCACCTCACCCACCAGTGTCCTTCAGTCACTTCCTGAACAGTTATGAGTTAACCTTCCTGAAACATGTGGTATTTGGCAGTGTCTTTCCCAGGTAAGAAAATACTTCCGTTCTGTTTATTCCTGCAGGTCCCTGCCCCTTTCTGGAGCACGGGCTGCCGTTGAGTGTGTGGTGGTGGATAACTGGTGGGAGGAGGTTTGTGAGCATCTTGTCGCCTTCCCGAGTGCGCCCCTCATGGGGTTGACACTGACAAGCGCGCGATGGGCTTGCTCAGCTGGAGGATGACAGGTACTTTTGTAACCTGTGACCCCAGGGAGGCTCTCCCGCTGCAAGACCAATGAGACTCAGGCCTCTGGCTAAAGTGCAGCCAGCAAAGGATACAGTGCCCAACCCTGAGAGCTCCTTCCAGGTGCCCAACCACTTTGTAAAGGAAGCTGTTGTTCCTGCCTGGATCCCATGCATGTGTTTGCATTTTCTGCACAAAGTGCTTTATCCAGAAACACTCCCCAAGAGCTTATAGTGTTTTGAATCCAACTGAAGGGCATTATTTACGAAGTCCCTCACGAGGAGTCTCCACTGCTCGTTAAATGACATTAATTATAGGATTCACCAGAAGCTGCTGGCCTTTTAGTTGCACAGACCTGCCTCTACTCCAGCAGTCCCAATCTTTTTGGCACCAGGGAATGATTTTGTGGATGACAATTTTTCCATGGATAATGGAGGCAGGTAGTTACGGAATGAACCTGCTCCACCTGCAGTCATCAGACATTGGATTCCCATAGACAGCGTGCAACCTAGATCCCTCACATGCATAGTTCACACTAGAATTCGGCTCCTAGGATAATCTAATGCGCAGCTGATCTGACAGGAGGCGGAGCTCAGGCAGTGATGCTCACCCACCGCTCACCTCCTGCTGTGCGACCTGCGTTCTCTCAGGCTGCTGACCAGTACTGGTTCACTGCCTAGGGGCTGGGGACCCCTGCTGTAAATGCCTGCAGGCCTTATCCTCTTGGTAGGGGCATAGAAAACCAGGAGTCAGATAAGCTCTAAATCAATCTACATTTTATGGATTCTTGAGGAAACAGTGAAAGGAGGAATGTCCCCACTCACTTTCCCTCTACCTGGCATCATTTCATGTAATGCACTAGAAGAACCCGGGGTGCTTCAAGATAGCTTAGGCTTGTTACACCAGGGACCACCAGAAAAGGAGACAATTAATGTGTCCATGTGGGTTCATCTGTTGCAAGTTATTTATTACTTCAGTGCAGGGTGTTGATCACAGAGAAGGCTGTGCATGTCTTGGGCGGGAGTATGTGGGAACTGTGTTTATTCTACTCAAATTTGCTGTAATCCTAAAAATGTTTTAAAATAAATTTAATGTAAATGGGACTGCCAAAGACATTTTGGTAGAAATGTCGGCCACTTTTTAGAAATTATGTTTAGTCTTACCATGTGATCAAGCAATCCTGCTCCAAATGATTGATCCATTTGATTTTAAAATTTATGTCCTCACAAAGGAATGTTTGCATCAGCCTGATTGATGGCTGCCTTTCCCACTCTGTGAATGTTACTTATAGGGTGAAAGTTGAAAAGATTATTTCCTATATGATTGGAATGTATATATCTTTCTATTTCTACTTTTACTCAGTGACTTAACCCATCTTCTAAATAATTTAGACCTCATAAATCCTGTCATCTTTACAGCCCCATCACAGCTGCCTCCTCCCTCAGGGTTTCTGACACTCTCAGGATGTGGTTTTCACACTGTGTCTGTTGCACAGTAATACATGGCCGTGTCCTCAGATCTCAGGCTGCTCAGCTCCATGTAGGCTGTGTCTGTAGACGTGTCCGCGGTGATGGTGACTCTGTCCTGGAACTTCTGTGCGTAGTCTGCTTCACCATCTTCAGGATCAACACGTCCCATCCACTCAAGCCCTTTTCCAGGAGCCTGTCGCACCCAGTGCAGGTAGTAGTCGGTGAAGGTGTATCCAGAAGCCTTGCAGGAGATTTTCACGGAGGCCCCAGGCTTCTTCACCTCAGCCCCAGACTGTACCAGCTGGACCTCGGAGTGGGCGCCTGTGGAGAGGACAGAGGAGTGAATGAGACACCACTTCACTGGACCCAGTCCCCTCATCAGCCCTGGAACTGAGGATTCTCTTACCTGTAGCTGCTGCCACCAAGAGGAGGAGCCTCCAGGTCCAGTCCATGGTGAGGTGCTGTGCTCTGGGGCTTCTGTAGGGGAGGGATGTGGTTGTTGTGTGATGCTCTCTGGGCAAGGACAGATCTGTATTTACTTCGGTGGACACCAGTGCATTTGCATATTCATGAGGCAGGTATTTCATAACTCAAGCCACCCCATCCTGGGGAAGAAGATAGGTGACACACGGCCCACTCCACAGTGGGATGCTGAGCTCCATGACCTGAACTTGTTTAATGATATTTGTCATCTGACATGCTTAGAAGTCCATGAAGACAGAACTCCTCTTACAGAAAACCAGAATCTCACAGGACATTGTCCTCAATGTGATTCCTTTTTCACATGGCACACTGACAACCTGAACTTTCCTGGGCCTTGCCCTCTGCACATCTAACTTCTGGGATGAGTGTGTCTCCCGATAGTAACACCCATTGAATTAATAAAAGCACCCCTCAATTCCTAATGATAAATACATTTGAAAGGCCTAGACATTTCTTCTTTTAAATATGGTTTGCATTAGGTAAAGGCTGTGTATGCAAGAGAATACTAAAGACACATCAGTACTTGCTAAATTCTTATTTAAATTTTATGTCATTATTGCTTTGAAATAAGGAATATTCAATCCCTGAGAGAAAACTCCTCCCCAACCTCCTGTGCACCTGCCCCAGAGCTGGATCCTGTGCTGGGTGCATCCTGAGCACCCTCTGCAGCTCACCTAATGCCCTGCAGGGAAGTTCCTTTCTGGGCTCACAGAGCATTTTTCTCCCAATGTCTCAAGCTCAATGTGACGTGACTGTGCCCTGGCTCTGAATGCTCCTTCAGGGACAGCAACTACTTCTCACACCACTTCCTACAATAGAAAATAGACCTTAGGAAACCTAACAAAGCCTACAGGGAGACCTCGGCACAGCAAGCAAGGAATGACTAAAGCCACCAGGGAACCCCTTCCCTGGAGCTCCAGATGCACTGATACAGTCCAGACACACGTTGAGTCCAGGAACTGATGGGGACTTTGGGGCAGACCTTTTTTTTTTTTTTTGGATTCTGTGGTCGAAGTTCACATCAGATTATAATTTTACACACAAACCCTGTGTCTCAAGGTCCACCCCCCAACACACACACACTCACAGTGGCATATTTGCGCAGTAACAAGCCTCAGATTTGCCCTCCTTCCTAGTATCTTGTCAATGAAAAGTGCTTCCAGCACTGGCCCCAGTCCTGGTTATGTTTGTGGTTGTTGTTTTTGTTGCTTTGTTTTTCCAGACAGAACTAAAGTAAGCTCAGTAACGCTGGAGATTCAGAAGGTGCCTTCACGTTTTCTTGGCTAGTTCTCACCTGAGAACCCTGCAGATGTCCTGTGAGAGGTATATCTAAGGTCACTGAGGGAGGGGTACTGACCTTGTTCCCGAAGGTGTTGGTCTCAGAGGCTTTAAATCACTTTACTGTCCTTGACTTTTTCTCTCCCTCTGCCTTTGGTTTCCCTTAGTTCTAGTCCTTAGACAGAGTCTGTATGTTGCCACACTTTTCTCTTTAATCCAGATTAATCCTGTTGGTGAGGAGGTGATGTGGTGGGCAGGGGAGCAGTATATATTCTTGAAATTGAATTCCAGTGTTTTCTTGCTGTTCTTTCTCTGTGCTGCTCCCCTTACAAGGAGTCTCCAGTGATACAGCTGATTTTCCTCTATCCTCCGCTCCCCCTCCTGACTGAAGCATCCACAGATTATTCTCTTGAATCTGACCCCAGTTGTTTTATTAATTATAGCCCTTTTCATGACACAGGAAGGCTAAGGTGAAGCTGTCTTGGATGGAAAATAATCCCTTCCCCTCATATAGAATAAAGATCTTGAAAAGTATTTTTTATCTGTAGGGTCTGTCTGGAGAAAATTCTGGGGTATTTATCAGAGTATAGCTCTCCTGATGACAGAGCCATGAGGGAATCTGTTTGGATTCTCATCTTGAAAATCCAGAAGTTTCTGGAGGGAAATTCCGTCAAAGTGTGGGGTGTGCAGCCTCCCAGGAGATCTTACCCTTTCCCTGTCCACATCTTCCTCCAGGCATTTATGGAATTACCATCTAACTGTTCCCACCAGCTTGTGCTGTCAACTGAAGAATCAACCAATTTATCAATTTAGAAAAGAGACTTTATTTCTGAGAAAGGGTTGAAGCTGCAGGATGGTCCCCTTAACGGGCTGGGAAGCAAAGCCTCCCACAGAGACTGTGAGCAGACACTTCAAGGGAGGGAAAGATGAGAAATGAATTCATGCGAATGGATTGGCCAAGTGTACACGCTCAGCAGGCTATAGAAGGAGCTGTGGATATTCATATCGTGGGGAGGCGCTCATATCTAATAAGGAAACACACATGTTACCTGCATTTCAGGTGCGCTTTGGGGTGAGCACTTAAGAACTGAGTGAATTACAGTCGGGCCCGGTACATCAAAAGGGCTTTGTACAGGGTCAGAAAGACACACGGTACACAGCCTTTGTGATCTGGCCAGGAGAATCCATGGTCAGTGATCTCTTATCAGGAGAAAGTTACTGAAATCAGTCTCTTCTCCAATCAAAGCTCTATTTATGGCTTGTGGAACGAGTGCACAGTTATGCAGTGTCTGGAGTTCCATGAGCTGCAAATGTTTTAATATTGATTATCTCAGTACCAGTACTTGTTTAGCTGTTAAAAAGCCCTGTGGAAGTTACAACATAATCTATGTTTTAAGTGTAGGGGTGAGTGACTTAATCCTTGCCTGGCGTATAATTAGGTCTCATTTGTTGTTTGGTATCTTATTGCCACAGAAAGTTTGTTCCATCAGTCTGATGATCTCTATTTCAACGTCTTTGTAGTTTTGGGGTCCTGGTTTCCCTGCAATTTCACTTATTCAGCAGATCCAAGAAATCATTGATAATTAATTTTCCACGCTTATATTCTTGTAAGAATGTGGGTGATGACTGACATGCTCTTTACATATTAAAGCAGAAACTAGAAGTAGCTTCAGAGATCACCAGTGACCTGACACAAGCAGCAGGAGTCTCGTCTCATGAAGTATAAGTGGCACCACACAGATGTTGCTGAGCATGCAGGGACACAGAAGACATAGTGCAGGACACATATGAGATGATTTTATGATTCTGGGGCTCCGTCCAGGAAGTGGGAATTCAGATGGTCCTAGAGGGATGGACTCTTATCTCTCAGGTGACACTGTGTTTTGGAAACTTATTTCCACTCCTGCACTGGATTCAGTAGCTGCACCTGGACCTGCACACCTGAAACAGAAACTCTCATTAATTAAGCACAAGACTCAACAATAATAAAGCTGTCTCCAGGGAAGGTGCAGAGCAGGGTCCTCTGCTTTTGGGAACTTACAGCTGTGCAGGGAGGGTCAGGAGTGTGAACCATTTCCTTCCACTCTCCCTGCCTGCTTCACAGACAACTGCAAGCAGGAGCTTTACATTGCTATGTATATAAAATATGTGATCATTCTAGGGAAATGTAATACACAGATGAAGGAATGAGGAACCTATGTGAAATTAAAATAAAACTAATACATAAAATAAATATAAAGCACTATAAGACATTATAATGTAAAAGACAACAAACAAATACTAAAAACCTGTGTGTATATGTGTGTGAGACAGTATTCTTGTAAATTAAATCATAATTTGCTTATAAAGTCTTTCCCAAGTAGGTACAGAATCTTTGTCTTTGATTCCCACAAAGATGAAGAAGGATCCGGCACCAGGACTCCAGGGTCATGCTAGTGATTTCCCCTCCTGTCTCCTGAGGACACATTGCTTCCAACTCTGAGGATCAGGATGCTGACATTGACATGAGAAGAGAAAGTTGGATTTTCTGTGGGACAGACTGGTGTGAACATAATTTTCAAGCAAATAAGTTTATTCTACCATGAGACACACTGCCATCATGCTGACTGTGTGTGTTGCTTTTGACATGAACATTATTGTTATTAGCAATATTATTGGGTTCCCTGGAAAATGATCAATTATCACAGAACGAACTTGAGTAGTTTTCATTTTAGTTTTTTCACACTTCCAGCTACATCCACTGAGTGTTTGAGCCTGGACATTTCAGGTCATTGGTTACAAATGATGGAGTGGACATTTTCCTAGGAATTAGATGTGGTTCTGCTAAAGGATGACCAAGGATTTGGCCAGAAACTCCCTTCCTCATCTATCCCAGCACCTGCTCCTCAGTGCACCCCTTCCTGTCTGAGTCCTGAGCATCTGTGTTCCTGGACAATGCATGTCTGGGACATCTGCTTCCTAGATGTGCATCTACAGGGCAGGCTGCTATCCCTAATTGTCGAGAGGGATCTGGGCCTGGATCCACCCAGGTGGCCCCACCCTGAGAACTGGGCTTCCTCCGAGCAAGGAGACAGGGTCAACTGAGTGCATCCACTTTACAGAAATTATAGGAGGCAAATTCCGTCAAATCTTAATATGGTTTTGACATGCAATCCAGCAGTCATGCTTCTAGGTATTTCTCTATCTGACTTTAAATGTATGACCAGAAAGTACACATGAATAATCACAATAAGCTCATTCATATTTATCAAAACTAGCAACACTCAAGAAGTTCTATAGGTGAGTAGATAATCAGTGGTAAATTCATAGAATAGTATTCAACAATTATAAACAAGAGCTATCAAACCATGAATATACATAAATGAATTTAAAATGAATTTTTTTTTTTTTTTTGAGACGGAGTCTCACTCTGTCACCCAGGCTGGAGTGCAGTGGCTGGATTTCAACTCACTGCAAGCTCCGCCTCCCGGGTTTACGCCATTCTCCTGCCTCAGCCTCCCGAGTAGCGGGGACTACAGGCGCCCGACACCATGCCCGGCTAGTTTTTTGTGTTTTTTTAGTAGAGACGGGGTTTCACCGTGTTAGCCCAGATGGTCTTGATCTCCTGACCTCGTGATCCGCCCGACTTGGCTTCCCAAAGTGCTGGAATTACGGGCTTGAGCCACCGCGCCTGGCCTAAAATGCATATTGTTAAGTGAAAGAAACAAGTCTGAAAAAGCTACATAATATGCTGTTTCATTTATTTTATATTCTGGAGAAATCCAAACATACAGATTAAAGTGCTGTTTAATTTCCACAAACGGCATATGAAAGAAAAAGAAACAAAACACCGTGCATATGCTGAGTTAAAGCTAGAAAACATATACAATTGTTTGACTATTACAGCACAAAAAGAAAACTCTATTCATGGAAACAGTTTGTATTGAGGATACACATCTTTTTTCTAAAACAGTCTCACTCTGTCACCAAGGCTGGGGTGTGGAGACACAGTCACAGCTTACTGCAGCCTCCACCTCCCAGGCTTAAGGAATCCTCCCTCCTCAGTTTTTCAAGTAGCTGGTAGCTCCACACTCAGCTATTTTCTCTTTTATGTATAGAAAGGATCTCACTATGTTGCCAGGCTGTTCAAAACTCCTGGATTGCTTGAACTCAAGTAATCTGCCTGATTCAGCCTCCCCAAGTACTGGGATTACAGGTGTGATTTAAAATTTTTTACATTTAAATAATAGTATTATTTTTAATAATCAAAATGTATAAACCTATTTTAATAATTTTCATGAGATCATTGCTAGTATTACTCGGAAAATACGCAGCATTAAAAGGTGTATGACATCCATGTTCTAAGTGTTTTTTAGGTAAAATAAATCATGGAATTAAAAGGAAGGAATTGTGAGACATCCTGGGGAAGACTTTTGTTTGACCAGGTCAGGAATTCCCAGGGTCTAAAAGGAAACCACAGCTTCTGAGGCTCCTGATGTGGAGCTGCCTCCTAAGAGAACCTGCGTGTCTTGAGCTCTCACTGATGTCCTGAACCCCCCTGGTGGTTTTGAGCTCCCCCTAGTGGTTCTGAGTATCCCCCAGTGTCCTGAGTGCAGCATTGTTGTCTTTAGCGCCACCTAGTGTCCTGAGTGCCCCGCTGTGGTCCTGAGCTCCCTCTGCTGGTCCTGAGCGCCCTCTCGTGGACCTTAGCGCCCCCTGTTGCTTCTGAGACTTCTCCTCTTGTCCTGAGCGTCCCCTAGTGGTTCTAAGCACCCCCTCGTGTACTGAGCGCCCCCTGGTGGTGCTGAGCGCCCCCTCTTGGTTCTGAGCGCCCCCTGGTGGTGGTGAGCATCCCCTGGTGGTTCTGAGCACCCCCAGGTGTCCTGAGCACTCCCTGGAGGTCCTAAGCACCCCTTTGTTTCCTGATCACTCCCTGGAGGTTCTGAGTGCCCCGTGGTGATTCTGAGCAGCATCCATCACACAATTCCCTCCTGTCTCCCTGCAGAGATTTTTGTGTCTGGGTTCACGCAGATGTTGCCTCTCCTGTGTCCCTCACTCCAATATATGGCCCTGTCCTTGACTTTCAGGTTGGTCATTTTAAGGTAGGATACAAGTGAAAGGGTGTCGCTTGGGACTATTAATTTATGTGACCTCATGGAGAGTAACCCTGAGACCTCCCACTTTATCACTCACTGTTGCCATCCACAGCAATCCCTGTTTTGAAGCCTGCCAGACCACACTCAAGCTGTGGCCAGTGAAGGTGAATCCAGATGCTTTGCAGGAAAGTCTCAGTTAACCACTAGGTTGTGCAATGTTTCCGATTCTGATGCCACCACTGAACTTCACACAGGACTTCTGCTAACACAGAGGAAACAGACTGAGAACAGCCCCATGAGAAGCAACCACAGCTGGACCTGATTTACAATGGACACTAATATTGAGGATGATGAGAAGGGAAGCCCAGGTCAGTGCAGACCCCATGGTGTGGACACTGAGGAAGGGCAAAGACATGGCGTGGCTCCTCAGCAGTGCCTGAAGGAACAGGAGATGAGCTGCCTTTCATGAGAAGGAGAGGGGGCATATTTCCATGTTTTTCTTTTTGTGGTCATGGGTGCACCACTCAGCATTGCTCATCCATCCTCTGTGTCTATATTTCAGGGAGGGCAGGCTCAAAGGATTCCTGGGTCTGGATGCACAGGGTTAATCTGCACATTACTCTTTCTTATTATCTAATGTGAACACTGTTCAGGTATCTTCACGGTAGCAAACATTATCTGCAAATACATCCAGTAAGAACAAAAAAATACGTTTCCAGAGAAAATGGACATCTCTCTGTAATCAGTGCATTTACAGCTGCAAACCACTGTTTCTGACAATGAGTCAAAGTTAAGTTGCAATGAAAAATATGCAGATCTACAAATTGTTAGGGCTGGGGTTTATAATTATTATTTTGAATTCATTTTGCCACAAAAAGCTCAAAATTGGATATATGTGCTTGTGTCAGGAAACAGTCAATGTGGACATATGTGTACTTATCTGAGTGAAGAGTTCACATGGAGACATGTTTGCTTGTCTGAGACAAGAGTCCACATGAGGCAATGTCTTCTGAGGAAAGAGTAAATGTAAGGACATATGTGGTGGTCTGAGGAAAGAGTCTATGTGGGGACATGTGTGTTTGTCTGAGGGAAGAATCCACATGAATACAGGTGTGTTTGTCTGACAGAAGAGCCCACATGTTGACAGGTGTGTGTACCCGTCAGAGGGTAAATGCCCATTCAAGGACAGCGTATGCCTGAACTGAGGTGAAGTTTGGGGAAAATCTTTCTCAACCAAGGAAAGAAGAGAATCCTCTGGGTTATTTGCTTGTCAGGAAGAAAAAACATGGGTCACATAGAAAATTGATTTTTTTAATTAAAATTTTTTAGTGAATGGAAACATCGTATATGCAAATGAGGAAAATTACTTCATTCTTTGTTGCATGTGTCTCATGATATCCCCACCCTCAGCAAATAATTTATTAGATTATTTTATACAGTCTGCATTTAATCCTGGGGTTAATGAACTGCTAAATACTTTTTTAAAAATTGAATATATTTAGGTTTATATTTTCCACCACAAAATTATGAGGTTTGACAAATTAATTGCATCATGTCAACCATTGTATATCACCAAAAATAGTTTTACTCTTCTTAAACTGTGCCATTTTAACTTATTTTATACCCACTCTCTAAATTCCTTGAATATCCTCTATATGTTTAGTTGATTATAGTTTGGGATTTTACAGAATTTCAAATAAAGGACATTCAGTGTAATTGAAATAAATTCACTGAAGAAAGTGGAAAATGAATTTGCTGACCTAAGTAACTTTGAAAATGAGGAAATTCTATAAATTGAAAATGTAAAGAAACTGCACATAAACACTCCATTCTACTAGATAAACATGTTTCCAATGAGTGTTACATTTCTGATACCACTATGTATGTGTCCTGAAATTGTGCAGCTAAGTAAGAATATGTCAATTGGTGGGATAGGCATCTTCACCTTGCAGTGGATGGTTATGGACAGTCAATGAAGGAAGACTAGAAATGCCCATGTGGTAGTATAGTTGGGTGGAGAGACCAGTGTGTTCTCATTTTTAATGTAATGAAGTTACATAAAATTAGATACATAAGTAGTTTCGATGAGTCCATAAACCTGGGTTCATATAAACATGTACATTTACTAGACTTACAGGTTGAGAGGTCCTAGAAGTATTTATAACACATTAGCAACACACATACCCAGTATCACAATTTTTAATTTTAACAAGATTCTTTAACCTCGGAAATAATCAATCTCTAGGAAAAACAGCTAATCCTATGTATGAAAAAGGTAATATAGAAAATGAACTTAGAATTTATTGTAATATCAGGAAACAGTGAAGTGTTCAAAAATAAAAGGATGAAGTGTGCTGTAAGGATGCAGGATCCAAACTAAATGAACTCCCAGCATCTAATAAAGCTGTGGTGACACGAACAATACAATGAATAATATAGCACGAATTGTCTTCAGGACATGAAATAGACATCCATAAACTAATATGGATATTAATAGATGATTAAATAAATAAATTATGGGAAGAAGAACACATCTCTTTACAGAAGTATTCCAAATATGTTAGCTTGATAGTCCTGTAATCAAGTAAGCGAAGCTTAAACATTCATGAATTGATTGTGGTCTGAGATTAGAGACATGGAAAAAAATCACTATTATTGTATTTTATAATGGGGTTTCAGAAATAATGCCAATAACATGATCTGTGGATGAATAAAATTTTACGTTTTTAAAATCTAAATTTGTATAAACACACACATATTTTTCTGCAATACATGCTGATAAGGGAGTAAAAGCCACAGACTTGGAGAAAATATTTCTGAGTCACAAATTTGTTAAATGAGTTATTTTAGTTTGTTAAATAACTTTTATCATCAATATGCAAGTTAATTTATAACTAATCAAAAGAAAACAATACAGTTAAAAATGAACCAAATATCAGGCGAGGTACCTCACCAAAGATTATGTTAACATTTTTAAGTATGAATTTTTTGTTAGGGACATGTACATGTAAATAAAAATTAGATACCATTGCTCACCTATTAGAATGGTTAAAACACACAATTCTCATAATGATAAATGGCAATACGAATGTGGGAAACCAAGAACTATCATGCATTGATGGTGGGAATTCAAAATGCTACATGCACAACATGAGATTTTGCGGGGCGTTTTTTAAATAGAGATAAAAGAAGAGTTAACATTTGATTTATTTGTGTGTTCCTAAGTATTTACAACAGTGATTCAGAAATGGATGTTTACAAAGATGCCTACAAAGGAAGTTCTATATCAGTTACATTAATTCAATTCATTCTCCAATCCCTGAAATTTGTTTACATAATGAATGGTGTATGAAAAATCTTTCAAAGAATTAAGATTTATCAAATCACATTTATATTGTTCCTTTTCTTTAATGACTTAATGTTATTTTCTAAGAAAGTTTTAATCTAATAATCTTTGTCATCTCCTCCATGCCCGCGCAGTTGCCTCCTTCCTGGGGTTTCTGACACTCTGAGGATGTGGGTGTTCCCACTGTGTCTCTTGCGCAGTAATACACGGCCGTGTCCTCAGATCTCAGGCTGCTCAACTCCGTGTAGGCTGTGCTCATGGACGTGTCCCTGGTTATGGTGACTCTGCCATGGAACTTCTGTGCATATTTTGTGTTACCATTGCCAGTGTTCATCCATCCCATCCACTCAAGTCCTTGTCCAGGGGCCTGTCACACCCAGTGCATGAAGTTGTTGGTGAAGGTGTATCCAGAAGCCTTGAAGGAGATCTTCACTGAGGACAGAGGCTTCCTCACCTCAGCCCCAGACTGCACCAGCTGGGCCTGAGAGTGGGCACCTGTGGGGAGGATACAGTAGTGGATAAGATCTTTCAGGACTGGACTCAATCCCCTTCTCATCACTGGGACTTGGGAGCCCCTTACCTGTGGCTGCTGCCACCAAGATGATCCTCCAGGTCCAGCCCATGGTGAGGAGCTGAGCTCTCGGGATTCTCTGGAAGAAGCGTGTGGCTGTTGGATGATGCGCTCAGGGCACAGACATATCCATATTCACCTCAGTGTATCTCAGGTTATTTGCATATTCATGAGAGAGCATTTCATAGCTCAAAGCCTGGTCCATGATAAGAAAGGGAAAATAAATGACGCATGAGCCTTACAAGAGTGAGATACTGATGGTCTAAGCCTTAATCCTGCTGAATGAAATGCATGCCCTGCTCTGTTTACCAACATTTGAGGACAGAGGTCCTTTCACTGAAGAATCAGCCCCCTCAGAACAGGCTCCTCACTGTGAACCTACGTTTGATTAGTATAGAGGCCAGCTGGGTTATTTTGGGGACCATCACAGTCTATGACACTGGCGTGTGCCTTGGCCCTATCCTGGACGTGTCAGGTACCAGCACACTTCACTGGTGACTCTGAGAAGGGGACACTGATGTCCCATGTGAGTGTCCAGCAGGTCCCTCTGAGATCTACTGGGTGCTCCTGAGACAGTGTCTCCAGCACCTGTCTGATGTCCTGATCCCCCAGGGTCTTCAACAGAAACACTTGTTTTATGGATTTGCCCTGTGATGCATAATTAGAGCTGATTTTCTCATCTCAGGAACAATGGAAATCAGAAGATGTAACAGGAGTTTGGAGTTCTTTATGAACTCTCTAATCCCAAAATAACTGTCAATGAATTTGTGTTTTGAATAATTTTGGGGTTACTTTTCAACTCCATTTATTAGACTTTTGTAAAGTATTTCCATACTTCCAGTTCATATCCATGGATCCCCATCTTTACATATTGATTTTTGACTCACTAGGTTGTGAACCTGCCACACCGTCAGATCCATCACTGCCCTGTCACTCACACAATGTAGGCAACATTACTTAACAATGAAATCTGAATTTCTTATTCATAGGAATATAGTTTCTTTAACTAATTGGTACCCATTGAATTAGTAAAAACATGCCCATCCTTCATATTCTCACTATTAAGATATTATAGTCCTATAAATCCACTTGAAAAAATAGTTCTTATTGCCTTAAGTTATATGAATGGTTTGGATGTACTAGGATATTTAAAGGCACATCAGCGACTTCTTGAACAGTTAATTTAGGTTGTTTTTTTCCTGACAAAAGAAGACCCAGGCCCTGAGAGAAAACCTCCTCCCCAGCCTCCCGTGCACCTGCTCTAGGGCTGGAACTTGTGCTTGGTGGCTCCCGAGTGCCCCCCTCCAGCCAAGCCCTTGCCTTGCAAGGAGGTTTCTGTTGTAGCCCACAGGCATTTCCCCGCACAGTCTCTAGCTCAGCATGAAGTAGCTGTGTCCTGGTTTAGAACACTCCTTCAGTGACACAATGTACTGCTGACACCACATCTTTTAAGAATTAAAGAGCCTTATTAAACCAATTTGACTCTACAGGGAGACATAAAGCAAAGATTCTATGACACAGAAGGGAGCCCCTTCTCTGAAGCTTCACATTTCCTGAATCAGTGGACACTCAGTGAATACGAAAACTTGTAGGATTTTGGGAGTGCCTTATTTCTTCCTTGAGCTCTTGCAGTCGAATGTTACATCTAAGAATACCTGCAGGTTCAAATACACTCAGAATAAAACCAACTTTGTATCCACTATTCCAGTAACACATATTTTTCTTTCTTCCTAGTTTCTAGCCTATAAAAAGTGCCTCCTACACTGACAGTAGGCTTAGGCTTATTATTATTATTATTGTTATTATTATTACTTTTTGCCTTAGAGATCTAAGGCAAACAGAATACAAGTGGAAACTTGGGAAGTGCATGCATTTTTGTTGTTGTTTGTTTTTCGTTTTGTTTTGCTTTTCGTGTTGTTTGTTTTTTGTGTTTGAGACGGAGTCTTGCTCTGTCGCCCAGGCTGGAATGCGGTGGCCCAATCTCTGCTCACTGCAAGCTATGCCTCCCGGGTTCACGCCATTCTCCTACCTCAGCCTCCTGAGTAGCTGGGACTACAGGCGCCGCCACCACGCCCAGCTAATTTTGTGTGTGTGTGTGTGTTTTTTTTTTTAGTAGAGATGGGGTTTTACCATGTTAGCAAGAAAGGTCTCAATCTCCTGACCTCGTGATCCACCTGCCTCGGCCTCCTAAAATCCTGGGATTACAGGTGTCAGCCACCGTGCCTGGCCAAGTGCATGCATTTTTTTCTCTGCTAGGAACCCTGAAAATTCCCTATGATAAAAGAATCTGAGGTCAATGGATTTGCCAAGACTTTATCTTCAAAAAATTTATGTCAGAGACTTCAGATTTCCCTACTGTCCTTGTCATAGTCTCTGCCATTGACTTTCAGTTTCCCTATGTTCTCCTCCCCAGATAGAGTCTGTGCACTGTCACACTTTCATCTTTAACCCAGATTAGCTATCCTGGTGAGAAAACAAAGTGTGCATCCTGGAAGTATTATATGTTCTTACAAATGAATCTTAATAATTCTGTCGTCTTTTTTTCTCTGGGCTGTGACCTATACACAGAGTGTCCAGAAATGGAACTGATGCTTTCCCTTTTCTGGCTACAACGTTATAGGACTATTTCTCTATTGGCTAATTTTATCCAATTTCATGATAAAGGAAAGCTGCTGGGAGGGGTCTGTAGTGGAGACGGACTTCCTTACCCCACATAGATAATGTTCTAGATATGTCTTTCACCTGGATTGTCTATCTGGAAAAATTTCTCTGTGTATTTCTCAAAGATTAGGAATTTTGATGACTTATCCAGGAAATGATCTATCTCAATTTTCACCCAAAACACCTGAAGGTTCCTGGAGGAAATAAAAACAAGAGTGTGGGGTGTGGGGTCTATGAGATCTCTCACCCTCACACTAGTTCAGACATGCCCTTTCTGTTTATTTAGTTCAGATTTACATATAACCAACCACACAGCCGGGCTCATCTAAATTGCCACATGCCTGTTTAAAAATATTGGAGCAGCAGTAGCCCTCACATTGATCTCAGAGAATCTTGGGTCCAGTCCACAGTTTACTTTAGCTGAGACCAGCATCAGGGACACACTGGAGTGGACATTTCTTCCCTGAAAAAGCCTCACTACCACATATACTAAAGAGTTGTCATGGAGCCATTGTGAGGTTGGATTTCTTCCTGTCAGCGTGTCATGGAGGGTATTCTGAATGATGTAGACTTTACACTTAGATGGTAATGACTCCCATTGTTGTTGAAATGGCTGGCAGCCCACAATCCTGTTTCTCCTTTCAACTCACCAGAATGTCTCCAAGAACCCCATAAACCTCAGGACTCTCCAGGATGACTCTGAGGATTGTCAATCTGCTCAGTGCTACACACAGAGGCAACTAATAGAGGATTCTCAGTCCACTGACATGTTGGGCTCATAACATAGGACACATATCCAAGAGTGGCCAATTCATGTCAATGCCAATGGATATTTAATCAAAGGGCATTATGTTTAGTGCATTGGAGTGTAAAAGCTTCATGATTCGTGGCAATAGAGTCACAGACTGAATGCTTTTCAGAAGAAGTGAGCTCATTGTTAGAAGAAAGAGGCCTGCCTCCAAGAAGTCGGTCTCTTTAACTAAAGCACCTGAAAAATGGTGTCCCGATACCTTGTGAAAATTCATTCCCTGGAGTAAAGACACAGGAAAACTATTCTTAAATCATTGGAAGAAACCATATCAGAAATTTTATCAACACAGCAGTCAAATTCCAGTAAGTCAGCCCTTGGGTTTATGTTTCACAACTCAGAAATCTACATAATTGGAAGGCTACTCCAAAGAGGAAATTTTGACCTAGTTAATTAATAGGCCAGTATTTACTCAAAGACACACTCCTGTGAGATCTCCAACTTAAACTCATCTCTGTAACCTGAAGAAGTTTCCTTAAAAGATTCCTTTTCTCTACACACTCGCAAATGCAAAAACACATTTGTATATTTGTGCATGAGTGATCTATAGAAGCCCTTGTCTTGTTAATGAAAGTTCATGGAAATACGATAACTGCATCGCTTACTGTGAACTCATACTTCACTTGTTTCAAAAATTTCTCATCCATGTGATGGGGCGATGGGTGCCTCTAAGAATATGCTGAGTTTTGGACTGAACCTGTTCTTTTCGCTTGACTTATAGACCCATGTCTGACATCGGAGTCACTCACCCTGTGGAGCTGTCTCCAGGCACAGGAGAAGACACAAAAAAGGAATCTTCTTCATGAACACAAGCCTGCATTCCCCCACATACCTCAGCCACTCCTGAGGGGAGAGCTGTTAGCTTCACTGTCCAAAAGCATTTTATGCCCTGGAGCCTGAAAAATAATTTGGATGTGACACCAACTTGTACTTATAATAGAGAAGGCAGAGGTCAGCCTCCCCCTGGATCTGAAGATGTTTTATTGTTGTGTTTATTTTCTTGCTGACATGAATTACTTGCTTGACAAAAACTACAGCCATGACAGTTCATAAAATTTGCTTTATTCTGATTTTCCCACCTGTGACATTTGAATTTCAATATTAAGTGAGCAATGTGCATACCTCACAGGAGCAATCACAAAATAACTTGTTTAGTTCCTTAATGTTACTCAAATGCTGCACTGTCCTTACTGCCAAAAATCTTCTGGAAAGTTTTAAGTAAAACTGAATCATATGTTGCATCCTTAAGTAAAAGGTCGCATAACATTCAAAAACACATGAACTTTATTTGCCAAACGTACAACTGCTAAAACTTACAACACAGGGTCTGCTTTCTCAAGGACACAAACATTATCATCTTATGACTTCATTAATCAAAAGCTGACATACTTTCAATTACATCTTCATTATTACAATACTTTACAATATTTTGAGTGAGATGAGGTATTATCTCTTCTTTAAATGTTTGTCATAATTGAGCGATGACATCATCAAGTCCCGAGTGTTTTATTTGCTGGGAGACCTTTTATTACGGCTTCACTCTCACTACTTGTTACTGATCTGTTCAGGTTTTCAATTTCTTCCTGGTTCAGTCAAGGTTGTATGTATCTCTAAATTCATCTATTTCTTCCAGATATTTTGATTTATTGGCATTTAGTTGCTCCTAGTAGCCTCTAATGATCCTTTGATTTTCTTCACTATTGGTTGTAATATTTCCATTTTTCTTTATGATTTTATTTACTTTGGTCTTCTTTCTTTGTTTTCTTAGTCTGGTTACAGGTTTGTAGATGTCTTTCATCTTTTTAAAAAACAACTTTTCATTTGATCCATCTTTTGTATTGTTTTCTTTATTTCAATTTTATATATTAACGTTTTGCTCTTTACTTTTTTATTTTACTATGTTTGGGTTTGATTTACTCTTGCTTCTCTGTTTTTTAAGAGACATTCCTAGGGTGTTTATTTTATGGTTGTCTACTTTTTTAACGTAAGCGCTTATAGCTATAAACTTTCCTCTTAGTACTACTTTCACTGTATTTCATAGGTTTTTATATGCTTTGCTTTCTTTCAATAAATTAAAAAGATTTTTAATGTCTTTATTAACCCGTTTTTGAGCATATTGTTAAATTTGGGAGCAAATTGTTTAATTAGGGAGCATGTTGTTTAATTTCCATGTGTCTGTATAGTTTTCAAAATTCCTCTTATTTTAGTTTTCTTCCATTTTGATCAGAGAAGGTACTTGATATATTTTCAATTAAAAAATGGCTAATTTTCTGGTCTAGTGTATGATCTATCCTTGAGACTGATCCATATGCTTAGGAAAAGACTGTGTACCCTACAGCCATTGGATGAAGTGTTCTGTCAATAACTATTAAGTCCATTTGGTCTGTCATGTAGATTTAGTCCAAGATTTCACTTTATTTTCTATCTGGAAGATCTGTCCAGTGCTGAGGGTGGGGTGTTAAAGTCTCCAGCTATTACTGTCTTGGGTCTATCTCTCTGTTTAACTCTAATAGTATTTGCTTGATATATCTGGGTGCTCCAGTGTTGGGTGCATATATATGTATGTTTATAACCCTACATCAACAAAGGGTGCAGCCACGTTGTCCCTGTCACTGCCTCAGCTCAGCACAGCTGCCTCCTCCCTCAGGGTTTCTGACACTCTCAGGATGTGGGTTTCCACACTGTGTGTCTCGCACAGTAATACACGGCCG